>NC_136060.1:144519653-145037122 GCF_964261635.1 Lissotriton helveticus | reverse complement strand
GTTTTTAAATACGTATCTTAATGCTTGTCAAAACTGGGTGTGGCTAGCAGCTTTGCATCATACTCCTGCTCTAGGTTTCTATGAATTGTGAGCTGTGTGTGAGGGTGGGGTTGGGGGTTGTTCTCTACCTGCTTCTATTCAGGCAGAAGCCAACACATTCCTGGGTGGTAATTGCAACCATCAAAATGCCTCAAAATACCTGCACGGCTTAGCCTCCTTTTGGCTACTAATTCTATTTGGTGCTACGTTTTTTGCCAATTGCCTCGAGGCCTGTCTTGCATTTCTGAACAGTAAAGCAGGAGCTTTCCTTCATGCTACTTCATGTTCTTTTTACCGACTGTGTTTCAACTTACCTGGCTTCCTTTGTGGAGGGGTAAGGTGGGGCAGCTTCTTGGGTTGCAGTTTTATACAAATAGGTTTTCACTCCCCTGACACATTAGCAGGAAGGTAGCATGCATTGAACTGTTTGCTTGGCCTAGAAAGTCTTCCTTGCCATATGGGTCACTTATGGAGTCAGGAAAAGGCTGTCGGGTTTGATGTCCGTAATACAAAAAAAATTGGTCCCAATGGGATTGTATTATTATCAAAAGTACCCAAAAATAAAAACGGACCTTCAAGATAAATCAGTATAAACAGTGGTCCACAAGGTTACAAACCATGGACATGCTAGGTGTATATAATTATACTACCCTATCGTACGGGGGATCCAGATTATGGGCCGTGGCTTTCCACAAATGGAGAGTAAAGAATGAGTAGATCTTAACGGATCCTATCTGGAGTATGGCCCGCAAGTTTTACAAGGAACCTTTGGTAACTCTTTATACACTGACTTGAAGTATAATTCAAGTCATGCCGATTCCATCGGTTCTTACTGGTTGAGCCGTCTCCATTTGTGGAATGCCACAGCCCATAATTTGGAACCCCGTACGACCGGGTTGTATTGTTATATGCACCTCCATGGATTGGATCCTTGTGGTCCATTGTTTATACTGATATATTGCCCCCAGCAGCCTGTTAGCCCTGAAAATGAGGCCCTCCACCAGTGTCTGGCCAGTGGTCTCTAAGTTGCTCGTTTCTCTGTCCTGAATAAGGCCCCCGTTTAAGGAATAATTGGTCTGCCTTCCATTTGGGGTAGAAACGTCGACATATATAATCACCTGTACCGGAGATACTATCTTCGTCTTAACTTTTTCTATAATATAGTGTGCTATGTAGGACGTTGGAAATTAGTATTGGAAGGGAATTCCGACCAGCTTCTTTTTCTTTCTGTATAAATTTGTATATATTGGTTTTATGTATTGTATATTGGCACTCAAACACTTTGCCTTTTCCTTGACCTTTTCATGAGCACTCTCTCCAATCACTTTTTCCTTCTTATTCACCTTTGAGCAACTTTATTATATGAGAAATGAATGTACAAACCTGTATCAATTATCGAACTTATCATAACGTTTTTTTTTTTAATTTGCATCTCTTTAGTGTCTGTCTTCAATTTTTGGGTACTATCGCTAATAATACAAACCGATTGGGACCAATTATTTTTGTATTACTTCCTACCCAGGTCCTGTGGCTTTTTTGGGTTTCCCCATTGTTTAGTAAGGGCTTGATGTCAATGGCAAGACTTCCTGAGGATAGATGACAGTATATTGGTACTACTTCCACAGTTTTCAGACATTTAAAGTTTGAGTTGGTTATTGAACATCCATGAGTTAACTGCTTTGAAGCAAAGACCACGTTCTGATGTTTCTAGATAGTTTGCTTCTAGATAGTTTGCGTTTTCTAGTTTTAGTGTCTGCACAGATAGCTTTAGGTATACCAGCGACTGCATTGAAAAGGGTTGACGTAAAGGGAGGCAGTCGTGATGCTGGGCTCCTTTGTAGTTATAGGAGATCAGTCCATGGTGACATGGTTTATCGCTTCTCTAATGTGCGATTATTGTGGCCGTTAAAAGATGCATTGCAGGGCTTGACAAATCTGAAAAATTGTACTAGTCCTGCAGGTCTAGTACCTTGTAAAATCTCCTCGACCTATCAATAACCTACTTGACCTCCGTCTCTGAAAGCGGAGCAAATGTGATAAGATAACAAGATTTAAAGGCATCTTTATTTATTGCTCATTTGCTTTGTGAGCAATAAAAAGGCTTTTAAATCTTGTTATCTTGTCACATTTGCTCCGTTTTCAAAGACGGAGGACAAAAGTTAGTATGTTTTCCTACTCGTCAGAAAGGGCGAGTAGGACCTAAAAATAGTTAAACCTCATAAAATTTACCTCGCAAATGCGAGCAGTCGAGTGGATTTGTCGAGCCCTGCTTTTTTTCACAAGCATGCCTCTGAATGCTTACTCCCATTTTTATCCCTGTAATATGGTCATTTTCGGCTAGTGCTTCCTGTATATCTCTCCTTGATGCAATACAGAAGAAAAATCACACTTTACTTAGTGCATGTCTAGTAGGAGCCTAAATCCCAACAGAGGCTTGCTTGAGTGCCCTTTAGTTAGCCTGCATGGTTACAATCGGGTGTTATTTTATAGGCTTCAAAGGGATGAAATGCGCTGTGAACCCTTGTAGCGTATTAAATCACAAATTAATTGTAGTGTTAAACCATCATGGTACCTTAATGGTTTAACACTACGATTAATTTGTGATTTAACACGTTACAACATGTCGGCCATGAGAATACAGTGTTGACGCTGCTGGTTGCAGAATATTGTGTCCTACTTTAGTTTGTACATCATGTATGTATGGAGGCTGTAATGCACTTTTCCTTTGTGTGATCAAGGCCGCTTGACGGCTGAGACGCGTCACTTTTGGTTTATGACGTAATAAATCAACTTTCCCAAAGCCTTGGTGTTGTCTCTGAGAGCGAGAATTACGGACTGTTTGTGTGTGTGTGTGTGTGTGTGTATATATATATATATCTCTCTATCTATATAGATATAGATATATGTATATATATCTATATCTCTTTATATATCTTATATATATATATATATATATATATATATATATATATATATATATATATATATATATATATATATATATCCAGACATTCACGCAGGGTCCACAGCACTGTCCCTGAAGTCATTAACTTCGGCCCGCTGTGCAACAATACGACAACTCCCGCAAACCCTGGCTGCCTCTCAAATGTGGAAAAATCTCCAGCCCGTTAGCCTCCTTTAAAAACAGTGGATGAGCCTCTCGTGTTTTGGAGTGGCACCCATCTCAGCAAAATCCTTCCTTTCAATTTTAACACAGCCGGCGGTCTTCCCGTACCATGTAAATCCAGATGCATTTGTGACAAAGGGAAGCCCAGCCTGGCGGGTCGAAGCTTGTGGGCGACGTCACTGCTGTAATACAACACCAGACATCCACGCAGGGTCCACAGCGCGAAAACAAGCCCTCCAGTGGGACGCAGGTAAGTCATTTTATTCTCCAACAGATAAAGCATTACGCGTTTATACCCAAAATGGGTCTTAATCATATGCTAAATGCAAGTATCCGTCACAGAAGGGTATAAATACCTTTGGGTCTTCAACAGTGAAAAAGGACTACACGTGCCATACACAGCATAAATCACTAGAGTTTTTTTCACTTTATTTCTCTTTTTTCAATATCTAGGACCAGGTAAAGTTTTTACTTGTTTAGTACTCTTCACATTGTATGGCTAATTCCCACTATTTCGTAATGTTAGAGTTTAAGAGTCCTGGTTTAAAGGCCTGTCATTTTGTCATTCTACAATATCCATCATGCATTGCAGCTGTGCTTACAAGCCTCATAACGTCCTTCCTCTTAAACCCACTCTCTAGTGAATTATGCTGTGTATGGCACGTGTAATCCTTTTTCACTGTTGAATACCCAAATGTATTTAAATCCTGCCATGTAAAAATAGGTCCACTTTGTTATGAGTAAGAAAGATATAGTCTATTGTTGATGCTATGCCATGTCCCTTAAAAGTGGGAACCTTGCTGCTGGTCAGCCCAGATAATAAAGCCAACACTTGTACCAGATTGTGGGGCAAGAAAAGAAGCTAATTCTCCAAATAGGAGGATCAGGACTAGCAAAAGTACAGAATTCAGAATATAGATTCTCACAGTCAATAGGCAGCCCCACGTTAAAAACACCAGCCAAACAAAGGTGCAGCTTATACCCTAAATAGGGCACGTCATCTGTTATTTCGGATATAGTTTTAAATAATAACGGAAATTTAGTATTGGGAATACCACTAAAATACTTAATGTAAAGGTTTACAATATACAAGGTTAGCTATTTTGACTACTATGATTTGGCAGCTACTTTGACTATACTCTACGGTTTTGACATGCCCACCTAGTGCAGTACTCACCCAAGTTGCCAGCCCTCGCTCTCCCCACCTCCCGATGCATGCCCACTACCTGACAAGGGCTCAAGGAGAAAATCAATCCCTGATATGATGGGTCTTCCCAGAGGGGGATTATGTCTAACTCAGTGTCTTCCCGGGGATACTTTGGTCGTGCTCTCAATATCATGGGTTGCGCTCTTGGTGATTTAGACTTGTCACACAAATTACAAGAAACACATTCACGTATCTCAACTCATTTGTCCATTCGTGGCCACCAGTACGACAAGTGTAATATTTCTTTTGTTTTAGTGATTCCAGGGTGTGTGACATGAGCTAAATCTAATAATTCAAACTTGGTACCACAAAATAAAATGTTTTTATCAACAGTTCCTTTTTTACTTACCAAAAGGGTCTGGTTGCTTCAGATCCTTTCTTGATGCTTGACCAATTACCTGACAAAAGAGACATTACCTCTTTAAGGGTTACAGCAAGATCAGTTTCATTACGCCGCTTTTCTTCTGTTATGTGATCCGAATCTAATGCACATACCCAATCATAACCCAAATCAACTTCATCCTCATCAGGATTTTCACATGAGACTAAGCGTGAAAAAACATCAGCTATTCTATTGTCAAATCCTGGATAGTATTTGAGGGAAAAGGAAAATTCTGGAAGACCCATTTGGTTATATGCCTTGAAATCAAATCTAGACCTTTCGTATCAAAAATTTCAATTCGTGGTTTCTGGTCAGTTCTTACTTCAAAATCTACACCCCACAAAAATGTCTTACGATTTTTAACAGATCCATTAACTGCCAGAGATTCTCGTTCAACCACAAAATAACGAGTCTCTGAGGACCCTCTTGTTGTAATACTGCCCCTAAACCCTTCTCACTTGCATCAGTGGTGAGGATTGACTTAAGTCTGGTGTCAAAACTCTGCAAGAAAGGGGCATTACATACATTCTCCTTGATACGAGAGAATTCTTGCTCACAGATCTCTGACCATACAAAACTCACACCTTTTTAATAAAGACCTCATATTGTTAATCTAATCTGCAAAATATTTAACTAATTTCGCATAGTATTCAATCATCCCAAAAAAACTCATAAGTTCTTCTTTAGAGGTTGGAGCATGCATGTTACGGAACCAATCCTCTTTGGGGTTGACACCATTTCCAGTAATATTGTGGCCATAGATGCACTCACCAGGCAGACTTTTCAAAACTCTTTCCATAGCACGCTGGAACACAGACTAAGCTGAGACCAGACCAAAAGGCATTCTTTTAAATCTGAAAGTACCAAATGGCAAGATAAATGCGGTCAGGTCTCTGCATGACTGTTCTAATTCAATCTGATGGTAAGCTGCAGTTAAATCGAGCATACTAAAAACTTTAGCACCTCCCAAAAGAACAAGAAGTTCAGTAATATTAGGAAGTGGATGCCGGTCTACAACTACATTTTTGTTTAACTGGCGCAAGTCAATGCATAAGCGCAAATCTCTTGGATTTGCGCGCAGCGACTACCGTTGCTAACCATTCAGTACCCTCAACCACTTCTATAATGCCATTATCCTTGAGTTTAATGATTTCTTTTTCCATATCATTTCTCACAGCTAACGGCACATTTCTGACCTTACATGCAACAGGAACGGAATTGTAGTGTAGTTCCTATATCCCTGATAGGCTCTGCGCATTGGAATAATATACACTATAGTTTTGACATAGGATTGAGGTCAGTGTGTCTCTTATCGAGTACATTAAACGTAATTACTTGTGTGTGCCAGCTAACTCCGAGGTCTCTAGCAACTTTCTCGAATGAACAAGAAGGGATTAGTTTCTGACAACTGCATAAACATGACGACATTGTTTCCCTTGAAGTCGGAATAATCTTAGAGTCATGAAAACAATAGAATACCGTTTCACTCAGTCAATCGTGCATGCTTTGTTTCTACATAGTGTTGCACAGAAATAGGGAGACGGGCGTTTCAATAAAAAGGGTTTATTGAACAGTCTTATTTCTCATGCAAGAGATATGAAGTGCTCCAATCGTAAGACAGAATGCGAAGTATAAAATGTACAGCGTTGGCAGTAAGATAAAATAATGCTGTAATAGCATGTCTTGTAGTTATGACGTATTTTTATTCAAGTACATACATAAATAATACAGGCTAAAATAATCCTACCCCAGTGTACCCAACCTAAGTCTAGTACGAGGGATGAAGTAGGTGCTGTTTTAGTCTGGTTTAGTTATGCCAAGAGTTGCCAAAAGTTTCTCTAGGTTCTAATCCGCTCCATACCTTAGAATGAGAGAGGTTGGTGTCTCTTTCCCGGGACTCGATCTCTAACACCCTGCGAGGGGAGTCAAACACTGGATCTGGATTCTCGGTGAGGAGTATGACCGCGTCTAGTCAGTGCGTCAGTTGGGGACTTGACTTCCTTCGGGACTTGCTGTGGCGAGCCGCGTCCTGCAAGGTAGCTGAACCGCACCGTGCCTTTCCATAACAAGTGAAGGTATATTTTTACCTTGAAGGTGTTTAGGAATGCCAGTATTGATGTAAAAGTCGGGCATAAGAAATTCATGAATGAACCCCTAAGGAATAGATGTTCATGCATAATAAATGAGTTCTTGGAGAAATCAATATCCAAGCAAGGGGAAGTCTTAAAGGCTTAAGAGTCTGGTTTTCCAAGAACTCGTTGTGACGTAGATGAACAGATGTAAGTAGCCATGCCTGTATTTGGTTAGCATGAGCAATGCCTGCATAAGGGCTGGATTTCTATGCCTAAGTAAGGGCAATGTGAATTGTACCTATATGAGGGCATGAATCTGGAAATTCATATGGAATCTTAATCGATACACAACAGAATTTTTCTTTAATATGATCTTATGCTGGTATCCTTTCATACAACCAATATCTTTTTTTAACACATATGGAAAATCACTCATCAAAGCATTAGTAAACTTCTCATCATCCAGCATCTCCACAGCACATACGTTGTCTAAACAGAGTAGGTGGATTGGAATTGGGATCAAGATATACCCCCAAATCACCTTGATGCATCCAACTAATTATACTTCCTCCCTTCTTGGAGACGTAAATTTTACCTCCGGCCATTCTGCCCTTTTATTCAATAAATCCTAAGAAGTATCCATGTAATTTAATTGGTTCTCCTCCATAAGCCAATGGAGTTAGTTGGGTTTAAGCAAACTTATTGGTATAAAAACCACTTGAAATTATTGTAATTTTTGCCCCTGAATCAAATAGAACACGAGTGAGTTCTCCATCAACTAATATCTCATCAGTGGGACAATTTTGTTTTTATCAATTCCATTTTCAACTTCTAGAATAATTTGCCCACATTCGAAATCCATAGGACTATAATCTGAATTTTCTTCCTCATAAACATTTACCTTTTTAATTCTAGGATCAGGTCTACTCTTGCAAACTGACTGAAAATGAACCTTCTTTTTGCATTTTGAACAAATGTGACTTAGTGCAGGACACCTTCTATCATTCGCAAGATGCTCTAGTTTATCACATCTGTAACACTTGAGGTTTCTTGTCATATCCTTTGCAGTATTACTAAATCTGCCCTTGTCTACAGGTAACTTGTCTTTCATCTTAAATTTGGGATTAGAGGTCCTTTCTCTAACAGCTTGCACCTTGACATCTTTCAAACTGTCTCTTTTGATGACAGCTACACACTTGAGAGAGTGTTCAATTTTCTTAGCTACCAAAATGACTTCAAGTGTAGGTTCGTCCCGTAACCACAATTCCTCTCTAACTTTATCCATGTGACAACCCAATATGAACTGATCACCAACATGTTCATCTATTAAATTCTCAAACTTACATGAAGGAGCAAGTTTCCTTAAACTTGTTATATGGCGTTCTTTAGTTTTCCCTTCATTTTGAGTTCTCTTACCGAAATCATACCCCTGTAGAATTGTACTTATCTTTGGAAGATAATGTTTATCTAATTTAGCGATGCACACTTCGTAATCATGTAAACCATCCGCTTCAGGGGTTGGCAACTCAGGGAGATGATCAAAAACATCCTGCCCTTCAGAACCTAAGCAATGAAGCAAGAGAGAGGTTTTCCTTTCAGCACTAAACAAAGCTCCGCAGACCCTTGCATATCCCTCAAAAGCACTTTTCCACTTATTCCATTTGATTGGAGGTTCACCCGGTTGAGCAAGGAAAAAAGGAGCTGCCGTAACGTTCTGCATTGCACCAAACATGCACAATAAAAAACTAATAAATGATAATAGCAATAGAAATACTAAAAATGAAATTTTTAACAGTTAATAATGAGCTTGCACAGTTAAATGTAAGTTGTAAAGTAAAATCTGAACGTGAGAGAGAACGTGTGAATCACACACATTAAATCATACAATTGTAAGCGTGCAAATCGCTGAATGTTGATTAGCACGCAAAGCGTGCAAATTGCTGAAGAAATTGATAAAAAAATATGAAAAAAAACCCCACAAACCTTCGAGCAATAAATGCCCAAGAAGATTGAAAAAACCGCTGACTGGAATCACTCAAATCCTTTAAAATAGATACACTAAAACCAGCCTGTGTATCGCTGAAGAAATTTCACATCTGCTTAAAAACTTGTGAATCGTAGAAAACCGATTAATACGCAAACTACTCACAGTGTATGACTCTTAGTTGCTAGGCTGCAGTAGACAATAAACAAAATGGCCTCCAAAGTTTTACGGTTGTGATGTGGGACCAAAAGTACTGTAATGATGATGTAGAAATCAGCTGGAACGTAGTGACGTGTAAAGAAGAAGCTGTGCTGAAGATGGAGTGTGCAGTATCGAGGCAGAAGTAGGATGATTCAGAACGAGAGTCCATTGTATTCAAATTCTGTTACGTAAGCTATGCTGTAATACGCTAAATCCCACAAGCGCTAATTCCTTTTTTGAACGATGCAATGAATTTCACGCGGAAGCGCGAGCAGTAATTTTCAAAAGATGTAACGCTAAGTCCCACAAGCATGAATTCCTTTTTGAACGAAGCAACGGTTTGCGTGCAGCACAGAAGAAGCACTTTTAGCAATGCGATGATTTGCGCACAGAAATAGCAGTACTTTAAAACGATGTAACACTAAATCCCCAAAAACGCGAATTCATTTTTTGAACGAAGCAATGGTTTGCGCGCAGAAACAGGACAGTCAAAGAAAAAATCTCCCTTGTTCACATGCACTCAAGTCCTCAAAACATGGACCTCCTTGCAACAAAGGGTGAGCCCACATCGATTAACTCCCATCCACTAATCTCATATGAGTATGTGGCGAAATGCTCCCAACCCTTAAGTTTGAGCATAACCAATGAGGAGTTTGTCTTAAATGGATCCTGTCCACAGCAACTTATCCTGTCCACAGCAACTTCCCTTGTTCAAATGTAGTTGATATGCTCCCAACCCTTAAATCTAAGCACAGCAAATGAGGATATAAATGATGATTATCTCTCACCACTAGTATAATGATTGTCCTTGGTGTTGAGATCTTCTGAAGACTGCCGACTACGCTAGTGTGATATTTAAGGAAATAAGATTTCCAGTCTTCAAGAGGTTCAAGACGTGAAGTTTATTCTTAACAGAAAGATCCCATCCATCCAAGTTACACCAGTCTCAACTGTCCAACACAAACTCCTGCTTCTTCTGTCCTATGACCTATAAACATTCTAACTACAGTGTAATCATGACAATAGATACGGGGAAGGATAGACAATCACACATCATACAGAAGAGATAGCAGAATACTACAATAGGCCTTATAAGCGTCCCATACAATCCTTTCCTCGCAGTCGTCTCTTTTGACTTCAAAATACTCCTTATTGTGGCTCAGTAGGAATTGCGTAAATTCAGGGTACCCAAGATACCTTTCTCTACTGCCCCAATTGATTACCTTTATCATTCTCTTCTTCTGCCTAATCCAACCAGACTATCTTGTGATCTAAAAGTGCAGTGGGTAGGTATTTAATCTAATTTCCAAATGAGGTCGCACACTGCTCGTCCCATGAGCGTGTGACCCCGGAGCATGATGGTCGATGTAGTAGGTATCAGCGGGTGCGCTTCTACCTGAGTCTTAAATCTTGAGGGTGTTCACTGATGTGCTTGCCATCCCTGGACACGTGTTTCGCGTTCATTAACGCTCGTCAGCAGGGATTAGGCGTGTGCACGGGCTGCCAAAAATATTCGTAGGTCCAGATACCTCCCTTGGCGCGCAGGTGCGGAATCTCGAGGTCGTCACCTCCACCGGCTCAAGGGAGCCTGTATAAATAGTATTTTCCAAATGAGGTCGCACACTGCTCGTCTCATGAGCGTGTGACCCCGGAGCATGATGGTCGATGTAGTCGGTACCAGCGGGTGCACTTCTACCCGAGTCTTAAATCTTGAGGGTGTTCACTGATGTGCTTGCCATCCCTGGACACGTGTTTCGCGTTCATTAAAGCTCGTCAGCAGGGATTAGGCGTGTTCACGGGGTTGCTGCATGGGCTGCCGAAAATATTCGTAGGTCCAGATACCTCCCATGGCGCGCAGGTGCGGAATCTCGAGGTCGTCACCTCCACCGGCTCAAGGGAGCCTGTATAAATAGTAATTTCCAAATGAGGTCGCACACTGCTCGTCCCATGAGCGTGTGACCCCGGAGGTAGGTATTTAATCTCTTACTTTCCCTGTGTACCTAAAATCTACAAATCAATAGTCCAGTCTTGAGCTATGATTGTATTTCAAACTATAAAAGGGATGGGCCATTTGGATCCCCAATTTTCCCTCCAAATGTAGTCCTAGATTTTTCAACATGGACTTCACTACCTGTCGTTTTAGGAGAACAAACCCATTCGGATGATTAGTTCTATCTAGTTTATTGTCCATCAAAATATTAAAATCACCCCACCCCATATGATGGGGCATTGTATTCCAGTAGTTTGCAAAAAAGGACCCTAAGGGGACCAGAGTCATCTATAGTTTCTACCACAACCAAAGGCAGCTCTTCCAAGGTTACTCCACTATAACCCACCTGCCATTTTTATCCACCTCCTATTTTATAACCTGCAACCCATAATTGATAAACACAAAAATGGCAATCCCTTTCGTTAGATCGGGTTGTTATGAAAATGGCCTCCTGAATCCACCTCTGCTTCGACACGAACTGCCTCATTGCAGTGCTTGCTAAATGCTTCTCCTGTTAAACTACCATGCCTGCTCTGATTTATTTTATCTCCTGTAAAATAATCTGTTGCTTTCTTTTCACCCAAAGACCATTTACATTCCATGACGTGAGTTAATCATTTTCCTATGACCCATTCTTAGACAATCATACACTGCACCACCCGTTCAATAAAATCGCCCGTCCTCTTATAAAGCTTCATTTTGGCAGTGATATAGATGTTTTTTCTGATTCACACCTGCCCCCGATGCTCCCCACCCGGTACAACCCACCCAGCCCTCTAATCGAGTGCAGAGATGTAACCCGGAGGAACCCTAAAAGTTTCCTTTACAGCCATTTGGGTGTGCTGTGGTGCCCTCCAACCCTCCTTGGTAATTCACAGGAGATTTTTAATATTACAAACCCTTCAACAGATTATACTACACTGCATAGCCCCTCTTGTCCTCTTCTGTCCAGTATGCTCCACTATACAACTTTATTCCCCTTTCTATGATATTATATCTGTAAATCTTACCATGCCGTACTAGATGCCAATCCTTCTGCCAGTGTAAATAACACTGCGTTATAACCCTTGCTGTTCTTGCTGCAACAGAGAATCGGCCTCTTCCCCACTATGGACAAAATACATTTTGTTATTCCATATAACCATTGTTGACCGAGAATTTGAGCTGGACAGACACCACCAACTCAACTTGAATTTGCCCTTTTTAGTACCCATATTCCACCTTCTCTCTTCTGTTGCTCACCATAAATCTGATCTTATAGGGCACAGAAATCCGTCAAAGAGCTGAACTTAGATTTCAAGGCTTTCAACAGAATTGTTTTCTTCAACTGAAAGGAATGAAAATTCATCAAGATCTTCCCATGCTTCTCCTTGTTAGTTCTTATTCTGAATGAGTCCCTGTGAACCCTTTGGATTTTAAATTCCCAAATCCTCATGGAGAGTCCCCTTGAATAATCTCATTAAACATTTGATGACAAATGATTTGATGTCTGTGCCCTAGACTCCTTCCAGGACATTCAAGATCTTAAGATTGTTACATCTCGATTGGTTTTCTACTCTCTACAAAGTTGTTTGTGTTGGCTTACTCAGGGCTTTAAGTTACTCTAGCTCCCGGGAGTTCCTGTCTGCATACACTGTCTGCTTTGTCATTGCATCTTTTAACACTACAGACCTCAAAGCCAATTCCTCAATTCTGCTGGCCTCCAGCCAGACCGTTATCGGGTGGCCTATCACTACTTCCCGAGCCTGCACTTCTGCTGCTACTTCTGAGTTTCTGGAGTTGTCTTTCCATTAACCTCCAATCCATCTGCCCCTACTGTCTTACTCAACCAGTCAAACCTATTTGCCACTGCTACCTTATATACCTTGTTACTTCCTGGGCCATTGGTGAGGCCGCCTTGTCGGTAACAGTAGGGCTTCTTTAGAAACTCCATCATTTATTAGAATCATACTGTGGCTCTTCTGCGATATTCGAAACAAGTAGCGTAAAGAAAGAGTAGGTTGCTGGGTTTCAAGGGTCATAAGGGCTTTAACGTGTCTGGCAGATTTAATTATCTACTTCATGCCCAGGACACATGCATTCGCTATTTCTCTTATCTACCCAGCAACTTTCCCTTATTTATTTAGGCTTCCAATATTTATCCCAGGGAGAGAATCTACCTGTGAGTCACTTTCATGGGCTATGCTTTTATCACCAGAAAGAGAGTACAGTTGTGCCCCAACCTAAGCTGGTATCTCCTTTGCTTCTTAATATAGCGCCGCCTTAGCCCCACTTTGACAGGATCTAAAGCCTCCCTGGGAACTTGGCGCCCGTGTATTCAGGGGATTTGCCTACACTAAACACATAAAATCCACCTATGGGTCGGAAACCCCTATCTAGCTATGCACTTGTCTGAGATATTTTGTCAGTCTAGCTATCGGCATCTGGAAGATCACCGCTCTGTTCTGGTGTCCGCGCTTCGTACTCCAAAATCTGCCACCTTCTCTGTTGGTGGAATGCTGTCTCTTGCACCCTGGAAAGGAATCTTCAACACAAACAAGCGGTCTCTACGTAGGGCTGCATTGGCTAAAACAGTGCAGGGCTGTATGACATCTTACAGGTGAATATCTCGACCCATTAAAGGTAAGCAAAAGACAACAAATATTGCGCCATTGGAACAATGGAAATCGAGCAAAAGCTCTTTGTTGCTTTTCTTCAGCAGCGGCCCCTCCGCTTGGCTGGTTCCACCCAAGGCATGCATCATTGGTTGGCCGTGACCGCGTCCAAGATGGTGGTGCCGCCATGAGCTGCTCGGCACAGCTACAGTGAGGCTGGTCGTTCCAAGGGGAATTTGAAACTTGCGGCTTAGCGCCGGTAAACAAGTCTCTTCCCTGTGCAGTAAGGACCAGCACGGATGAGGGAAGCCCCAGGCCTGGCGCTAACACTCCCTTCAGCTCCCGAGGCAGCGCACTGTTGCGTAACCATAACAAAATGGATTGAAGCGGAGAGCTGACTCGGGCGGAATTCGCCCGACTCAAGCCTAACTGTGAATTTGAAAGTCGTCTGTGGGGTGCAGGAGACCTCATTGTATATGCCCCAAATACGACTGCACCCAGGAGGGCGGTGCAGGTTGAGCTACTCGGTGGAACAGAGGTGGCACTGCCGCCCCTGGGGGACTTCTTGACCTACTGCGTGTACTGGTGATCAAACTTGCTAACATAGCGGCACCAGGAGTGCTATCGGCAGGGAACATAGGGTTCGTTGGCGGCTGTACACCCCTTGTGTGCGGACTGCACAGAGGTGACTGGGCTGTGAGGAGATGGTGAAGCAGCCGAACTACAGTACTGGTCGGCAGCTGGTACGCTAAAATGTGAGGTCTGACAGGTGGTTTTGAGTGGGACCACACACCAGTTGTCTACTTCTGCCTAAGTGGAAAAGTGGGGAGTGCTGGAAGCCGGTATCTAGGAGTACAGTGGTGAGGAGAGCCAGTGATTGCTGTAGTATGCCGTATAACTCTCTGGGCCTTGGAGAAGACACCGGTTGGTGAAAGCCGGGAACACGGATGGAGGAGGTAAGGTGTGCGGTCTGGGTGCACGTACCTGGTTAGCCACGCCGTGGGAGGAGGTGGTGGGGGAGGCTTCAGCCAGGTGACTGTTCTCACCATTTTACCCCTCCCCACCACCACTTGAGTGTTACACATTATATCAAGGACACAGTGATGGCTCCTGTTTGTGGCGGCCTCTCCCCAGCACTCTTCGGTAACACACTACTCAGAGGGTGCTATGAAAGGGGTCTGAACTTTGCCCCTGCGTAACCCACCAACGTATGTCATGCAAGCTCTGGTGGAGACTGAATTTCTAAGAAACTTATGAGCTCATGGCCTCATGACACACTGGGGAGAGTGTACTTGCTCCTAACAGTGACCACCACGCCTGGCCAAGAGTCAACTCCTACATGGAATTGGATAGGGGTGCTTCTGCCTGGGGTCCCACCTGCAAGTTCTATATTGGTGATGAATCTGGGGCAACACTAGCCCAGTCTTGCATGGTCCTATGCTCCTGTTTGGCAAGGCCTGTTGGTGGCCCCAAATGCAGTTACTGGGTAGTGGCCCGGTAGAAAGCTGGAACACATGACAAGACTGTGTTTGAGGGAGTGACCGTAGTGAGGCCAGAGGTGAGCAAGGCCCCGCATCAAGATCAACCCTGCCATCTGGCAGCCAAACGTGACCTAATATAGAAAACACCACATAGAGATCTGGAGTCCCACACAGCCACCATTCTAGCACTATAAAAGACACAAAGACATCTCTGGAATTTAAGATGGATGCATTGACTCGGGAGGTAAATTTCCTCCGGACTTCTCATTGGAAATTGGTGGATTGTATGGCCGAGACGGAATCTACACTGGCCATTACCCACACAACAGTGTTAGAACACACCACCTGTCTATATAATGCAGGCAAAGCGCCTTTATGAAGTGGGGGACATGGCAGGAAAGATATTGGCACGGCTGAGTAAAATGGACTATGGTAGACACCAGATAAAGGGAATTCAGGGCCTGGACAGGAATCTAGTGACAGGGGCGAGGCTATCACGGAGACAATGGCAGGCAACTTGAGAGACTTCTGCAGAAGTAAGATGCAGCCTGAAGTTGAAGATATGCATAGCTTTGTCCCGGACTGCCCTTGCCGAAGGATTGACTAACGGAGTGCGTGTGCCCTGGAGGAGGACCTGGCTGTGGGGGAGGTGCAAATGGCAGTGACCCAACTACAATCTGGGAAAACACTGGGCCCAAATGGGCTACCGGCGGATTAGTGACACCACACCTGCATGGGATGTATGTGGAAGTGCATCAACGAGGGGAGCTCCCCCAAGATGCTAATTTTGCGCTCATAGTATTAACTCCAAAACATGAGAAACTAGCTGAAACAATGGGACTCCTATTCGATATTGTTGATCAACGCAGATTCCAAGGTACAGGTGAATCATTTGCAGAAAGTGATCCTGGATTTGGTGCATCCAGACCAAAACGGTTTCATGCCACATAGATCGACTAGACTTAATCTCTGGCTTCTCCACAACAATATTGCCACAGCTAAGGACGTGGAACTTCCACTGGTGGTGGTATTACCTGACCCGTGTAAAGCATTAGGTGGAATGGCATTTCCTCTTTGCAGTGTTAGACAAAAACGGACATTGAGCCCAAATTCAGATGTTGAATTGCACTACTCTATTGTGCACGAAGGGCCAGAGTTAAAGTAAATAGATTTTTTTTTCCTGGGAGAGCCACATTGGTCAGGGGACTTGACAAGGCTGCCCCTTGTCGCCTATGTTATTTGCCTTCAAGATGGAGGCGCTGGCAGAGTAGATCTGGGAAGACACCCAAGTTTGGGACTGGCAGTGGGGAGACACCCGAGAGGAAAAGCTATTGTATGCTTACCATGTCCTTTTATACTTGTCGGAACCGGAGTAGTCACTGCCACAGTTGGGGGAGATATTTAGAAAATATTCAGCACTAGGTATCAACTGGGAGGAATCACTTATGTTCCCCCTTGGCTCATGGGAAGCTCAAAAAGCTCTCCCCATGCGTTTTGTAGTGGTATGTGATTGTTTCCGGTAACTCGGTCTCTGGATTTCCAGGGACGGCCCCACTAACTGAGAATCACTTGCCCTGCTCCTACATAGACTTTGAAGTTGACACCACATATTGGAAGGCACTCCCACTCTTCCTGCTGGGTAGGGTAGCGCCGTTTAAGATGTTACTCTCCCTAAACTCTCTTATGTCCTTCAGAACAGCCCCGATCGGATATTGGAGACATTCTTCCGTAAGATTAGTGGCTGCATGAGGACACTGTTGTGGCTGGATGTGCCGCCCTGAGTGGCGCTCTGCACCCTCTAACTGTCTACCTTTGATGGGTGGATAGCCCTACCAGATATTCGCAAGTATTAAAAAGTCGCTCTGGTCAGCATGGTGAATGAGTGGACATTAAAAAGACTGGAGGACCCACCCTATCAACATGATTATAATGCCCTGGGGGCGGGGAGTTGTAAGGGATATCTTCATGTCCTCTATGGTTTCAGAATCAACCCCAACGCCCCAAAGTGACCTAGAGGGTGTGTAGGATATGGGTCATCCTCTTCAACAAAATGGGCTGGGGGACGAGATTAACTCTCTAAACTCTATTCTGTTTGGGCACGAAACCTGGGACAGTGCCGACGGAGCCTGCAAGGCTTGAGGGGATGGGACCTCCTCGGCGCCTATATGCTCCGAGATGTATGGGATGCGAACGGTATGGTGCCGTTCACACCACTTAGAGGAATACAATATGGCTCCCTCCCAATTTTTTTAAATACTACCAATTGAGGCACAACCTGGGGGTGAAGGATTACACCACAAGAGGACACTGGAAGTGTCTCTCTTGAAATGACAACTTCTAGCTAAGACAACCAAAGCAATCTCATTAATCCTTAAGACCCTCATGAACAACACATAGGGGAAACTGACACATCTGCGGGTTTGAATGGCAGACTGATGTGGGCAGCTTAGAGGATGACGAGTGGCAGGAGGCGCAGCAGTTTCTGAGAGAGGTGGCTATACAGGTGAAATTCTGTTTAATTCAATCTAAAATCCTTCTTTTTATTTATTTATTTATTTTTATATATTTTTATTAAACCAGGAAAAATTGGTAAATAGTTTACATGTTCGTTTACATATCAAATAACAAGACCAATACATTAATCAAGCATAGTTAACAGTTATAAAAAAACAGGACACCCCCGCGCCGCACGGCCACCAGCTGTGTGTGCCCCTTGCTGCTGCTCGCAGCCTCGTTGTGCCGTCTGCCTGCCTGCCTTCCCCAGCTGTTCGCCGTATCTGCTGTTGTATTTGTTTTTAGTATCGTTGTGCCCAACTTGTTACTGTTGTTTCCCCTGTGCCTGCCCTGTGTATTTGTTTTTAGTATCGTTGTGCCCAACCTGTTACTGTTGTTTCCCCTGTGCCTGCCCGCCCCGCTCTCCGCTTCCCGCTGCCGTTCACACGCGGCCACGCCCCTTTTGCCCCGTGTCCTCCCCGCTCCCGCCTCCCAGCTGCTCCTCCCTCCCACTTAGCCTTAAAGGGCGACCGCGCAGACGCGCAGCGGTCACGCGCAGCGGATGCGCCGATTGTGCGCCGAAGGCGCGCCAAAGGCAAGCCCGTCTACGCCCGTCCACGCCTGGACCGCGCCCAGCGCCAGGAACCCTGGCCCCCGCCGATGCAAGACTACTCGCCTGACCTACGACGCCACCACCCTCAACGCACTCAATGCCGGCCGGAACCCTGCCTGCTACCGAGCCACCCGAGACGCACCCACGGACCCTTCACCTGCCGATTCACCTGCCCCCGGACCTGCACCACCCCCGCCAAGTCGAGCACCAGCAGCAACCACCTGTGCATCCTGCTGAACACCCGCTCCGTCCACAGGCACGCCGTGGAACTCTGGGACCTGCTCGACGCGACAGCACCGGACGTCGCCTTCCTCACCAAAACCTGGATGAACGCCTCCTCAGCGCCCGACATCGCCTTCCCGGACGGATACAAGATCACCCGTAAGGACCGCATTAACCAGATGGGAGGAGGCATCGCCATCGTACACAAGAACACCATCCGCATCTCGACCAACTCCGAAGATACCCTCACCGCCGCCTAACACCTGCACTTCCAGATACACACTGATCCCAAGACCACCCTCCGAGGCACCCTCATCTACAGACCCCCGGGACCACGCACACAATTCAGCGAAGACATCGCAGACTTCATCAGCCCGCACGCCCTGCCCTCCGACGACTACATCCTCCTAGGGGACCTCAACTTCCACCTGGAGAACAACAACGACAGAAACACCACCGCCCTGCTGGACAACCTCGCCAACCTCTGACTCCAGCAACTGGTGAACACTCCCACCCACTAAGCCGGCCACACGCTTGACCCCGTCTTCTCATCCAGCAAGCACATCTCCTTCAGCCACGCCACCGGACTCCACTGGACCGACCACAGCTGCGTCCACTTCAGCTTCAGAAAAACTGCGACCCACCACCAGCCGCAACAGGTTCCCCGACGGAGCTGGAGCAAGATCACCGCCGAGCAGCTCACCGCCTCCCTCAGCCAGAACACACCCACCAACACAACGGACCCAAACAAAGCAGCCAGCAACCTCACCAAGTGGCTGACCGCCTGCGCCGACGACCTCGCACCACTAAAGAACCCTCCCAGCAGACCCGGCTTCAAGAAAACTCCCTGGTTCACCAACGAAATCAAGGAATCCAAGAAGAACTGCCGCACCCTCGAGAAAGCCTGGCGGCTCAACCAGACATCAGACAACAGAACCGCCCTCAAGCTCGCCACCCGCAAACACCACCAGCTGATCCGCGCCACCAAGAAGTCGGCACTCCAAGAATGACTGGACAACAACGCCCACGACAGCAAGGAACTTTTCAGCATCGTCAAAGAGTTCTCCAACCCCAGCGCCGAAAACAACAACATCACTGCCTCGCAAGACCTCTGCAACTCACTCGCCACGTTCTTTCACCGCAAGATCGCCGACATTCACAACAGCTTCGACGCACAGACCTCGCACCCCACCGCCGAACCAACGCCCGCCACCACCACCCTCTGCAACTGGACCCCGATCAACACCGAAGACACCACCCGCACGATGAACTCCATCCACTCCGGATCACCAACCGACCCCTGCCCACACCACGTCTTCAACAAAGCAGACGCCATCATCGCACCCCACCTCCGGGACATCATCAACTCCTCCTTCCACACCGCCACCTTCCCGGAGAGCTGGAAGCACGCCGAGCTCACCGCCCTCCTGAAGAAACCAACGGCGGACCCCACCGACCTCAAGAACTACCGTCTCATCTCGCTCCTTCCCTTTCCGGCCAAAGTCATCGAGAAGACCGTCAACAGACAGCTTGCCGCCTTCCTCGAGACGAATGGTTCCCTCGACCCCTCGCAGTCCGGGTTTTGGGCCAACCACAGCACCGAGACCGCCCTAATCGCAGCCACCGATGACATCAGAACCCTGATCGACAACGGGGAAACAGCGGCCCTCATCCTCTTGGACCTCTCTGCGGCGTTCGACACCGTCTGCCACCGCACCCTAGTGAAGCGCCTCCGCAACATCGGAATCCGAGAGAAAGCACTGGAGTGGATCATCTCGTTCCTCGCCGGAAGAACCCAGAGAGTCCACCTCCCCCCGATCAGATCCGAGGCCACCGAAGTCATCTGCGGTGTACCACAAGGCTCTTCACTCAGTCCCACCCTCTTCAACGTCTACATGAGCCCCCTCGCAGCCATCGCACGCCAACACGACCTCAACATCATCTCCCACGCCGACGACACCCAGCTGATCCTCTCCCTCACCAACGACCCCACCACCGCCAGAGCCAACCTACACGAAGGGATGAAAGAGGTCGCCGACTGGATGAAGAACAGCCGCCTTAAACTGAACTCAGACAAGACGGAAGTCCTCATCCTGGGATCATCACCCTCCGCCTGGAATGACTCCTGGTGGCCCCCGGCCCTGGGCACCGCTCCCAAGCCAACGGACCACGCACGCAACCTGGGCTTCATCCTGGACTCCTCCCTGGCGATGACCAGACAAGTCAACGCCATCTCATCTTCATGCTTCAACACCCTGCGCATGCTCCGCAAGATCTTCAGATGGATCCCTACTGAAACCAGGAAGACCGTCACCCAGGCACTCGTCACCAGCCGACTGGACTACGGGAACACCCTCTACGCCGGAACCACAGCCAAACTTCAAAAAAGACTCCAGCGCATCCAGAACGCCTCCGCACGACTCATCCAGGACATCCCCCGACACAGCCACATCACCGGACACCTGAGACCTGCACTGGCTCCCCGTCAGCAAGAGAATCACGGTCAGACTCCTCACCCACGCACACAAGGCTCTCCACGACCTGGGCCCCAAGTACCTCAACGACCGCATGACCTTCTACACGCCTCCCGCCAGCTACGATCGACCAGCCACGCCCTCGCCACCGTACCACGCATCCGCAGAGCCACCGCCGGAGGAAGATCCTTCTCCTACCTGGCAGCCAAGACATGGAACTCCCTCCCCACCCACCTTCGACGAACCCAGGACCATCTCTCCTTCAGGAAGCAGCTCAAGACCTGGCTGTTCGAGCAGTAACATACCCCCTCCCCTAGCGCGCCTTGAGACCCTCCCGGGTGAGTAGCACGCTTTATAAATGCCGTGATTGATTGATTGATTGATTCCATATTACAAGTTCCCACCGCCTCTAACTAGAATATCCTAACTACATTTTTAATTAATAAGTTACATTAAATAGGATTAATAAATCAAGTGCAAGTCATTTTTTTTTCATGTCTGACAAATATAGGAATACAATAACTTATACAAAGTGCTGCGTGCATATATTACTTATTTTGAACTAGTTCATGATCATCAGGTTTCATCTATGAACCCTTAAGGAAAAAAAGGTCGCCAAATACCCCTAAATATTACCACAGCTCCTATATTTTTGGCACAGGCCTCTTCAAGTCCACAAGTCCTAGTAATTTTATTAAATCAATGTTCACTGCTAGGTTGTAGACTGGTTCTCCAGTTTTGCAGAACAAGTGATCTGGCAATAGCAATTAAAATAAAATATTGCTCTTAAATTGAATCTAAAATCCTTCATAGGATATATTATACTAGGGTACTCCTGCACAAGATCTGTAGTGTAGCGATGAATGCTTAAGGGCTTGTGATCAGAGAGGGTTCTACTGCATACACTATAGGAGTGCTCCAGGATCCGCTTGTTTTGGGAGGGCGTAAAGGTTCGCCTGGAAATGGCGATTGGAAAGCCAGTCACATTTCAGGCTCCATTGACATTGTTGAGGGTCAAGGAGGACCTCAGTTCTCAACTCTTTTTAGAAGCACCTGGTGAATTTGGGGTTTCTCGTAGCAAAACGATAGATCGCATGGGAGGAAGGGATTAATGGGGGGGGGGAGGGTAATTGGTCGATGCTGCAAGCCCAAGGTTACATGGTGCGCTCTGGAGATGGATTTCTGTTGTGGCCAGGAAAAATTGGTCCACGAAGGACTAGGTTGCCTGGAGAGGTTCGAGAATGTGTGGGGGGCATGGACACCACGGGAATAGGTAGTAGACGTAGAATTGGGCGGTGGTCCTTTTAATCGACAGTGGTTACAGGAATGTAGTAATGGGGTTGGAATTCCTGACATTATAACTGAACTGCCTCAACGTGGTGTCCTACGGTGAGAGATTTCATTCGTGATATAGAGTACTATGTTTTTTCCAGTCATGATGGGAGGAGGGAGGAGACTTGGGGTGGTGGAGGGCATCACTGCATGTTTTTTGTGTCTTTGGTTATATGTTTTAAAAATTGTTGGACAGGCCACATGAAGGGCTCGCTCCCTCCCCGCAGGACAGGGCCCGGGCCACCGTCAGCACCATTGCCCGGCCCAGCCGCCATCTTGGATACGGCACCACGCGGCCGTGCGGCCTCAGCCCGACCCCAGCCCTGGGCCTGGCCAGGCCCCGACATCCCGGCACCACCCTCCACCCAGGAGGTGAACGGCCCACTTGGCAGGTCAATGGGAGTACGAAGTGTCGATGGCTCTCCCCCGCCAGGTGCCGAGCACCCCCAGCCTCCTCGGGCGCTGGCTCCACCCCCCTGCTGGGTGTCTGGACTCCCTCATCCCAGACCTCCCGACCTCCAAGAGCGAGGGTCCGGACATCAAAGGGCGCCAGACCTATAACTGAGGCAGCCCCAGGACAGGAAGGCAGTTGTATCCTGGAGTCGAGAGACACCGCGACGAACTCATCCTTGACGGACTGTTGGCGCTGCCACAGCCCTGCCTTGGGAACTATTGTCCTGCCTGCTGGCGCTGCCGCGGCCCTCTGCAACCTTCATCCTCGTGGGACCTGCTGGCGCTGCCGCGGCCCTCTGCAACCTTCATCCTCGTGGGACCTGCTGGCGCTGCCGCGGCCCTCTGCAACCTTCATCCTCGTGGGACCTGCTGGCGCTGCCGCGGCCCTCTGCAACCTTCATCCTCGTGGGACCTGC
This sequence comes from Lissotriton helveticus, assembly GCF_964261635.1. Classification (NCBI taxonomy): domain Eukaryota; kingdom Metazoa; phylum Chordata; class Amphibia; order Caudata; family Salamandridae; genus Lissotriton; species Lissotriton helveticus. Next base: position 145,014,042 of record NC_136060.1, on the reverse strand, counting down.
TGGCGCTGCCGCGGCCCTCTGCAACCTTCATCCTCGTGGGACCTGCTGGCGCTGCCGCGGCCCTCTGCAACCTGCATTCTCGTGGGACCTGCTGGCGCTGCCGCGGCCCGTTGTAACCTTCATCCTCGTGGGACCTGCTGGCGCTGCCGCGGCCCGTTGCAACCTGCATTCTCGTGGGACCTGCTGGCGCTGCCGCGGCCCGTTGTAACCTTCATCCTCGTTGGGACCTGCTGGCACTGCCGCGGCCCGTGCCACCTACGACCTCTTCGGGACCTGCCGGCGCTGCCGCGGTCTGACCCCTCCGAACACCGAGCTCGAGGATTGTGAGCTATCACCGTTACACACCCGTACCCGTGGGTACCAAGACTGTCCCGCTACCCCCTTCCCTTACTAGAGACTAGAATTGAGAGGATCATCGTGTCCTGATCGCCCTGTATCGTACCACTCTACTACCCGAAGTGCCTATAAAAGGTGTTACCCTAAGCTTTGTGTGGTGTCCATCTGTGGGGGGGAAGTTACCTGTCTGTGCGATCACTGTGCTCGGCCGACCCTCCCGGTCCCCGTCTAACAAAAATCAATAAATATATTTGCAACAAAAAAAAGAATGAGCCAGTAAGTTGATGAATGCCCGCATGAGTGCTAAGATGAGTGACCGAGTGCATGTATGATAACTCCTTGAATGCCTAAACCTATCATTAACTGATGGCTCATTATCATGTGAAACCCCGACCTTTTGGCATTGCTAATGCTAGTATGCTCATTTATTGATAATCGTTTGACTGCATATTGTGTAAATATGTTGACAACTAAAGTGATATTCTATGTAAAAGTATCTCTTTTCCAAACAATATACAACTTTAAATGATGAGTCAACCAGTGTATTTTCTGAGGAAGAATAACTGCAACTATTTGAGGACGTAAACATTGTCTTGTGAGAAAATGATCTGGAAGTTGTGTTGGGGGTTAAGGGATGTTTGTCTTTACCCGTGAGAGCGACAGCATGACAGAGGAAAGATGGTTTAAAAAAAAAACAAATGGATGACTGATAGATTGTAGAGCAGTAGAAAGGAACCAATTTAAAAATGTATTAAAGTGTGTAAAAACAAAGATTCCTGCAGTGGAGATGAAGTTTAGCTCATCTATAAAGTATGTGGAATGGTTTATGATACCATATTTGAAAGCTTTGTCTCTTTATCACTCAGTAGCAGCGTGCTTTAAAATACTCTGAGCCACCTAAGCTGTTGAAAATGTGCAAATAAGAGTCAGGACATTTTGGTGAACTTGGTAGCTGAGATGGGGGAAGGAAGAGAAACTTATTGCCCAATGCTGTGTTACTGGTTTGTTTATTTATTTGTGTAAGAAGGAAGCAAAGTTTTGGAGGCATACTTGACTGTTGGTACTGCCTAGATTTACTTCACAGTACGTAACAGTATGAATTACATCCTTAAATTATTACTGGCACCTTACCACAACTATAGTTGAATCATTTGAAAAGCACAGGCTATGAGTGCACCCTGGCTTAGAATTTCCATATATCTTCTCTTTTTTGCACCGTGTTTTTATGCATATTGCAACTTAGGACGGGTTGCGGTTGCACTTGGTTTGATCTGCAGTCACCGTCTATGGAGAAGGACAGAAGATGGAAGAGAGCAGCTGACACCGGTAGCCATGGCATCATTTAGTAGTTAAGTATCACACCACAGAGACCGGATTCATCCTCCTAGCCAACCACATCAAATAAAAAAAAGTGGTTTGTGTAGCATGTCCAAAAGTCAATGTGTGTTGTGTTGATGGGTCCAGTCCTTGATGCCCCATTTATATGGAGGCACCTGTGATGCTATGATCTAGGCGGTTCTCTTGAGAACCCAAGGAGTATGGCCTCCAAATTTTTAACCGCATAAGTGAACCCCAAAGTTCCAGACGTGGACTACATTGCAGTACAATCAGTAGTGGTCCATACATGAGGTCTGTTTTATAGCTAGCCATTGTGGGAGGAAATGCTGATCTCCATGCCATAGGTATTTGTTTTCCTGGCAAACAGCAATGATAAATAGACAAATGCACATCATTTTCTTATTTAAATCCAGTAGTAGTGCATTGTTTTGGGCACCTTCCTAAATGTTCATATTACAAAGCAGAGCAAGCCATGTGCTCGGGGTGGCATCTTGGGCAGACATTTTAGGCTTACCGTAGAGTATGGGCTTCTTATATGTGTGGTGCATATAGGACAACTGCTCGAGTTTAAATTGAGCATTTCAGGGCACCCTCCTCTATTCCCGCACCTTATCACTCTTGTCCCGTCTATATCCTTGGACTATCTAACCCACATGGACTCTAGCTTGGGCTACTGAATATGGAACATTGCCCTGTACAGGAGTGTGATCCACTACTATTAAAGTAATGCAGAATTCCCAATACCCTGACCCCCACAGGGCAGTCCAGGCTCCTGGGCACTCAGAAGGAAAGTCGGAGATTGAAGCCATATTTACTTCTTTTGCACAAATATCAGAAGATCAGACTGAGAATTATCTCCTAAGTGTCAAGTCTGGGTCCCCTTTACACCCTTGCCACCTGAAACCATTCACCTAGTGGCTAGCTCGATTGCTGCACCCTTGGCCTCAATCATGAATAGAAGTGTTTCTACAGGATGCTTTTCACGGTTGTGGTAAGAAGCAGCAGTGAGTCCTCTTGTTTTTATTTTTAAAAATAAATAAAAACCTAACCTGCACCCTAATGACTTAAAAATTGATAGCCCTATATACCCTCTCCCAACTCCTGCGACAAGGTTAGAGAAACATCTGAATGGCCAGCTCATGTCTTTTGTTGAGGAACATGAGCTGATGGATACCTCTCAATTTGGTTTCTGGAGCGGTGAGAATATGGACCGCAACCCCCCCCCCCCCCTGGTATCCACAGTGATTGTATTAGAGTGTTGGTTGATGTGGTTCAGGCTGGTGCACTGATCCTATTGGATCTGTCTGCAGCATTTGATAAGATCTCCCCGGCCTTACTGGCTGCTGCCTAGGTCACCTAGGTGTTAAAGATACAGCGCTGAATCTTTTGAAATCATTCCTTTGCTCTTCCATGTGGGGTACCTCAGGGATCCACTTTAAGTCCTACATTGAATCTATATACACCCTATTTAGCCAAACTGTCCTTTGGCCTACAGACCCTTACATATGCAGATGACACAGAAAATGTTGTCTATTACAGATGACTGACATTCGTTAGTCGTCAACATTAATAACTGCATGAAGGCTATCCCTTGTATCCCTGTAGCAGCTCGAAAGTCAGTTGTTGTAGCCTTGATTTAATCAAGAATTGATTATTGTAATGCACTTCATCTAAACATCAGTAAATCTTCTCCCAATAAGCTTCAAGTTGTCCAGAATTCAGCATCAAGGGTGATACTGAATCTTCCTAAATATCATCCAACCTCAGTGGGGTTAGTTAAGCTTCACTGGATACCAGTTAGAAAGTGAATTATGTTTAAAGCTTTGTGCATGGCACATAATGCCCTATGCGTCTCGGCCTAAAGCCATCAGAACAATGTTTCACTAGTTTCTGCCGACCAGGCTTCTTCGTTTGACTGAACACAATTTGGTGGTGATCAAAGATTTCTGAAAGCAAGGCGGAGAGGTAGATTCTTCTCAGTGGCTATCCTTCCCTGACACCTTACAAGCCTAAAAAAAATCATATGACCTTTAGGAAAGCCCTCACAACATGGCTAATTATACAGTTCCAGATCTTCTTATGAGGGCCTCAAGGGGGGGTGTCTATCCTTGAGCTTAGGTTGGATTAATGGTTTCAGTGCCTTGCCGACACAGGTTATATTACTACTTTACAAATTTGTTTTCATTTCATTAGTATAACATACTAGAGCCCATGTCTAGCACAGTCACATGGTTGGAAGTCTGCTTTGTACTACTGTTTCAAGGAAGGCAGGCAAGCAATGTAATATAACTAACAATCACAAACTGGATTGAAGTCACTCAACAATCCACTTTGATAGCAGCAAAAGTACAAAATGTACCAGAGTTGTATAGGTCACCTACATATGTGAAGACCACTTGAGTCCAAATCGACACATCCATGGCCCTCAAAGTGAAAATGGTCCCTGTGTGAAATAAAAGTTTTATACATCGATGCCGGTTCCATCTTCCTTGGGCATCATTACAGCAGTACTGTGGGCTATTGCCAGCGACCTAGGGTCAGGCGAGCCACTACTGATATCTTACAAAACAAAATGGTTGACGGTGCCAGCAGACCTTTGGATTTGTGCAACTAAGAAATACAGCTTAAGCTGAGGGACTCCTAGGCCGCTCTCATTTAGTGGAAGACTAAGCTTGTTAAGCGACACTCCCTACCCCTGCTTCCATATTCTTTATTAGGCCAGAAAAGCGGATGTCCCACTCCTGTATAAAAGGACTGCTTAACTATTACTCGCTGAATACAAAAGGAGTAAGAAGGGTGTGAAGGACCACCATTTTCACATTTGCCCAAATTTGACAGTATGTTTCCCTCCGAACACCATTAAACCCAGGAAGGCCTTCCCTGGTAAGATTGCTCTGGAAAAGATATTAATCTGTGTTAAGCTCTCCCTCCTATTATAATGTGTTTGTGGCCCAGATGAATGGGAAGTGGAGCATGCTTTACTGTATCACCTATGATGTTGTGGACAGTGATACCTTTGCCCAAGCAATCCCTCTATCCAAAGAGCTCCATGGATTCCATGACCGATGGGAGATTCGAAGCCAAGCTCCTGATGCACAGTAGTACACTGGTGTGCAATGCACATGAACAGCGCTTCATTGTAAGTTGTAGGTCCCTGATAAAGCTTTGTCTCACATGGCCTGTGGCTCCTTTATCGTGGTAAACTGTAAGGCTGATAACAGGCAGCTTTGTCTGCTGTTGTGCTCAACACAGCAAACTGCCTTTACCTGCCGAAGTTCATTTCATTAAAGACCATGATCATGGATTCCCAGCTCTGTGTAAACGCATTCTTCATATCAAGGGAGGTGGTTGCGGAGAGTGGGCCGTTGGCCATTTGGTAGATTAGGCTTTGTAGATTCGGTCTGGAATAAATGTGCTCTGGTCATTGGGACAGTTAATATCCTGACCGACACCAACTTTTCCAGTATTTTGTAATCAAGATTCAGCTTTGAAAACCGCAGTAGCCGGCTTTATCCAAGTGTCCCACCTGGTTTTGAACTTACTACCACTTGTGGAGAAGTGTGGCTCACTGGTTAGAGGAGGCAGACCTGGAAGCAGAGGTCAGCCCGGGACCAGGGTTCAATTCCCGGCTCGGCGGGGTCTTGAGTCCTAAAATGTCCATGGACTCGACAATTCTCGCTCCGGTGCCTACTCAATTCACGGGTTCACACTCTGCAACTCTGGGCAATAGCTTGCTTAATCTCCACAACGGCCCCTCGCGGCAGGATGCCTGGCTTTCACCTTGCGGATACCCTGCCGGGGTTATCTCACAGGGGAATACCAGGACGGGTTCCCTAAGCAAGCGCTTAGAAACCGCTTGGTGATTTGCGCTATATAAATTCCTGTACATTTACATTTACATTTACCACAGTACCCTCTTTTAAGAGTGAGGGTGACTTCCCTGTTGAACAAGGGCATGAAGTTAACTGAAAAAGCCTGGGCATAAGCATGTGTTTTCTAGGCATTGAAATCTTGGAAGTTAACGCTTCAACAGCTATATGGCTACATCCACTTCCCCTGGTGTGATGAGCGATTTCAGGCCTGCAGCACTACATTACAATATTGAGGACAGTAACTGACCTGCACGAATATCGCATACACAGCGTAGTGTACACTAGCTTGCCAGTGTTTATAACTAGGTTCAGATTTACTGTTTTTAACTCCTACTTACTTTCACAATATAGTGGCAGTCAAATGGGGGGAATATATATATATATGTATGTATATATGTATGTATATGTATGTATATATGTGTATGTATATATGTATGTATATGTATGTATATATGTGTATGTATATATGTATATGTATGTATATGTATGTATATATGTGTATATATATATGTATATGTATATATATGTATGTATATATATGTGTGTATATATGTATATGTATGTATATATATGTGTGTATATATATATATATATATATATATATATATATATATATATATATATATATATATATATGTATGTATATATGTATGTGTATATGTGTATGTATATATACACACACTCCTTTCACCATTCCAAAAGGAAACAGAAGCACTCGCGGGGGGTGATATCAGCAGTAAGTTTTAATCCAGCAGGTCAAACAGACGCGTTTCGGATCTAGTCCTTCTTCAATGTTAATTACACAGAGAATAGTGAGGCGCCGTATTACATACACGTATGCAGTTACGTCACAATACAAGCAGTAGAAACAGACCGTAGAAACAAAGGAGGGGATGGACGCCGGCAACATTGCGGGCGCCATCTTTAAATGACAAATTATCACCATTTTCTCTATCGTTTTAAATAACCACAGCTCTTGTAGGCGATGAAAGGCACCTCAATATAAGGACATTTCTTTGCCTACTTTGTGATCCTATCACCCACACTGTTGTAAGAGAATTTAGCCGTGGATCGGCGAATATACCATCGGTCCCTATGATCACTTTTAGGAAAGCACACTATTTACGAGATAGTCTAGTACATAGTCATCTGGACCCAGTTCCATCTAAACAAGGCAATTTAAAAGAAATGAAAGGCTTTTACCATTGCAGTAAATGCAAAGCCTGTGCCTTCAGTAAAAGAGTGTTAACCTATGAAGTAAAGGGGTTGCGAAAAGGACGAACCATCACGAAATTCTTGACCTGCCTTACTTCACATGCTGTCTACTGCCTGAAATGTCCGTGTGGACTCATGTATGTAGGCCGCACGATACATAATGTCAAGATCCGAATTTTAGAACATATGCGAGCAATTGCCAAGAAGGATTTTAATTATCCAGTTGCCCGCCACTTTGCCCTAAAACATAAAAGCGACAGGAATCTTTTACAATTTTTTGCCATCGATTGTGTCCCTGCACATGCTAGAGGGGATATGGTGACCAGACTTCGAAGATTGGAGTCACGATATATCATTGACCTGCAGACAAAAACCCCAAATGGGTTAAATTCTGGGGAAGAATTGACAGTACAACTAGGGATCTAGAATAGTACTTTATGAATTGTGCTTGCATGTATTCTTTTGTCTGCATAAGTAATGGAATTCACATATCTGATGTCAATCTTTTTGCACTGAAGCCTCTATAATGAGTTTGAAAGTCTGTATTTAAGAAAATGTTTTTTTGTCAGCTAGTGAGTAAGCCGATACACGGCCACACAATGGTTTTTGAGAACAATGAGGGAGGGAGTTAGCAACCTTGAAAGGTTGTTATTCGCCGATCCACGGCTGAATTATCTTACAACAGTGTGGGTGATTGGATCACAAAGTAGGCAAAGAAATGTGCTTATATTGAGGTGCCTTTCATCGCCTACAAGAGCTGTGGTTATTTAAAACGATAGAGAAAATGGTGATAATTTGTCATTTAAAGATGGCGCCCGTAATCTTGCCGGCTTCCATCCCTTCCTTTGTTTCTATTGCTTGTATTGCGACGTAACTGCATGCGTGTATGTAATATGGCACCTCACTATTCTCTGTGTAATTAACATTGAAGAAGGACTAGATCCGAAACGCATCTGTTTTACCTGCTGGATTAAAACTTACGGCTGAAACACCCCCGCGAGTGTTTCTGCTTCCTTTTGGAATGGTGAAAGGAGTATAGGAGCGTTTATAGTTACTGCGGGGCACCTCCGCATTGATAGCACCCGCCCGAAGTGTACCGCGCTTATATGGTGCAGAGGAGATATATATATATATATATCTCCTCTGCACCATATAGGGAGCCCATACGAAGAGTAATTTGTGTATCAAGCAAGCATCCACTGTTCAACAACCATACTTTCATTGCGATTATTATGTCAGATCTTCATCTGATCGTCCATCTCCTTGGACTGTTGCGGTGCCTCTTTTGTCCGATCCTGTATCTGACCAGAGAACAGCAAGCAACCATAGTGGTGTGGTGGTGAGTCACTGCTAGAAGAAAAAGCATGAAGTACAGTCCCTTCACCTTTCCAGCAAGCCCACCACCCGAAATCTATTGCATTTTGGCGGCCCTCTCTATCTTTTGCTATAAACATGAAGAATTTAGTGTCCCTGCATCTCCTTCATGTTCAACTTAATAGTGACAACCTCAAACCACAGTTGAACTATTGATGCTTCAGTACCTTTCAAGCTGCCCAAGACTTACTATAAGGCTGTATGCAGCAGACCCACATTGTGTTTATTTTAGCTTCCAAAGAGGTCCGTCATCATGGATAACCTATAGAAACTCCTTTATATAATCTTGATCTGCTGGGCCAGTCGTGACTATCCTGGTCAGGCTGAAAAAAACGAAATGTGTGTGGAGGGTCTAAGGGGAATATTTCACGACCTGTCTGCTCGCTCCCCTGTTATCAAGATGCAAAACACACAACAACAGAGCAGACCAGGTCAAAACATGGTGTGTGACCATATCAGTGACTGTGAAACAAATGAATGCATGTGTGAGCAAATGTTATTGTTATTACTGGTCAGGCGACAGCTAATCTATGTAGTCACAAATGGGTGACTTTTAAGTGGTCTATAGTACAGTCCACTAGAATTATAAGATTGTGCGGATGCAGATCTTTTAATTATTTTTTTTACATCGTTATAGATTTGCCACATTTGACACTTAATCCATAATCTGCAGATTTTAACAAAAAAAATAGTTTTAGCTCAAACGGTTCAAAGGTTACTAAAACCGCTGCAACAAGTCACCATGCATTGGAAGGCACTTTGCAAAGGTTGACTGGTCAGCTTTCTGTTTCTTACGTCTATATTTAGATGTAAAACTGGTATCAATGAGGTGCAACACATTCCCATACGGTGTTAACAAGTGTAAAAATGACAAAATGTGCCTCATTAGGCCACATCATTTGCCTTTTCTTGCAGCATAAGTTAGTCAACCCTACCGCATAATTTGACCCTCCCCGGTCGCATGATTCCAGAGGCTCTGTCTGTAGTGGACTGTGACTTTTGGAGCCACTTTATTCACTTCCTTTCAAAGCCAGGGCTTGAAAAGTGATAGGCTATGTGGGAAGGTACAAGACCAGATGAAATCACATTTCAACTACTTGGGAGCACACTAATGTGAAACACAATAGTAAAGCAAGCTTCACCCTTACCATTTCCACGATACAACATCCAAATCCTGAAGACCACCAGTCTGAGTAAGGGACTTTGTCTATGCATGCAGGAAACAGAGTTGCATATCTCGGAGCAAAATGCGATAGTCTGTGGCAGGATGTTGTGGAGAACCTCTAGGTTAGAGTTTACAGGGTACAGTGGCTGTGTGGTCCTGCCTCACCTTTCTGTTGTGATGCACACTGTTGGTTCATGATTCACTGGCCAAATCTGGCATGGATCTACAGGGCATAAGCATATCTTTGCTAGTGTTACAGGTGTATTGTAGTTCCAAAGTCTCTGGTCAGCTGGAGGCCTGTGGCTTTCCCTGGCCCTGCACATTCCACCTCCGTACTCCCCACCCCCAACTAGTTGCACGACAGGCACCAAGTGTGCATTCCTAAGATCTTCCTGAGGTTTTCCGTCAAGCCCACAGCAGCACCAACCACTTGTTATCTGGTGGTACCCCCAAAGCAAATCAGCGGGGAAGAGCACTTTGTGGTAAGCACAAAGAAGGGTGGGGGTCTATGCAATGGCTACCTAGTCTCCTCGTTGCAAACCCAAATCTGGACCCATTGCGCAAGAGACTCTTGTCCCAGATAGTTCCTCGACCAGGCGGAAGGTCATGCAGCCATAGACTTCAATACAGTAGAAGAGGATAGGTCCAAGTTAAGGCCTGAGGAATCTTTGACACTGGATGGGACAACAGGAGTCTGCTCATTCATGTGGACTTCTGGTAGGAACTAGAGTCGTCTCTCAAGGTGAAAATGGTGTTACCTAATGTTTAAACCACAATACAACAGGGACCATAAGGTGTGGGAAGATAAATTGAAAGGTTCAGACCTGAGCACATTTGGTCCTAAATAAAGCAACAGCTGAAGTGTTTGGAGTGAAAGGGGAAAACACCAAACTTCGTTTCTCTGAATGATAAATCAGGAAAGCTAACTCACTATGTCAGTTGGAGCTGGTGTTTTCTTCAGGTTGCTCTCTGTAAGGTTCACACTCTGCATACACTGGTTCCCTGAACAATATCCTCCTATATTAGCAGGCTTTAGGATAGGGGTCCTGGGCGAGATGTATATATCCAGTTTATATATGGGATTGCCCTCACAAATTTCCTGCCGTTTTTTGATAGTTGCCAGTCTTGCCTCTTGGGTTTGGTCCAGGTCATCTCCCCTGCAGATCCTTGTAGATCCTCCACAGAGTTTTGATTTGTGCTTGTCGTGGAAATCACTGCAGCTCCTCTCCATTAAGTCTTCCCCTAGGCAGGACACGTTTTTGGGTCTTCTATACGAATCTACTAAGTTTCTACTCAAGTCAGTCTATGTGATCTGTTTCACAAAGTCTAGGTCCTGCAAATTTGCCCACTCAGCTGGTGGTTCTGGGTGAATTAAAGTCAAATAAAAGTTGCTGATCCAGAGAGCCAGCGCTTATCCAAACCAGGGAGCACTAGCGGAAGGTCTTTGACCACTGAGGAGTTAAAACACCTTCATATTTACATATACCCACACAACCTGATCAAGCATCATCGAGGGATGCATTTCCTGGTCTTTCTTCAGCGTAAAAGGCAAATGGCCAAAGAGAGGTTTATTGGAAATTCCTAGGCCAGTCATCCCCCGTGGGATAGAGCGGTTTGTGGGCAGATCAGGCAGCCAGATTTGTTGTAAAGGCATTCTATTGCAATGTGAATTTCTGTTAATGGATGTGGATTGCAGTCCAGAAAGTAGATATTAGCAATACCGAAAAGCGTTTTAACAGGGACAGGTTCATATGGCTGCTTCTAGAACAGGGACGTCTGAACGACTTTAACTTTGATGTATAGAATTACTGCCTTGTGCAACATGCAATGTGCCCTTGCAGACAGCTGCAGTGACCCTCCCCACCCCCACTGTACCACATGCAATTAATCAAAGCCACCCAGTAGCACTTCCAAGAGACTCGTTAGGCACGTCTGCGAGAACTACAGTCAGCAACGCCCTGTTTCTCATTACAGTTTGATGTAAATTACAAATGACGGTACTGAAGGTCTAAAAATACTATAGTATCTAGTGCCAGAGCCCGGAAGGTTCTACGAAGCACCTTTGCAAGCAATTTAGATGCCAGCAGGTTGTAAACAAAGCATGTTTATGCCTGTATCTTTTACCAACACTAAATAAAAGAATTCATTCGGCTTCGTTTGAACTAAAAAGCCATACATGTTGAGCCGCCTAGATAACTTATAACGTTCATAAACTTCAGAATGCTCTTCGTACTGGTGTTTGCAGAAGACGCTTTCTGGTTTCGCAGGACAATGATTCACTAATTCATATGCTTTAAACCTTGCTACATAAAACGTAAGTAAGTAGGCAAGTGCTGCTGGTGAATTATTAACGTGATTTATTGAGAACACGCTCCACCCCAGTTGGAAACGTCCCCGAGTCCCTTTCGTTGTTTTTGTACACTGACCTAAGTAAGCTTTAAAATACCAAGTCATAAGACTACCGTACAAGTAAAGTTGTTATACTGGAAAATGTTCAATATAATCTTACATGAAAGAACTGACTCTAGGTCTAAAGCATGTAACAATATTTCTCACATATACATACCACGCCTGCCTAAGGGCTAAATGACAGAAAGATACTGTGCAGGATTCACAAGTAAGTTTGCCTTGTTTTCATTGAAAAAGAATCGCCAATGTGTGGCAGGGAGGCTTAATGGACACTTAGACATACTTGAAAACTCTTTTTCCTACCTAGTTAGGTTTATAAAGCATTATTATCCCACTTTCCTTCGATGAAAGTGGAACACCTTTGGCATGTAGATTAAATGTCTTCTCTAAAACGTTACTGTTCCTATGGGTGTATCCAATGTTCTTAACCTTAAGTACCTTGGGCTTGCTTTATGGACCAAGCATTTCTAAAATAACACTTATGAGCTCAGCAGTAAACTAACATATTGGTTGGCAAGCTGATGGGCATACTTATTGGAGAGTTGTGCCCTTCGAAGGTGGGCTAGTTTGAGAAGTTCTACCCATTAATGATTCTTGATCCTATTGATGTGAAGACCATTGGCCGCAGTGCTGAAGAGCCAAATCTAATGAATACGCATTAGAGTTCAGGAATTATACGCTAATGTCAAAGATCCATTTTTAAATGGGACCTAGAGCCAGCTTTAGTTGTCTTGCCAGGCACATTTAATCAAAGATACTCGTTAATCCAAAATATATGCATATACATCCGCCCCCTTTGTCCATTCGTCTGTCATTCACATTTTAGTTCCCTCAACCACATCATGCTGCAAGGTTCAGTGGGTCAGCCCACTCCAGCCATATTCTCGTTTGCACAGTGAAGGTGTTTTGTCTGATCACATGTGCACACACACCTCCAAAGAAAGGCACATGTGTGCCAGACTGATGGACCCATATTTTACTTTGCCAATGGTTTTTAATTCTTTTTTTTAATGGTTTTTTTTTTTAGTTATCATTGCATGTTGAATCCCGACTTCATGTTAGTGATTCAACACCAACTGGCCTTTTACTTTGTGACATTAATACTCCTATTTTCCTGTGATGTGCATTAAAAGTAAACTACGATTTCTATACCTATTCCAAATGCACCTGCTAGAAAGCAACCATACTGTTCTATTAAATTATATACTATGGTTAAATTGTTTTAAAATGTATACTTTTGAATGCAAGCATATAGCTGCTATGTTTATGCAGTAACATGTTTTCTTTTCTTCTTTTCAATTGGTGGAAATGCTTGCGATGATAAATGAAACATTAACAACCAGTTTGCCATGGGGTTGGGCAGGGGGAGGGGTTGGGGTGGGCTTGCTGGTCACTGCTATTTGGTAGATGGTGGTGACCAAGGGTAGGACTTTTGTTCAAGTTGAAAAGGATCCCTTTTGGTGGGCCAGTCTTTTCTCTTTCCTAATCATTGCTGGGTGTTTCTGGAAAATGGTCAGATGCAGAAAATTCACGCCCCTTTGTGCTTCTGTTGTGGGTGCTCCATGCTGAAGATTACCTTGCTATGAGGAGCATCACCTTGCACAAAGGCTCTGTCTGGATACCAGCCTAGGTAGGACACTTGAAATAAGGGCCACCCCCAAATAGTTCTCAAATTACAGACTGGGAATCCACATCTGCTCTCTGCTTTCAATGTACAAAAAGCAATTTGTTGATCCAGAACCAAGTTCTCTCTGACCAAGAAGGGGAGCGCTAAGCAGAGTACTTGCAGAATTGTCGTGCAGCCACAGCTGGTGTCTTTCTGAAAGCCAGCATCCCAGAGGTGAGGAGATATCCTGGAGAGTCTTGCCTGGATGAAAGAAGCTGCTGTTCCTGTGACCTGAAGTGCCTAGAAGCCAAACAATCAGAAAGTGGGAGAGAGAACCAGAGATTCATTCAGCTTCCCAAGTTAGTCATTTTGTAATCCTAAGTGAATAAATCATGTAGTTCGTTTTCCAGAGTCTCTTAGAACATTGTGATGGAGACCCTCAACCACACATTCACAATGGCTATATATCTTGGTTCTCCGCTTGTGTGATTAGGTGAAATATATAATCTTTGGGTCTTAGCACCTGATTGTCCCGTTTTCCAGGTGTCCTGTTATCCTCCACGCTGCATCACATACACTGTGCCCTAAACGGACTGTGCTGCTGGATTGAAGAATTTGTACCAAGATATTTTGTGCATCATCAGAGACTGTGCTCAAGGCAGACTTTGCTGTGGGACTTGAGAGCTGTGCTGCGAGAATCTGCTGTGAAGGCGACTATTCTCTTGTAGCTGCCCCATGCTGCTGTAACCTCAGACCCCTGTGGCACTATCACCAACGTTGTCAGCTAGAGGACTACATTTTCACTGGACCCCATGCAGCATGCAAAGGCTCTGGGCGAATGTCTCTGCTGCTGCCTGCTGTGGCCTCTGCCCGATTATAGCCAGCACCTCCAGTAGATGTCTCCTACGAGACAAGCAAGGAATATGTATTCTGGAGGTCCCAGATGGACAGCAACAGAGAGTTTGAACACCCTTATGGTGACAACTCTGATAATCCGGGAAATGTTAAAGTAATTTACCACTATGAACAAATCAAAGTGGGTAATCTGCACCTGAGCCTTAATACCGGACCATGAGGGCTCAACTTCAAATAAGGGTGGGAAAGGGGCCTTCCGAGAATTTCTTAAAGGACGGACACCAAGGAGAGGGGGGCCAGGATCCAAGGCGCAGTAGCCTAAGCACCAGTGTAGTAATTGTACCTCCTGCCTGTTTTGTGGAGTATTACATTTAAGTGGGTATAAGGTTACTTTTCTTTACTCAATTAAAACAGTCACCAGCTTCTCAGGGTGGTAGCATAGGGTATGCAAGCTCAGAACTCAACAGTCAACCAACAGCAATAACAGATTGCGGAACCCAATATCTTCGTCTGTCCCACATGTCCTGCCAAGGGGATATCGTGACCCAAAGTCAGGATGAACTCTCTGTACGTCTGGGGCACCACCAACCTCCTGGTGGCCCCCTCTTTGGGGTTTCTGGCCTCCGTATAAAGCAATCCATCTTCCCAGTAGAGTTTGTGAAACCCACTGTCATCTCCTTCCTCTTGCTTAGAAGCAATCCGCCTCAAGCTCTCAAGGGTGGAACAGTCACGCTGTCCCTGACTGAACGTATCTCTGGAGGGTCCACCTGCTCCTGTCAGTTCTGCCAAATCTGGCAGCGCTGACAGGGATGGAGTCCCTCCCTCAGAGGCCAGATCCTCCCCATCAGGGTTAGATTCTTCCTGCACCTCTGGAGTTCCCTGGGCTGGCTCACCAGGCCCAGTGCCCTTGTCCTTGGATGCTTGGCCCTTTGTTCCAGGGTCCAAGTGTCCAGCCCCTCCCTTCTGGCGAGTCTGTGACCTAGTCACTGCACATACCCACTCAGGGAGCTCCAATATTTTCATATGAAGTCCTCTCGTCACCTCTGACAACGCAGAGGCTTCAAGATCATTGCCCAGTAAACAATGGACTGGGAGCACCTTTGACACAGCTACCTTCATAGGGTCTGTCACACCTCCCCATTCAAAATCCACCACAGCCATGGGATGGAGTTTGGTAGTGCTGTCTGCATATGTCACTGGGTGAAACTCACCAGGTAACAAACTCTCTGGAGGCACCAGTTCATCCAGGACCATAGTTACACTAGCCCCAGTGTCTCTGATAGCCTAAACCTCAGCCCCATTCACTTTAGTCCTCTGCCTGTACTTGTCCATGTTTGGAGGTAAGGCAGCAAGGGTGGCAATATTCACCCCTCCCAGGGACACTAAGGTTGCTTACACCACCTGACTACTTCTCTCTGGGGCACCACTCTTCACCCCTACACTGACACTGGCAATCCCTGTGGATGGCCCCTTAGGGGGGAGCTTCTTGGTGCAGACAGCATCACCCTGCTTATGCCCTGGCAGGTTACAGCCAAAGCACTTACCCACCTTTGAGGGATCAAAGAACCTACCAGGCTTTCCCTGAAACCCCTCCCGTTGAATTTGGGTTGGCTCGGGCCCC
This sequence comes from Lissotriton helveticus, assembly GCF_964261635.1. Classification (NCBI taxonomy): domain Eukaryota; kingdom Metazoa; phylum Chordata; class Amphibia; order Caudata; family Salamandridae; genus Lissotriton; species Lissotriton helveticus. The sequence continues at coordinate 144,998,251 of NC_136060.1, read as the reverse complement.
CGTCCTTGTGCAGGTTTTTGTGGGTCTTTGGAGGACTCCTTAGGTTTTTGACCTTCATTTCCCTGGGATTTCCCCTGGGGAGGGACTTGTCCTCCTTTCTTCTGGTCACCCCCATGATGCTGAATGGAAACCCGGGTTCTCACCCACTCATCAGCTGATTCCCCCAGCTTTTTGGGGTCTGTCAACTTTGAGTCCACTAGATACTGGCGTAACTTCTCTTCTGCACAATGAGTCAAAATGTGTTCTTTCAAAAACAAATTATACAATCCCTCATATGTGTCAACTTTGTTGCCAACAATCCAGCCTTCCAGTGTGTTACATCCTGCTTTTCCTTTTCCTCTGTCCTACTTTAGTGTTTGTTATAACTTGCTCAGCATGCATCTATGATGTCACATAGGGTTCTGATTGTGTATGCTTGAATTGAGTCAGTTACATCTGAGGCTGAGCAGGAGTCCATCTGCTCCTGGTGGGGTTTTAAATTGGATTACAATTGGACTTAAATAATTCTGTATTATCAACTATTCTTCAATAAATCAGATCTATTCATATTCTGGATTTAAAGACTTTTATTTGCCACATTTTGGCGACGATTGGAGAACCTGAAAAGAACCTACAGCGAAAAAGAGTTTGGAACTACAGAAAGGAACTTACAGCTGTGAAGTGAGACTGTGTTTAAAGTAGCCTATTTTGAAGAAAAAAAACGCCTTGCTCAAGGAGTTGTTGTGTTGCTCTTTACCTTTAAGGCTGGTGAATGGTAGTAAGAATGTCATGATGCCATCTGGAATGTGTGTGCTGCATCTTACGATTGAGGGACAGTTGCAGAACTATGGTGTAAGGCAGCGGCTGCTCCCTGGCACTCACCTGTATTATTTCCTATGCTTCAATAAAGCTTGGATTTATACTTGATGGCTGTGTACATCTTTACAATTGGCGACGATGGACTGTTTTGAAGAACCCAAGGAACTTAAAAAATTCGACTTAAACAATTCGTAAAGGACTCGAATTGATCTGCTATTACAACAGTGATTGAAGTGGAGTTCAACATCTACGGAAGATCTGCGGTAAGCGGACATTATAAAAGCGGCATACCTTGTGTTAAGAAGAGCTTTAAAATATATTTGTGGTGCCTGTTGAAGCATTCAAGCACTGCATCTTACAAACAGCTGTAAGATTCTATACAAGACGCGCGCGTAAGAAGCGAGGCGATAACTGGTTACTGGAAGCTCTTCAGAGTCAAAGAGGAAATGATGCAATAGCGCAAGGTCATGCAACGTAACCTTACGCGGCCGCCATATTAGAATTACGCAGCTGCTAATTGAAGTTGGACGCAGCGTAGTGCACGCTGTGAAGAAAAAGCGGTGAAGTGAATATTACGAGGAAAAAAAAAAAAAAAAGAATACAGGTGAGGCTGTCGGGGAGTAAGAATTTTAATACAGGAAGGAGGAAATAGTTATAAAGAGTAGAGTTTAATGGAAAGAGGAGACTCCAGTGAGAACATTGTTTGCAGTAATACTGAGAATACAGAGAACAGAATGGCACAGCAGAATTTTACAATAAGTGCTCCTCAACCTTTTTGGGCTACTGGTACTCAACCGAAAATCAAATGGATTGAGTGGAAGTAATATTTTATTAATTACATTGAGGCAGTTGATGAAGAAAAGAAAATGAAACCGGAACAAAAGAAAAGAATCTTATTACATTCCTTAGGAGCAATTGGTCTGAAAACACATTCTGGCATGAATTAAGTGGAGGAGGTAGATTTAAATGTTTTTGAGAACTGCATAAAAAACATGGATAAATACTTCGCGCCAAAGGTGTGTATGGGGGTGACTAGGCACAAATTCTTTGAGGAAACAAAGCAAAACAGAGACAGTTGATGAGTGGGTGGATGACTTAAAGAAGTTGGCGATTGATTGTAAATTTGGAGCTCTAAATGATGAATTGATACGGGACCAACTAGTGATGCATAATAATAATAATACAACGTTACAGGATAGACTATGGGTGAACGGTGATGCGCCATTGGAAGATTTATTAGCCATCATGAGGAAAGCGGAAATGTCAGGAAGGTGTTCTTCTGTTGTAAAAGAGTCTGAACAGGAAAAAACGTCAAGTGCAGTTTGTAAGATTCTACCACAGTGTAAGACTCAAACAAGATATCAACAAAATTCACAGGGAAGATGGACTGGTCAACCTGCTAGATTTAAAAAACAAAAGATGCTAGAGGAGAAGAAAGAAGATGTTATCGATGTGATGGCAAAGAACATTTAGCCTTTAGTAGGACCTGCCCTGCTATTAATAAGAAATGTGGTATTTGTGGAATGTTAGGACATTTTTCAAAAATGTGCCGCAAGCGTAGCAATGTAAAGTATGTTTGGGATGAAGAGGAGCTAGTCGTTGAAGAGGATGTAGGGAGTTTGGAATGGGTAAAGAATGTGAGAGGTAATTATGTCATCAATATATCTGATGAGACCTTAGAAGGAAAACCCTTGTGTAAGGTGTCCTTGGGGGGTGTAGTGGTGGAAGTTTATGCAGATTCAGGATCCCCTTACACAATCGTAAATAAGGATGTTTGGAAGAAATATTTTGTGGGGAAAAATTGGTGATCAGTTGAGGAATTCAGATATTTGTCCGGTAGGCTATACGGGGAAGAGAATTGAGATGCTGGGTTACAGGTGGCTCACATTTTTATTTAAAGGAAGGAGCACAAGGGGATAATTATACGTGTCTAAGGTGGGACCATCAGTATTGGGATGGTGGCATCAAAAAAGTTTAAGTATAATTTTGGACCCTAATAGTGAAGAGAAAGTGTTGGTTGTGGACGAGGAGAGCAAGTTGAGGGACGTTTTGAGCAAAGAATTTCCAAGGGTGTTTGGTGCAGTTTTGGGAAAATTAAGGGGCTTTGAACATAAAATACTGCTTAAGGCGAATGCTGAACCAAAAGTGCACAAAGTTAGACCCATCCCAATGTCAATTAGAGATGAAGTGAAGGGAGAATTGTAAGGACTGTTAACTAAAGGGATAATTGTGGAAGTGGAAGCCTCTGAATGGATCAGTCCCATTGTCGCTGCACGGAAACCTAACGGCAAGATCCGTTTATGCATCGACCTGCGCCATCTCAATAACAATATCATTATAGAAAAATTTCCTTTGCCTAAGATCAATGAGATGGTAACCTCCTTTAAAGGCGCTACTTGGTTCTCGACTATAGACTTGTCTGCTGCATATCACCAAGTTGAGTTGGAAAGTGAATCAAGATATATAACAGCCTTTATCACACCTTTTGGGTGTTATCAGTTTAGACGAATGCCATTTGGTTTGGCGTCAGCTGCGGCTGTATTTCAGAGATTAATGTATAGATTACTAGGGAACTTGGACATGATTGCGTTCTTTCAGAATGATATTTTGGTGGCTGCAAAGAACAAAGTTGAACATGATGAGAAGTTGAGACGGGTTTTGAAAGTTTTGGAAAAGGCTGGGGTCACGGTGGAGTTGTCAAAGTGTAAATTTTGCAAAAGCAGCCTATCTTATTTGGGACACATCATTAGTGAAGAAGGAGTGAAACCTAAGCCAGCGTTGATTGAAAATATTGTGAATTCAGGTACACCTAGTACCAAAGAGGAGATAAGAGCATTTCTTGGTATGGCGGAGTATTGCGCAAAGTTTGTGAAAGATTTTGCGTCAAAGGTGTTTAACATTCGGAGTTTGCTTAAGAAAAATGCCAAGTTTGTTTGGACTAAAGAGTGCCAAGACTAATTTGATAGGATTAAAGTTGATTTACAGAGTGTCAATGCTTTAGCGAGTTTTGATCCCAATGCTGTGTTATCTCAGATAGATGAGAAAGGAAAAGAGATAATAATTCTTTTTGCGCCTAGTGCACTTTCCCCGGCTGAAGTCAGGTACCCCATTATTGAAAGGGAGGCGTTGGCATGCGCATGGGCTCTCGAACATTTTAGGGCCTTTGTGTGGGGGAAGCCAGTAACAATCAGGACAGATCATCGTCCTTTGGTAAAAATTCTGTCATCTGATGGCATTTCTGGAGCTTCGGCTAGAATGGCAAGATTATCAATGCGCATGAAAGAATTTATTTATAAAATGGTTTATTTGCCTGGAAGAGACAATATAATCGCAGATTGCCTGTCTAGATTGCCATCTCATTTAGAGGAGTGTGTGGATGACACGTGGGGAAATGTTAGTATCGCCTTAATTCATGATTCTGGATCCCCTGCTATCAGTAATAAAGAGTGGATGGAGGAACAGGACAGAGATGTTGAACTCAAAAAAGTATATCTGTGCTGGTTGGCCAAAACAGTGCTTTTTGGAAGGAAATTTTAGAGCATTTTGGGAGGTTAGGATGGAGTTATCATTAGAGAAAGATATACTTTTCAGAGGTGACAGGGTTGTGCCACCAGTTTCCTTAAGGAAGAAGATTCTAGAACTATGTCATGAGGGACATTTTGGTATTGGGAGGAACAAAGCCATAGTGAAAAGTATGTTTTGGTGGCCAGGTGTGGATAGGGACACAGAAATGTTTGTTAGGAATTGTGAAATTTGTAGTTCTGCGGATAAAACTCTTAAAACTTTGAAACCTTGCATGAGTGATGGATTGATTCCGGAGCTTCCGTGGGTGCAGTTGATATCATTGGGCCAATTGTTGAAATGAAAGAGTTTGGTTTAGTGGCTATTGATTTATTCACAAAGTGGCCTATTGTGAGATTTGTGGACAAGGCAGACACATGTAATGTGTTAAAAATTTTGGACAACATTTTTATTATGGAGGGTTTGCCGGTGTGTGTCCTTACGGACAATGGTGTGCAATTTTTGTCGCACACGGCTGATAATTATTTTCAGAAGGGTGGTGTTAGACATAAGACAACTGTGTTATACAATCCTAGTGGGAATGGCACCGTTGAGAGATTCAACAGGGTGATCAAAGGTATTATTCAGGCAGCTGTTAGCAAAAAAATTGGATTGGAAGGTTCAAGTACAAAAGGCAGTCTGGTCTTACAGGACTACAGCGCAAAATGGTACAGGTTTGTCTCCGTTTGTTATGATGAGGGGGAGGTTACCGAGAAGCAAAATCAATCCTGGTTGGTTAATGGATGGGAAAATTACACAGTGGTCACCTACTGAAGTGAAGAATGACTTGGAGTTACTTCATTGTAAAAGTAAAGAGTTTTATGACAACCACCATGGTACGAAGGATGTGGAAATTAAAGTAGGTGAATGGGTGCGTGTGAAGAAACCTTACACAGTACCTAAAGGTGAAAGTCGTTTTGAACCACAGAAACAAGTAATTGAAGTTTTGAGAAATGCTGTTAGACTAAGTGATGGAAAGGTATGGAATTTGAAAAGTATTGCCATTAGTCACGATCAAAAAGATAGGGTGGAGGAAGAAACGACCTGTAGCCCAAACATGAATGATTGGATGGAAGACCATTTTGAAAATAGCTGTTTACAAGCACAATTTGCTGGAGTAAGTTTAAACACCGATGGGGTTGTGAATGATTCGCTTACTGTGGGTCAGTCTTTTTGTGAGGAAGGGGGAAGTGTCGGTGTTCACAATGCCGGTGGTGTTTTAAACAATGTCAGTGGTGAGTTGAATGTTGTTGGGAGGGGTTTGGGTAGAAGAACTCGTACATTACCCTCTTGGCTCAAAGACTATGTTACGGAATAATTAGTGCTATAAAGGAAAGACCAACCCATAGATAAGATAAAACATATTTACAACACATCTCCCTCCCATGAGCCCTAAAAGTAAAAATAAAGAAACCAAAGATAAATTAATTAACAAATATAAACACCCATATAAGCAGGTGGATGTCGGGAGCGAGAACTTCTCACAGTTGTCCTTACATTTGTACTAATAGCATTATCATTGCTGGTAACATTATCATGAGTAGAAAAGCTAATAGCTTGAGAATTTTCACAACCAGAAGCATCACCACTACCCACCTCCCTCCTTGCACCAGACTGTAAAGATTCATTCGAAACAATTTGAGTAGAGAGCATATAACCATTATTGCCCAAACTAGGGTTAGAAATAGAATTTCCAGAAACATCAGAATGTCTTCGATACAGAGAGAGACTGCGGAAATTCCATTTCTCCCCATTCTCAAGGACAATAAAATGGGGAAACACTTGTTTGACATAAAAAGGACCTCTAAACTTTTTGAGACCTTTAGAAAACCTTCCAGGTTTAACCTTGACCAGATCCCCCACAGCAATTGGCAAAGAAACATGGTCACTGGTAAATTGGGAGGACGGGTTTACATTAAGATTTGTTAACCACGATGGGATCAATTTCGTGACAGGTGGACGCCCTCGCATCAATTCAAAAGGAGATGTGTCACCCTGTTTGTGAGGAGTAGACCGATAGGCCCACACAAGTTCCTGAACTCTATCATCCGAAAAACATCCAAACTCACAAGACATCTGAATAATGCCCTTCACAAGTCTATTGACTCTCTCGCACATACCATTCCCTCTAGGATTGTAGAGACTAGTTCTGCGATGAGTTATTCCACAATTTTGCAAAAACACATTCATTTTGTTCGAAGTCAACTGTGTTCCGTTATCAGTAATTAAAAATGAGGGAAAACCCTCATCTATAAATACACTTTTGAGAAAATCAATTGTGGCATCAGTAGTAATTTCCCTTACAAAACGCACAGTTAACCATTTGGAATAACAATCTATAACCACGATTGCAAAACGTTGATTAAAAGGCAATTCGTCCATGGGACCAATAAAATCCAAACAGATTGCATGCCAATGCCGATTGAGATAGGAAATTTCGCTAATTTCTTTGGATCCCACAATTTGTAACCTTTTTTCACCCTCTTTACAAAATTCGCACTGCACCACACATCTTACAGCATCAGTATCAATAGATGGCCACCAAAAATTCTCTTTCACCCTACGTTGGGTAAGAGTCTGGCCTAGATGTCCCTCATGTGCCAAGGAAAGTATCTTGTGCCTTAAAGAACAAGGAGGAATGAACCGGTCACCCCTCATCAACACTTAACGTTAGAAAGAGATAACTCATCCACTATTTTGATGAAAGGACGGACGGAGGGTTCAACAGTGCTTTCTCTCCTTGAGCCTTTATTGATAAGATCAACAACACTCCTGAGAGTAACATCCTTTTCCATGCCCATAGACCACTCATCCCAAGTGAAAGAACCAGAACTCAGAAAAAGGACATCCTCCGTAAAAGCTATAGCACAGTCATCCTGGGGTTCGACCATCTCATTGGACTGAACGGGAAGACGAGACAAACGGTCAGCTTGCACGTTTTTCCAACCTTGAACAAACTGCAACTCAAACTGAAAATCCTGAAGACGTGAAGCTAGTCTAGCTAATCTGGGTGACCCCTTTCCAGTACCACCAGGGGCCAAAACATGGACTAAAGGTTTATGATCTGACCGCAACAGAAACTTATTTCCCCACAAAAAGGTCCTAAAATAATACGTGCCCCAGACAGCCGCAAGCGCTTAACGTTCAATTACGGAATAGTTCCGCTCTGAAGATGTTAAAGGCCTGGAAGCAAAGGCTATTGTTTTCTCCTCTGAGCCATGTCTCTATAATAAAACAGCACCTTGGCCAATGCCTCTTGCATCCACCATTAAGATGGATGAACATTTTATGTCAAAAGGAGTAAGAACCTTAGCAGAAACTAGTTCTTTTTTTATCATCACAAAACAGGTTTCTTGCTCTGAAGTCCAAGAAAATTTGACGCCCTTTTTAAGTAAACTCCTCAAAGGAGCAGTTTTAAAAGAAAAGTCTTTAACAAATTGCGAATAAAATTCGATAAGGCCCATAAAAGACCGCAACTGATCTTTATCAACAGGAGATGGAGCCATTTCAATTGCCTCTAGTAAATTCTTCTTAGGTTTGACCCCATCAGCTGAGAGCAAAACCTAAATACTCTATTTCTTGCGACAAAAACGAACACTTTTCCTTCCGTAGAGTAAGGCCAGCCTCATCAATTCTACACAAAACACGCTGGAGGACATTATTATGCTCTTCCAAGGAATCACCAAAGATTAATATGTCATCCTGAAAATAAAAGACTTTATCAATGCCCTTCAAAACCTCTGACACCATCCGCTGAAAAACACTGGCTGCAGAGATGAGCCCAAAAGGTAATCTATTGAACTGGAATGTCCCCTCTGCAGTGATAAATGCTGTAAGGTGCTTAGACTCGTCATGTAGACGAATCTGGTGATAGGCATGTTTCAAATCCAGCTTACTGAAGAATTTAGCCCCTCTCAAAGTAGAGATTAACTCACCAATGTTTGGTAATGGGAAGACATCTGCAACAACACACTTGTTAAGAGATCTCAGATCTACACAAAATCTGATTTTCTTATCAGATTTCTGAGAAATAACTACTGGCGAAATCCATGATGATGCCTCGACGGGTTCAATGATCCCGCCTTGAAGCATCTCCTCTAAAACCTCTTTAACTTCATTTCTAACAGCAAATGGAACTCTTCTAGCTTTATGCTGGACAGGGATGGAACCTTCCTTTAGTAAAATTTTGTGATGATACCCTTGTAACTCTCCCAATTCGTCTCTGAACACATTACGATAACTGTGAAGAATGTCATCAGTGCTAAGATTATCAACAACCAAAACAGGTTCGACTGCCCTTGGATTGATTATAATGTGAAGGTCAAATTGATGCATCCAACCCAAAATGGCTGGACCATCAGTTGAAACATAGACCTTTCCATGAATCAATCTGTTTTTAAAACTAATTTCTCCTTCAAAATACCCAACTAAATCAATCTTTTCGCCCTGATAGCCCTTCGGATGAATGTCAGAAGTCGCTAAGATCCTATCTCCCCACACTTGCTTCAGCAAAGACATAGGAATAATCGTCCATTTAGAACCACAATCAACCATTAAACTAATGTCTTTGCCATCAATGATAAATTCAGCTTTAGGACATCTCACTCTATTTTCTAGGCTAATTACAGTATCATCCACAACAAGAATTTTGTTTGCATCACGCTTTAATTCATGTTGTTCGCTAACTACAGTCCCTCTCGAATTCATCTTTTTTTTGCACATTTTAGCAAAATGACCGAGTTTGCCGCACTTCAAGCACTCTTTATTGTTAGCAAAGCAAAACTCTGCATCAGAACTATGGGTGTTACTACCACACCTCGAACACACCTTGGTTTGCCATTTGTTATAACCTTGAGTCATATTTTATTTTTGCATAACATACCCTTTTTTTCTAACCATTGCAACAGCTCCACTCTCATTATCACTGTTGTCACTATTAATTACAGATTTGTGAGATACTCCTCTTACACTCTGGTCCAAACCACTTTTTTGTAATTATAACATACACTTTTCTGATTCTTCAACAATTTTAGCAAGTTCAATTGCAACTTTTAAGGTTTGGTTTTTCAGCGCCCAAAGCCTCTCTTGTATTTTACGATTGTTACTCTGAACAATAAGTTGGTCACGTATATGTTCGTCAGTCATTTGCCCGAAGTTACACTTCACTGACAACTCTCGCAACCGAGCCACAAAATCATCAACAGTTTCTGCTTCACGTTGTCTATTTTTGTAGAACTTGTATCTGTTTAGGACAAGATTTTCTTCCTTTGCGAATCTTGTCTCAAGCCTAGCAATTGCTTCTTTGAATTCATCTAATGGAGATTGTGAACCAGAAGGAAAAACTTGATGTAAGTACTTGAATAATCTTTGCCCTTCCTTCCCTAAGGTGGTCATTAACAGTGCTTTCTTCCTTTTGGGAGAAAAGTCCTCTCCATCTAAAGCCTCTATATAGTTATTAAACATGACAACCCAATCTTCCCACGCAGTACTCGGATTGCCAGGTTCAGAGAGAAAAGGAGGAGGTAAAGCTACATTTACTTGTTGAGACATTATGAACGAAACACGTGAAGTTAGAGACCAAATTGAAAGTAAATTGTTCCAAATAGTCACTTTGTAGATTAGTGAATCACCTTTAGACAGAAACACTATTGAAAATAACTGGTTTATAGTCAAAAAGGTTGATGGAATTATTTGAAACTATAGTGCTTACTTCTTTGCCTTTCGTTCTTCAATTTGGAAAAATATGACACAAAATAATTCTTGTGAAGGATCGTAGTGTTGATGCTGCCTAGCATCAACTGACATGAAATGCGATCAAATACGGGAGGAACTGTATGCGCAGTGAGTAATTGCCTTCATTTATCCTTCACTGGATGTAATCAGGAAACCAAAGATGGCCGCCGACGTCTTGCGTCTTGACGTCACAAGGTCAATTTTGTACGTGATGGTAACGCTACTGCCAGAGCGTCTTCCTCTTTGTTGCCGTGACGACCATTGCCGCATGCGTCACATAAATTCAATCCATTGGTCACTAGGCAACAAACGTGACGCACTACCAACAAAGCATAGTGCTCGAGCGTGTACGCGAAGAAAGTCTCAACGCTCACCTTTAAAACTTGAAAACTTGTCCTTTTCTTCCGAAATTTGTCGTAATGGAGACGGTTTTAAAATTGCATTTTTATTTTTTTCGAATCGTAGCACGCTATGGATTCTCTCTCGATGGCTGTTTTCTACGTTATCTGTTTTTCTTAAATTGTCCGCTGTGATCATGGAACAGCTTGGCAGATTCTTCGTAGGTCCCTTGTCGTCAAAATGTTGTAAAGAAAAGCTTCCTGAAACGTAGGAACTTCAAGGTAAACATTGGAGTTTATTCACAGCACAGAAAACGAGTGAACAAGCCACCATCTGTCCAAGCTCCAACTGTCTCTCACAGAATCCCTTACAGAACATCAGTAGGTAATACATAGTCAGTTCTAAATAAAGGACATAAAGAAAAGACCAACCATAGATAAGATAAAACATATTTACAACAACTATGTTACGGAATAATTAGTGCTATTATTTTGTTTTGTTTTTTTCAATTTTTGTTCCTTTAATTTCCTTGTTATAGTTGCTTTGGTTTTGTCCTTTTAGGTATGTCTCCTTTTCTCTTCTCTTATTGAAGAGAGGGGGATGTGTTGTGTTGCTCTTTACCTTTAAGGCTCGTGAATGGTAGTAAGAATGTCATGATGCCATCTGGAATGTGTGTGCTGCATCTTACGATTGAGGGACAGTTGCAGAACTATGGTGTAAGGCAGCGGCTGCTCCCTGGCACTCACCTGTATTATTTCCTATGCTTCAATAAAGCTTGGATTTATATTTGATGGCTGTGTACATCTTTACAGGAGTCTACATGTAAAGGAACTGGGAACCTACAACCATTAAAGAAAATACAAGGCAAAGACTTTCCTACATTTTATAGCGTGTCTGGCAATACAAGACCCCACCAGTGACCCTATAACCGGTCGCCCTTAAAGTGCCAGATCGCCTTAAGAGTGCTAACTATCAAGTACAAGCTTTAAACTACTTTAACACCCTGCTGATATCTAATGAGAGAACTTTGAGCTTTGAAGCAGTGTCAGTCTGTCTGAAATGCTCTACTGCCTTGAACGCTCTGGTTGTGACAAGTTTATGGTGATGGATGTGCTCTGATGAAGAGGAAACTCTACACACGGGTTGACGTGAGTTAATTGTCTGTTCTGGCAACAAGAAGCTGCTGCGAAGTTTTGTTCTTCTGAGGTAATCGAGGTTGGAGAGAACTACACGCAGTTTGTGTCATATTCACAGAGGAGCCTCTTACAGTTTATTGCAAGCAGTGAACAGACTTTATGCCTGAAAGTGATGGTATGCGAAGAGTTTTTTTTTTACAGTTAATATGCACTGTGGTGATTATTTTGGTACAAATGGGCAGCTGTCCGATTCTTCAAATGAGGCAAACAAGATTTTGATATGCCAAACGGACTCTCAAAACAGTCTGTTTCAAATACAAATTGGTCGCTTGTCGCCTACCTTGCCATGTTCTACGTGCTGTGCCTTGCTTCTATGATTCTTCCCTACGTCATTTTCATCGCTTGTCATGGACTGCTGATTTATTGTGCCATGAGCCACCCAGCTTTCTATCAGACGACGTGCCGCCATCTTATGCTGGACCACGTTATTTACTGCGAGTGTACCTCAGCGCTCTGCCACTCACGTTTTCGTTCTCTGAAGGTATTTCAGTGCTGTGTTTCTCCAGTGATGGCAGCGGTGACTTCCGCTTGGGGACATGGGAATGCGGTCCTCTCATTGCAGGACACTTGATTTCAAGGTACTGTTTAGTTAGTTTTGCTGCAGTTCGCTGCGTGCACCTGGGCATCATTATGTATACATCACTCAGGAGCAGGCATCGGGTTCCGGTGCTTAATAGAAAGTGGATGAGAACGAAAGATTGTAATCTGGAAATGCCGCAATGACATTACATAATCTATTTGAAATTGTTTTGGCTTTAATGTTTTTTCCCATGTCTGTTCAGAGTTTCCTGTGGGACGTGAGAGTGCTGGCGGTTTACTCACTAGTTTGCGGCTGTGCATGGGATTACACCATGTATGAGTTATTCATGGTTTTATTTAGCCCGAGATGACTGGAATGCCAGTCTCCTATTGTGATTCTTGATTTGTATTGCTTCTTATTTATTGTTTGGATGTGATTTTGATTTGTACTGCTTCTTATGTTGGTGAGTTAGTTTCTTCAATGGAGTGAGCCATTTATATGCTCGACATAGGTTGAGGTGATCAGTTTTATTGATTTCAGATTTATTTCCGGGGCCACACTTGTGCTAAATTTTGAGGTGCCTTAGTGTATTTTTCCAGGGCCATATTTGTGCTCATTTTTGAGGTGCCTTATTCTTTTAAAGTTAGTTTTAAAGAGCTATGCTGTGTTCTATTCTGCAGAAGGTGTTCAATTATACAAGGCGCTGTTTTAGTGCTCAGTGTTAAGTGAGGAGTTCTTTGCTTCTCGGTTTTATGTGTTTATGGGTTGCATCCGAGGATGAGCCATGTTTCAGAAATTTCAATGTTTTAAAGAGTTTTAGTGCTTTGTTGAACCACGTACCACGTATGTGCTCTAATATTTTAGAGGTGTTCAAATTAATTGATGTTTAAAGAGAGGAAGGGTGTTCATAGATATGAATCATTTAAATGCTCTAACGTTTTTAGAGAAGTTCTTATTTATTTTATCAGGTCCATCCATTTCCATTCTTGTGGATGGTGTTAGTTATATTTAATTTATTAAATCCATTAATTTCCATTCTTGTGGACTTAGTTATGTTGTGGGTGACTGTATTTTCTTTCTTACTTTCACCATTTGATGTTGTAATTTATTCTGTTTACTTTTTCAGTAATATATGCGTTGTATGTGCTCTATGTTCTATCATCTACTTTTCTACTCTGTTTTGTTTTCTTACTTTGTTTTTATTTCTGTCAAGGGGGGAGATGTGTTACATCCTGCTTTTCCTTTTCCTCTGTCCTACTTTAGTGTTTGTTATAACTTGCTCAGCATGCATCTATGATGTCACATAGGGTTCTGATTGTGTATGCTTGAATTGAGTCAGTTACATCTGAGGCTGAGCAGGAGTCCATCTGCTCCTGGTGGGGTTTTAAATTGGATTACAATCGGACCTACATAATTCTGTATTATCAACTAATCTTCAATAAATCAGATCTATTCATATTCTGGATTTAAAGACTTGTATTTGCTACACAGTGCTTTTACTGAAACGTCCACAAAGTCTACCCAAGACTTTGAACTCAATTTCTGCGTGCCTCTAAACTTCACCCTGTGCTGTTCTGGAGTCAGACCAAATCACTTGACTAAGCATGCCTTCATCTGCTGGTATGATTCTGCATCCTCTCCCTTCAGGGTCAGGAGCCTATCCCACAGGAGTGCACCCCAATATCTGGAGTGGACCCTACTCATTTTAAGGGCCCTCTCAAAAGCTGCTAGCCACATGTCAATGTCATCCCCCTCAGTGTACTTGGGTACTATGCCCTTGGGAAGTTTAGGTTCAAATCTACTACCCCTGGACATCTCAGCATCTTCACTTTCGCTGCCACCATTCCTTTTCTCCTCCTCCCTCTCCCATTTTCTCTTAGCCAATTTGAATTTCTCCTTCTCCAAGGCAATCAACTCTAATTGAGCCTGAAGCTGTCTCTCTGCAAGGGACAGTAGTGGTACCTGGGTAAGGGACCTTACCCCACTCCCACCACCACCTAACACTAGCCACAATGGGAAAGGTCTCATCCTCACCCCTCTCTCGGGTGAAGTTGGTGGCAACATCTTCCCACCCCCTTGGGTTCTCCTCCGCTGCCCTGGCCCAGGCTTTAGGGACTCAAGCAACCCTGCCTTCCTCATCTTCTTGGCAGGACGCAGCCCCCTAAGCCTACACTGTTCCCTAAGGTCCGCCATCTTAAACTGGGACAGTTTAGCCAGGTCCAACTCCGTGGTTCCCTAGTTTTAGGTCACAAAAAACTAGGCACAATAGACTTGGAACAATTTGGAAAATAAAAACAATGGATTAAAAACAATTTAGTCCAAATTCTAAAAATCAAACTCAAAGGTTTTGTTCTAAGGCAATTTAGAGGATTTTTATAATCTTAAATTATTCACTGAAAGGTGTACTTTTGAAACCCAAGTCCTCATCCACACCGCTGAACACCAAATGTTGGAAAGTGGGTTATTGGTAGGGGCAAATATTGGTGTGCCACTGGCAATAAGGCCACTAACACTTGATAGGACTCAGCATAGGTCTTAGAAAATGATTCCTATGTTGAACCCTTGGTAACGTGGCTGCGAGCAGACAGGCTTAACTTCAAAGACAGTTATGTAAAGCATTTAAAAACACCATTTCAGTAAATAATTAAGACACAACACAAAATAAAAATCCCACACCAATTTATAAAAATAGGTAATGTTTTTATCTTTTAAATGACACCAAAACTAAATAAAATCCACTGTAGGGAACCAGAGATATGATTTTTTAAAGATTAGTCCCTTTCTAGTGCTTAGAAACCAACAGTGCCCCTTTTAGTCATTTTGTTTTCTCTGTCAGGGGCACACCTTTACAAATTAGTCTGAAGAATGTTCTCACCACTGCGGTGGTCTGCCTTCTTCAGCAAGAGGGGTCCAGTTGGAACACCTTCCTGGAGTTCTGCCTGCGGGTCCCAAAGTATCCAACACACAATCCAAGGTTCGGGAATCTCCAAGAGGGTCCTTGAAAGTGTGAGACTTCAATTCCGTAATCCACTTGGACAAAACCCTTACAAATCCACTGGTACTCCAGGCTTTGAATTCTTTGAGCTCTGTTAACCTGTAGCTTGCAGGGAGTTCAACTCTTGAGTCCTTTGGCAGCAAGGTAATCCACAGGGCTGCAGTTTCACTTGGTGCAGTCTTTAGAGGTCAGGCCTTAGAGTTCCTTGCACAGAAAAATCTTTTCAGCAGGGCTCTTCTTGCTTCAGTAAGTTTCAAGCAGCAGATCTGGAGGGCTCTGCCCCTCTCAGATACTTATTCAAAATTCTCTGGGTCAAGCACCAGGTCACTGCTGACCAATGAGAGCAAGATAACTCCTCATAGTTATGACCACATCCTGTAGAGTGTGGCATTAGTTTGTCCCAGAGTGCATCATTCTTCCAAATCCAGAGTGGCTGATTTTTCAGCAAGGAGGTAAGAGCTAGCTAAACACCCCTGGGATGGCTTATTTCCATGAACTCACCCCCTACCATCTGCACATACCTTCCTTAAGCCTAGCCCTGACTCTGGGTCAAGATTGTCAGAGTGAAACTGGAACCCATGCCTCCCCTCTGCCTTTGGAGAGGATGGTTTACGACTCCACCCCCTGGCCTGGCATTCCTGTAGACCAGCACACTGCCCTCCCAGCAGAGTGATTAACCCGAGGGGTTCCTGATCAACTCTTCAAAGCAGCCTGGCTAATCCACTTAACTCTGACCAATCAGGGCAGACCACTGGAAGGTTGAATTTGGACTAGCAAACAAGAAAGTCTTATAACTTCTTGTATGTACACTTTAGGAGACATTGAACAATATAATATTGTTGGGTTTACTACTACCATTCTGGGAAGTCTTTGAATGGTCCGGCTAGTCCTCTCCTATCAAAATGTATTAATCAATAACTTCCTACCATGTTAACCTATGGGCCATGGGGTTTGCAATGGGGAAAATTACTTGGGCCAGTTTTCTAGCACCAAGGCTTATAAAAATTATTTTATAAGTATTTCCCTAATTTCTACAGGACCCCCACCCCCTGTACAACTAGGGGAGACTTCAGGGGTTCTGAATCTGCACAAATATTGATCATGCTTACCCAATTCTTCTAGCATCAAAGTCGAATGTGAGCAGCTTTTTAATACAATGTGGGGAGTGAAATGTAAAATTTCACTTTACCCAGGCATATAAAAACTCAGTTTATAAGGGCGCTCCTTATAGATAACTGACCCCCCCCACCCCTGGGATACCTAGGGGTGACCCGGAGTGTCCCTAATATGCAAAAACATGGTAGGTTTTTTCATTTTTAAGGGCCCCTACCCCCAACGTCGAATTTGGGCACAATTTAAGGTTTAAAAGCTGTCCTGGCCACCAGTGCTGCTTTTAAACTGACCTCAGACTTCAGCACTGCATACATGCTAGTACATAAAATCTGCTGGCCTCTAAACTGCCATGCCCCAGGATACTGGAGACTTCTAGGTAGTTTCAATCCCCTACCCTATTACATACTAGGGACTTATCGGGTAGGTCATGCCAATTACAGGGGTAACCATACCATAGTGTACCCTAGTGTATGTTGGGTGTCTTAACTGTATTCTAATGTGTTCCTTTTAGTTTCGCACTGGCCCTGGGCCTGGTTAAACAGAGCCCAGGGTCAGTCAGAGTCGGTTACCACCAGTTCCAGTCAGCAAAAAGTTGGGGGGTGCCCAGGACACAGGATGACTTTGCAGCACTTGCCATACTGACCTAGAAGACTGCAAACACTCCTGAACAGCCCCAATGCATCCTGCTCAACACCCGGTCCCTCTGCAAACACACGACAGAACTTTGGTCATCATCATCATCATCACCCTCACCCCGATGTGATCTTCATCACTGAGACCGGGCTCAACCCCTCCACATCACCACTGCAACGCCTACAAGATGATCCATCGTGACTGCACCAACAAACACGGAATAGGCTTCACCATTATCCACAAGGAAACCATCTGATGCACTGCCACCGAAGACTGCACCACACCAATTATGGAACATCTCAACTTCCAACTCTGTACCAATTCCAAGACGACTGTCAAAGGCACCCTCTCCTACAGACCCCAAGGACCACATCCTGCATTCTGCAACACAATATCTAATTTAATCACGCACTACGTACTACTCTGCAACCTCCGCTTCCACCTTGACAATCCCAACTACACCAACCTCTTGGAATCTATGGACAACCTCTGGCTTCACCCTGTTGGTAACAGACCCCACACACAGCGCAGGACACATGTTGGTTCTAGTCTTCACATCCAGCAACCGAATTGAGTACAGCCACATCACCAAACTCACCTGGACCAACCATGCCATCATCCATTTCACCATCACAGGCTCACAGAACACTTGGCCACTGTGTTCAAGATAGCCTGGCTGATGAGGATTATGAATCTGAAACCGGTCCCAGGATGCTTGTTTCCGGTCCAGGGAAGACATGGCTTGGCAGTTCGGGGTGGACTGTTCCCATGAGGCACAGGGTCAGACTGATTTGCATATGGCCTTGTCTGAACTGGGGTGGCTGAGTGAGCTAAAGAATGGTGATGGATTAAACCCAGATCAGTTGACTGGGGGTGAGTGTTTGATTTGCTCAAACGCTCCGTCCATCAACCCCTTTTGTATCGCTTTGTCCGCCCTAAGTGTGGCAGGGTATGCTCAGAAGTGAGTCCCTTGCTCACTTAGCCACTGGATTCAAGATAGCCTGGCTGATGAAGATTATGAATCCGAAACCGGTCCCAGGATGCTTGTTTCCGGTCCAGGGAAGACATGGGTTGGCAGTTCGGGCCGGACTGTTTCCATGAGGCACAGGGTCAGACTGATTTGCATATGGCCATGTCTAAACTGGGGTGGCTGAGTGAGCTAAAGAATGGTGATGGATTAAACCCAGATCAGTTGACTGGGGGTGAGTGTTTGATTTGTTCAAACGCTCCGTCCATCATCCCCTTTTGTATCACAGAACACCCCCACCAAGTTTCTCCACTCCTCTCCCCTCAGCTGGAGCAAAGTAAAGGAGACCCGGTGGACTCAGGCTCTTTACATCACCCAGCCCGAAGCCACTTCAGACCTGGGGCGGGGTGCCCAGAACTTCTCCAAATGGATTACCAAATGCTCTGACATTTTCCCCTGTGAAACCAGCCAAAACCTGCAGAGTCAGTTGGTACACACCAGTAATCTGAACTATCAAGCACAACTGCAAACAACTAGAAAAACGATAGCGCACAACAAAACAACCCGCCTACTGATCCGCCTACAAATCAGCCCTCAACAGTTACCTTAATGCTTCAAAGGCACCAAAAGTGACACCATCCCAGACTGCATTGAAACAAGCAGCAACAGCACAAAGGAACTCTTCAACATAGTCGGGAAGGTCTCTTGCCCTACAGCCACTGAGAACATAGTCCACCCCTCCCAGGAAGATTGCAACACCCTGTTGGAATACCTCCACTCCAAGATAACCACTATCTACAGAAACATCTACCTCCTCCACCCCCAACCATCCAACACGGACTTCAACAATGACAGCCCACTCACAGGATCCACCCACTCTATCACTTCGTGGAATCCGTTTGCCAGGCGGACAATCACAGCCCTCATGGACTCTATCCACTCAGGAGCACACGTGGAGCCCTGCCCTCACCATTTCTTTAACCATGAAACCTAAGAAATCTGTTCAGAACTTGCAATCATCCTCAATGCCTCTATCGCAACAGCGACCCTCCCCGACAGATGGAAACAGGCGGCGGTCCGCCCACTCCTGGAAAAAGCACCACTGACCCCAGCAAACTCAAACTACTGCCTCATCTAGCTTCTTCTGTACCCCACCAGAGTCCTCAAAGCCAATCAACCACCAGCTCATCAAACGCCTAGAAGAACCTGCTTGACACCTCCCAATCTGGCTTCTGTGCCAACCACAGCATCAAGACTGCCCTTGCTGCCGCCGCCACCGCCACCACCACCACTGATATACGATCCCTCCTCGACCACTGTGAAATAGCATCCCTGACCCTCCTCGACCTCTGCAACATTCAGCACTGTATCCCATCACAACCTCATCAACAGATTCCACCACATCGGGACAAACTCTGAGAAACCCCGCCAGCCTTCACCTCAGAAACCAAGACCATAGTCTGTGGCATCCCCCAAGAAACGTCCCTCAGCCCCACCCAGTTCAATAAACCTACACGACACCCTTCGCAGAAATCTTAAGAACCCACGGACTCAACATCATATCCTACGCAGACGTATCCTCCTGCTCACCGAAGAGCCCTCTGCCCCCTGACAAACTTCCGCAAGCCATGACCAACATCGCTGAATGGATGAGGACAAACTGCCTGAAGCTCAACACTGACAATATGGAAGTGATAATCTTCAGGAAGAACACCTTCCCATGGCACTACAGCTGGTGGCTCACTTAGTTGGGACCCATCCACACACCATACCCACAGCCTCCGTATAATAATTGACTGTAGACTCGCCATGAAGCCCCAAATCAACCTGGTCGCATCCTCCTTCTCCTACACCCACCCCATGCTCCACAAAGTCTTTAAATGGATCCCCGTCAACACCAGGATAACTGACACCCCTCCCTCGTGACCAGCTGACTCGACTACGGCAACGCTCTCTACTCTGGCATCACCACCCAACTCCTCAAGAAACCCCAGACCTGGGGGGGAGGAGCCAAGCTCGCGTCCGCGATGGCCGCGTTTTAGCTCGGCTCCGTTCGCTTTCCTGCCTGGAACGTCTATCCTGTGTCTTCTCCTGCCCCGGGAAGTATTCTTTGGTAGACTATGGAACTAAGACATTTCGCTGGCACTTGCCGTCTGATCCGTCTGTTCCTAGGTGCCGCGGATCCTGAGCTGCGCCCTTGTTCGCTTCGGGGCCTCCGGAGCGGGCGGGCCTGAAACTCCTCGGCGGCGCCCGGGCGGGGCGGAGCGCTGTAGCCGGCCCTTGGTGGAGGTGTGGGCTCGGTCGGAGAGGCCGATGTGCAATTAGACCGGTGACGGCTCTCCGGGCCTGGACCGGCGATCCTGCGGCCTGGTGTTGAGGCGCTGCCTTCCATGGACGGGGGTTGACCGTGTATGTGGCTCGTCTCCCCTTTGTTCTCCTGTCCGGCCATCTTGAGTCCCTCCGCCCGGACTCGGAGAACGGAGCCGGTGGCGTGGGGGAGCCGGCGACCCTCCTTATCCTGGTGGCCCGCCTTCCTGCCCTGGGGGTGCCTCTGCTTGTGGTCGGCTGTATCCTGTGTGACCCCGCTTGTGGCCGGACGGGGGTCGGAGATTGCCGCGGCCCCGCCGGGCTTTCAAGATGGCGGCCGGCTCCCTGTCTCTCAGCCTGGCCGAGACTGGCGACGCTGGTCCGCCGCATGGATCGTTTGCTGAATACCGTAAAGGTGAGCCTACGCTTGGCGACATCCTCGCCGCCTTGCGCTCCTGGAGTGCTTCCGTGACCGCACCTATCGCTGGACTGGATGATGATCATTTTGCCGGGCCTGCTGAGCCCCCCCCCGATGTGTGCGGCTTCATCGCTGCTGTGTGCTGCTGGGACTTTCCTGGAGGTCGTGGACCCGGCGGCTGCCGCTTGTTTGGGTATACGGATACCCGCTGCTCTCAATCATCATGTGATTTCTCCTGTGCTGAGGGTTCGCCGGCCGGGTCCCGTCCGGACCGGTCTCGTTGGATCTCCCATTCCTTTTTTGCCTCGAATGGCCGAACGAAGATCCTGTGGTTGCTCCGCCGAAACGGCTTTCCTCCTATTGTCGGCGGAACAGTGCCTGCATTACCTGCGGTGGTTACCGTCTTTTCCTGTTCATCTGGGTCGAAATCGATATGACTTGTGTGGATTGACGATTGGACTCCCTGCTATTCGCCTCTGGTTCCTCATGATCTGGTTCCTGGTGCGTTGGATGCCTACGGCTTTGGATAGACGAGGACAGGGTTGAGATGAACTTGCCTCGGTGGACTATTATTTTGCGGTATGGTCGGATGATCCGTTTGTGACTGTATGACTATGTTCGATTCTCCTTAATGTTCCTGGAGCTTATCCTCGTAATTACTATCTTCCCGTGGGCACTGAGTGTGTTCGGACGGGGGGGTGGGAGCT
This sequence comes from Lissotriton helveticus, assembly GCF_964261635.1. Taxonomy (NCBI): domain Eukaryota; kingdom Metazoa; phylum Chordata; class Amphibia; order Caudata; family Salamandridae; genus Lissotriton; species Lissotriton helveticus. The sequence continues at coordinate 144,976,964 of NC_136060.1, read as the reverse complement.
GATGGTTTTGATTATGTGGCTCCTCTCCCGTCGTTGTCTCCCTATTTCCCCTTCTTCTTTTTGTCTTTGTGGTTCTTTCTTTACTTTTAACTCTTCTATATTTCGGGTTTCTAGTTAGGGCGACAGGCACGCTGCTGGGGGGTAGGCCATAGCCTTCTGCAGGGGTGCAGGGTGGGGTGTGCGGGGTGGGGGGGGTCTGTCATTTTGTTTTTTCACCCTCTTTTCCTTTTTTTGGTTCTATGGCTCTTATGTATCCCCTTTTTTCGGGACGCGGTGTCTGCATGTGGGCCCCCTGGGGTGTTTTTTGCAGCATGGGCCTTCTGGTCTCCCTGCCGTCACGGTTTACTACGCATCTATTACTCCTGTTACCACTGGTTCCCTGTGCCGGTCTATTTTTGAGTGCTTTGTTAGCCATGGGGCGCATGCTGTGATGCCGCGTTCTTTCTTCCCCCCTTTTTCCCGATGTCCTTTTCCTTTTTCCCTTTCCCCCCCCTTTTTTTTTTTCTTCCCTCCCCTGGGTTGTTGTAGCAGAGGGCTCTTTGTTTCGTAAGCCTATTTTCCGTTCTCTGTATCATTGTGTGTTCTCGTAGTGGTGGGTGGGCGCTGGGCAGCGGTTGCAATTGCTTACTAATGTGGGACTCATGTTCTGCCTTTGTTAAAATGTAACTGTTCTTTTTGAATTTTTCTGTATTCTGTATTACTGCTTGCTCGCGGCCCGCCACGGCCCTCTGGACCTTAATGATTGCCATCATTCTGCTATACCCCTTCTTCTATTATAAAATCAACCTTCTCTCATCCTGCTCGTGGTGGTTGCTCTGTTGCTTTTCGCCTTTGATTCCCGTTTGGATTACTGTGGTACCCTGCTGGAGCTTCTGTCCTGACCATTGTGCTTCTATAATTGTGGTGGCCGGCCCGATGGGTTGTAGGCCCGTATTTGTGAGCAATTTCTGCACAATAAAGGTTTTAAAAAAAAAAAAAAAAAAAACCCCAGACCTTACAGAACGCAGCAGCCAGACTCATCCTCAATCTCCCCAAACACACCTGTATCACCTCAAGAACCTCCACTGATTCCTCGTCCAGAAGAGATGACAGTTCAAGCTACTGACTTATGCCTACATAGCCCTACACGACCAGGGACCAGTTTACCTCAACAACCGCTTGAACTTCCATCAGCCTGCCGGACACCTGTGTTCCCTCTCGGTGGCCCTCGCTCACACCCCTGTCATCTGCCACCAGAGGCCGCACCGCCTTCTACCTCACCCTGAAGGACTAGAACGACTTGTCTCTCCACCTACGAACATCATCCTCCCTGGTGGAATTCAGTAAAGAACGTCATTCCTAGCTCTTTGACTGAGACCACCTACCCCTCAGCGCCTGGATACCCTCAGGGGTGAGGAGCAGTGCTATATTAAACTGCTCGATTGACCAATTGGTTGATACTATAGTTGGGCCATGGTTTGCTTTATTAAGATTGATAAAGTTTCTAAGATTGCTTCTTTTCCAGGCACGGAGAACAGTAATCCATGTTGTAAATATATCACACGTAGATTATGCTAATATCCTGTACCTGGGTCTACCTGACTGTCTGCTTATGAGTTTGCAGACTGTTCAGAACACAGCAGCCAGACTACTTTTAACAGTGCCTAGACGTCTGTCAAATGCTCCTCATTTGAAGGAGCTCCATTGGCTACCTGTTAAGGAGAGAATTCAATCTAATGGACTAGTCTCGGCTCACAGAGCTTTTCATGGCACAAGCCCCCACAACGTTTCTATTAGGTTACAGCGTTATCTGTCTAGAGCCCTCTGTTCGTCTGACGCCATTGTTGGTGCAAGGAGTAAAAAAGAGAAGTGAGGAGAGGTGCCATTCTCCTATCTTGCAGCTCAAGCATGGAACCAACTCCTGCTCTATTGCCTCAAGATCAAGGAGGAATATCCTGTTCGGAAAGCTGTGAAAACTTGGCTATTTGATCGGGTCTTTTGTCAAAGAAATATTTGTTGGCATTTTATAACTTATCACAAAATAAACTGGTGCATTGTACATCCAGATATGCTTGACGGCTGAACACGTTACAAGACCACAAAAAAGCAACATGCATCTATTGGTGTGTACCCCCCGCTGTATCACAGAAATCCTAAAGGAGTAAGCACAGTGTCTCCAAGAGCAAGAACGTGGAGCAGGTCCGTGGCGTCTCAAAACCTGATGTACATCTGACCTACTTTTACAAGAATAGTAGCTAGCCTCTTCAACTGTAAATCTGGAACAATCGAAACCAGACTCTTAAAAAACCTCGAACAACAAGAAGAAAAAAAAAGACCCCCCTCCTTGCATCCCCCCTCAACCCAACCCTGGTGGCGGCTATCCAGACCCAGCTAGGTTACAATCCTGTATGTTTTAAGGAAGATAAAATTGAAACCGGTGCATAGCTCTAACTGATGCAGGGCAGACAGCTGACGGCAGACCCTTTATGAGGAAAGTTATTAGTGGGCCTCATCGATATTCGAAATTTCTATAATCATCCCTGCATATATCGGCCATTCTTTCAAGGCACAAAAGCTTCCAGAGCCTGGATTGCCATAATGAGGTAGCAGGAGCTTCTTTTCTCTTCCAAACGGCCGCTATGGCTACTTTTGCAGCCCCGAGGTAGGTCCACATGATGGCCTTATCTGCTTTAGTTTGTTGGTTAAGGGAGGTGTCGCGGAGGCCAAGGAGGGTGTGTGCCATGGAGGTCGGAATAGGGTACCCCAGCATATCCTTAATTTGCGCATGGATTTCCTCCCAAAAAGGTCTGATTACTGGGAAGTCCCACCAAATATGTTGAAAATTACCTATCAGACCACAGCCCCTCCAACACATCAGGCGAGTTGGGACATATCTTTTTAAGCTTGGTAGGATAGAGGTATCAGTCCAACATTATTTTTAGGTGAGCCTCCCTCAATCCTATAGAATGGTTGAATTTCGGGATATCTGTCCATAGCCCTGCCCATTCAATATCTTGAATGTCCCGTTGTGTTGTGTGATAACGTATGAATTTCCTATTTCATGCCCTCACATAGGTACATTTCACATTGCCCTTACATAGGCATAGAAATCCAGTCCTTATTTAGGCATAGCCCATGCTACCCAAATACAGGCATGGCTACTTACATCCGTTCATCTACGTCATAATGACTTCTTGGAAAACCAGACTCTTGAACTTTAGGGACTTCCCCTTTACTGGATATTGATTTCTCCAAGAACTCATTTATTATGCATGAACATCTATTCCTTAGGGGTTCAATCATGACGTTCATATGCCCGACTTGTACGTCAATACTGGCATTCCTAAACACCTTCGAGGTATAAATATACCTTCACTTGCTATGGTAAAGCACTGTGTAGTTCTGTGCAGTTGGACTACCTAGTTGCACGACGTAGCTCGCCACAGCAAGTCCCGAAGGAAGTCCTCTCCCAAGCTGACGCACTGACTAGAAGCTGTCATTCTCGTGCCGAAAATCCAGCTCCAGTGTTTCTGACTCCCCTTGCGGGGTGTTGGGAAATCGAGTCCCGGGAAACCTCTCTCATTCTAAGGTATGGAACTGATTTGAACATAGAGAAACCTTCTTCTTCCCTCTTACTAGACTTAGGTTAGGTACACTGGGGTAGGATTCTTTTAGAAGCACCAGTTGAGTATTTTAGCCTGTGTTTATGTATGTATTTTTATATGTCATTGCAACAGATCATGCTGTTACAGTATTATTTTATGTTACTGTTTACGCTGTACGCATTATACTTCACATTCTGTCTAACAATTGTAGCAGCTCATATCTCTTGCATGAGAAAGAAGACTGTTCAATAAACCCCTTTTTATTGAAACACCTGTCTCTCTATTTCTGTGCAACTCTGTAGAAACCAAGCATGCACGATTGACTAAGTGAAATAGTTATCTATTGTTTCCACGACTCTGTAGATATTGTTCCGACTCTAAGGGAAACAAAGTTGTCATGTTTATGGGGTTGTCTGAGACTAATCCCTTCTTGTTCATTCGAGAAAGTTTCTAGTGACCTCTGAGTTAGTTGGCACACACAATTCAGTTTAATGTACTTGATAGAGATATACTGACCTCAGTCCTATGTCAAAACTATAGTGTATATTTTTCCAATGCGCAGAGTCTATTAGGATTATCGGAACTACATTACATGACTCCTAACGGTTTGGTAAGGCACTAATTTAACGCTAGATACTGAAGTAACTCGGTTGTGCTTTTCTCAGAGACCCCATACTCCTAATACTCCAATAGACGGCTGGAGTGGGTAAGGGATAATATCCACCATAGCCGAGTAGGACGAAAAATCCTATGTATTAGCTTTGTTAGTTTGTTCAACGTTGAAGGATACAGTGTTCCAAAATATTGTGCACCTTATCTTTGTTTCCTTGAAACTTGCTCTGCAACTTTCATTGAAATGGCTGACTAGGATAACGCCTCGACTGCAGCTACAGGCGACCACGCCAGCAGAGTTTTAAACGTTACAGGTTTTTCTGAAACAGACGTGAATGCTTTAATCATTCCTCCAAATTTAAGGAAATCCATCACTATAAAAGTTATAAAACATGGCCTATCGTCGAGAGGTGGTAGAGCAGTTTTTGTGATAGAGGCACATGAATATCACCAGACAGAGGTAATCTATTCATGGATAGTATTCCTAGAATCAAATCCAATAACACATTTGTTTCACTTTTACCAAGAAGATGATCCACCAGAGGAATATATTCCTTTCGAGGATATTGAAATTCCACTCGCTTACCAGGAGCATGAGCTCTGGTTTAAAGACGCCCTAAAACATTTAAATCACATTACCAGACTCGATCCACTAGGTAGACCAGGAGCTACTTGGTCGACCATAGTCAGCTATACACCTGACCCTGACGTTGAAGCAATGTCGGACAATGAATTACTTAGTAATACACAAAGATTAGTAGAATTATACAGTGAAAGCACACAAAGATTAGTAGAATTATACAGTGAAAGCACAACTGTCTGAAAGTCCTGAAAAGGTCTTTACTAAAACACTCCTACATCTTCTAAAAAGAAGTGGGAAAATAGCAAACAACCTTCCAAAGAACAGCGTTCTTATTCCCGAGGTAGGTCTCCTCAAAAGGAGCCCTCTGAAAGGAGGTATAACCTCAGGAATAGGGATAATTTGAGAAAACCTGACCGGTATCAAGATACACGTTCCTCTCGTACTTTTCAGATATCGTCACAGACATCCGAAAGAAGAGGATGATCAGAAAACAAAGAAGAACACATGAAGTGCAAAGACGATCAACACATTCAGAAAAGCAAACAAAAACCTCAATTCACCGAAAAGAAGGTAGCTAAAAATCAGACATGCCGAGGATCTTCAGGACACAACTCAAGAACAGAGAATGGGCTCAGACAATGGTGGACAGCGCAGCAGAAGTAACAATAGCTCGCCAAAACCTGAAGGGACTTCTGGAGACAGTGGACTTTAATGAGGACATTCAAGTTGAAACTGAAGGTACCAGGGTTAGTCCTCCATATAGGTTATATAAAATAACACTCCGGATGGAGGGAGACATACCAAAAAGTGAAAGCACTCTTTTGGGAGCAACTTTCTAAGGGTTATAATATACTTCGGGCTGAACAAGACTGGCCACCCGAATTTGTCAGGGAGGGCCCACATAGTGAAGACATCATTATGCCATCCTTCTCTAATCATATTCCAATACATTTAAAATACTCTTATGCCAGGAAATGGGCAGTTGCCCAAGCCCCAGCATTATATAAAAATCATGTAGGATGGGATGAGGATTCTCCTCACCATAAAATCCAGTAGAAAAATCAACCAACTGCACAAAGGCAGTACCCAGTTAAGCAAGAAGCTAAAAAACAGGTCAGGGAAATCTTAGATCAACTTGAATACCAAGGGGTGATAGAAACATGCCCCTCATTAATGAACAATCCTTTGTTTCCTGCATCCAAACCAGACAATACATATTGTCTAGTATTGGATTACAGACCTCTAAACTCTTGTTGCAAAACGTTTGAAGTGTAAAAATGCACACAGTACAGCATTAAGGAATAACATTGTGTGTAAAAAATATAAAACCACATTAGATATTTCTAACTGTTTCTTTTGTCAAAATATTGCACCTAAACGTAGGTATTTGACCGCTTTCTCAATAATGGGGAGACAGCGTCACTTCTGTCGTCTCCCTCAAGTATTCAAGATTAGTCCTGGGTTATTCTCAGCAAGGGTAACCGAGTTACTACAAATTTATGATGACGAGGCATTGTTATATGTTGATGATATGTTGATGATATCTATCTGACAGACGATGACCTGGATAGGCCCTTGAACAGGGTGAACACCATTATACTGGGCTTCGCCTCTGAGGGTTATGAATTCAATTTTAAGAAATCGAGAATTGCCCATCCCAACGTCCTTTTTCTAGGATATGAACTATCAAGTGAAGGTAAAAGCCTGGCAGCCAACTTTTTAGAAAAGTGTGCGCTGCTCCAACATCAAAAAACGCTGAAAAACTTACAGTTGATTCTTGGTTTCCTCAATTTCGTAAGAACTTGCATTCTAAACTACGCTGAAAGGGTTAAACTTCTCTACGAATAAATCAAACCTGATTTTAAAATTATTCATTGGGAAAAGGAACACACAGAAATTTTGCGTTCACTCCAAACAGACATGTTAGCAACTAAACATTTACAGTCACGCGTAAACTTATGCAATTTAGTGATCCGAATCATTCCAGGTCAATGCGGATTCACCTACTTAACTTTTAACGAGGGTGAAAAAGTACCAATTACATACAAATCACATTTGTACACACAAGCACAAATGAAATTCACTTCTACAGAAAAAATTCTGACAGCAGTTCAAACCGCTGTAGCAAGAAAGAGCTCTAGCACAGGGGAAATTCATTATGGTCGTAACTCCTGTACCTGCCTTAGAGGCACTGACATAAGCGAGCATTCCAAATGTTAAAACTTTACATCCGAGATGGATACAATGGGTTAATTCTGTTAGGGCAACTGATGTTGAATACGTTTTTGATCCCTTTTTAAAAACACAAGCATTTCTACAATACGAACAAGATTGTCCTCTGCCTACTGAAATTCTGCCTCTAGACCAGTATGAATGTATAATTTATACTGACGGATCAACACAACCCGCTACGGGGGGGGTAAACAACCTTATAGTGCTGCATGCGTGATCGTTAAAGGTCGTATGCGCAATGCCAAATTTAGACCTATGGTCACAAAACGACAATCTCTATGAGATTGTACAGCTCAGCGAGCTGAACTACAGGCATTCAAAATGGCACTTGAAAATACGGATCGCGAATTCCCCACACTCCTAGTGTGCGATTCTTTTCTATTGTGTTCAATCTTACAATGAATATTTACAGAATTGGCTTCAAAACGGGTTCAAAGATGCAAAAGGTGGCACAATCAAGCATAAAACGCTTTGGGAACATGTAGTTCGGTTGCGAAACGGACTACAAAACACTCATGTGATACACACGCCGAGTAATCAACGTGATGGCGCTCACGTTGAAGGGAATTCATTGGCTGATGAAGCTGCGAAGGTGGCTGTGCAATCTGCTTCCGTAGCTGCGATCACTCGTTCAAAAATGAAAATAGACAGTCAAATAATGCTTGCTGTCAATGCTACAAGCAAAGGCAGCGGTGCAGTGTTACCTAAAGGGTTTTCACTCTAATACTCATATATAACTGATACAAATAATATTCCGTTTGCTGGAATCCTTGGAGTGGGGGGTAGGGTAATTCCAAACATGGAACATAGATTAGAACTAACCCTAGCAGCACATGAAAGGCTCTCCTCTGCTCATGCAGGTGTTTCAGCCACAGTATCATTATTAAAACAGAGGTACTGGTGGCCAGGTATTAGGACATAAACCCGAAACAATGTTTTGGATTGTGAAATATGCCAGAAGATGAAAGTCTCAACTGTGAAACGTCCTGCGCAGACGCCCCAGTTAATTTCAGATAAACCATTAGCTTGCGTTTACCTGGACCATTGCGGTCCCTTACAAAGGGATTGTAACTATAAATATATCATGGTTGCAGTGGATTCGTGTTCAAGGTTCCTTTGGATGTGGCCTCGGCGCTCGGCTGACGCTCGAACTGTTATAAAAGATTTGCGAGTCTTTATCGGCACATACGCAATTGGCACGCTACATTCTGCGTTTAACTCTCGAGCTTACAAAGAGGCCATGGCAAGTTTGGGCGTTGCATTGCGGTACTCTAGTCCATTCCATCCTGAGAAATTCGGTTGTGGAGAGAAAAAAACGGGACATAAAGCAGTCTATAACAGCTAGGGTATTAGGTTGGGTGACGGGTGGGTCAAACATTTAATAAGTGTCCAATGTAGTCTTAACAACTTGCCAAGAAGTTCTATAGGGGGTATTATTCCATATGAGGTCCTATTTGGAACAAAATGTTGGTCTCTGACCTTGATTGTCACACATCAGTGGTGGAACAAAATAATTTTTATATCAAAGATCGTTTGGTTGTTTTACAAGACTTAAATGACTTAAATGAACTAAGAATGAAACAAACAACGTGTTCCTGAAGCCAACCATCACTGGGGAAAAACCAACCGTCCCAGCAAGGCCTGTCTGGACCCCAAAGCTTGGTGATCTAGTCAGAGAAAAGATCATGGACAAGAAGAAATTTGGGCCTTCTTACAGACAACCAGTACCTGTCTTAGCAATCCATGGAACAAGAACAGTGATACTGCCGCCCCTTGCTTGTAAAAAAGGAGAACCGATTTGTGTCCATCGACCTGATCAAACCACACTATGTGGCCGATACTAAGCAGTTGGCCAAGTGGACTCGGCAAATGTAGCAGACGCACTCTAGCTACAATCCAAGAGGTTCAAACTGAGAGACTCTTCACCATTGAAGAATCTGCAGTTAGAAAAGAAAGACTAAGCAATAAAGCTATGGAACTTGTACCTCTTGAGACCCAAATAACAGTTCGTCATGAAACACCCGTCTATCACGAAGTAACAAGTGATCAAGTGGTTCCAGTGATTTCAACAGATCTGGATGCAATCCCCACCATTGAAAGAACCTCCTCTGGCTATTTCATTAACACGTTTTCTGAGGATCCCAGCGAACCTGAAACTACGCCAGCAAAAAGAACGTTGAAAGATCAAACAACTGACTTTTTTCGTCACTTTGAAAAAACTTATCTGGTTTCACCATGGATTGAACTTTGGATTGTGTTGGGAATATTTTTTCTTCTACTTTGGTAATATCTCTGGGTATGCTGATAAATGGGAGGTATGTCAAAATGGACACAGCAAGTAAGAACGTCAACTTACTCCTCCAGCCACACAAATCATCCCATTGTGAACAAAGAGACTTGTCAGCAGTGAACATCACAGCCGTTCCTATATCTGATTGAATAGCTTGGGACAAAACAGAATTTGACATTTTTGGCCCTTCAGAGCTGTTGAAGATTCCACACTTATTCAAGATTTCATTAAGTGACTTTGTTTCATCTAGTACCTTTTCTGATGATTGGAACTTGGAGACTGTTAATAATATGATGCCAGATTTATAAATGTCTGAACAGAACAGGAAATACAAGTATGTTGACCAATACCAAACATATTTATTCTGCAATCTTTTATGCCCAACTGTCTAGACAGGGTTTGGACTTTTGGAAAGACAACATTGAGACAAAGGCTGTCTGGGGTACAAAAGAGTGGCAAGTGCAGAGGGTAGAAGCTTTGTTTAGAGCCTGTATCATCCCGTAGCAAATTGTTTTTGAATGACACTGTCCAACAAATGTCTTGCCTTGGGTTAGCCAAGATCAAAGACATGAACATTCCGTACATACCCACACCTACACCTGAGAGTGATAACACTTCAGAGGGGGAGGTCGACATACATACTATTTTGCATCACAACAGAACCGATCCAGATTGGAATAAATGGTTAATCTGGTTCACAGACACAAACCACTGTCAAGATAGATTCCTGAACAAAACACAAGGGTTTAAAATCAATAGGCCAGACCCAAGATATGTTCATCGACAGCATCCTGGAATAGTAACAACATACAGTGTAGGGAAACTCTGCCTTGATTGGCTACAGAAATCTACACTTGAGGATGTAAGGCAACACTTATCTTTACTTAAAGATGGCGCAGATCTTAGGGAATTCTTGTTAGGACCAAGAAAACCGCGTCAAAAACGTTTCATATATGCCGGTATGTATGCTGCATATAACGAAATATGGAAGATTATGCAAGCAGAGACTACAGAATGAATACGAGAAATTGATCGTATTAATTTTGAGAAATCTCTCTCCGTAGTTGACAATGGATTAACAACTGTTGTCCAGGATATATTCATTGGACAGCATAGTATCCTCTGCCATAGACCTCATGGAACAAGACTTGGTCATGTTGCAGCATGGTCAGTCTCCGCTACGTTCTATCATGCTATTAGGTTGGACGCTCCAAAACCTGCATTCAGGCTATGTGCCATGGCGTTTAATCAATGCTACGTCACTGTTTTCAGAATTCAATCTCACTGATAAACAGATGAAACTGGCACAAAGGAGAGCACACTATACTGCACTGAGCATTGAAAAACTGGAAAGATTGCCATTAACGGTAGCAGAAAAACCAGCTACTGAATGGATAATACATGGAACAATCACTCTGCCTCTTACAATTTTTCATTTTCAGTATTTCCTAAAACACATACCAGCAGGCAAATATGAAAGGTTGGGTAAAGAATACATCAAGACATCCTGGAATTTACCATACACACATAGATGTTGGAGTGGGGGTCGTAAAGTGTTCCTTAGCGGTTCAAACTGTGAAAACGCACTAAGCAGTTCTCTCCTTTGTTAGGGTATTCATTTTCAAGGGGCCTGTGATGGTTCCTCTAACAACTTGTCACCTGCAAGGTTCGCCAGCTGCGGTGATTGTTCCAATTTTTGGACAACTTTCAAAAGGAAGTTACCTCATGTTGAACGATCACAGCTGCTGTGGCATGTTGCCAGGTATTCCATATCTAGTAACTGTGTCATCCAGGGTCACTTGCTGTATGCAAGTATTGTTTCCAAAAAACAAAACAGTCTATGGTTGTGCCACTCACCTCTGCCAAAGAAACCTATGATCTACAAATTGCAAGGACTTCGGCTGAGATACATGCCCTTTTAAATACAAACTGCCCTATACATTTCTCAGAAATGTTGTCGTATCTTAAACATGTCTGATACAAGCAGTATTGTACATGTATTTAAGACCGTGTTTTCTGGACTGTTAGCACCTTTTCAAGCAGTCATCGGAATCATTCCAAACTTCGTGCACACTGTGTTTGGCGGACTGCCCCTCCTTTTGGGACTCGTTGCATGGATACTATTTTTGCTCCTACTGCTGCGGAATGGCGAGCCTAATCGCCAGCGACACCCAGTTCTCCATGGAGATCACTCTACTGGCGATGAAGTGTTGTGAGCGCGTCGTTCAAATTTTGGGGTTACTGTCATTCAGATCAATCTGGCAAGATTGCATCATATCTGTTCTACGCTGCCTGCTATGCGGAGAAGAATGTGTACTAGACACCTGTCTGACACTCCCATCAGTTATGTCAGTGGATGATGATACTTTGCTGGTCCCCGTAACGGCCCATGCTCTGTGTTGTCCCCAGTGGCTACCAATTCTGATGACTGCATTCATTGAGTTCTCACAGACGCAAATTACAACTGCTGAGGTACGAGAGGAAACATCAGGCGCACAGGTATCATCCGATTCGAATATTGCTGATGCGACCAATGCTGAAGGCGATGTTTCACATCTATGTGTGGTTAATTTTCCGTAACGAGGTAATCCAACTTTCGCCTACAATGGCAGACATCTTTTTGTCAAAAGGCATAGAAGATTTCATGTTTTCTCCCAGCCCTTGTAGTGTAGTTCCTATATTCCCAGTAGGCTCTGCGCATTGGAATAATATATACTGTAGTTTAGACGTAGGACTGAGTTCGACTGGGTCTCTACCGAGTATATTAAACTTAATTGTGAGTGCCAGCTATCTCAGAGGTCACTAGAAACTTTCTTGAATTCACAAGAAGGGATTAGTTTCTGACAACCGCATAAACATGACAACTTTGTTTCCCAAGAATAAGAAATCAATCTCTAGAGTCGCGGAAACAATAGATAGCTATTTTACTCTGTCAATCGTGCATGCTTCGGTTTACCAGAGGTGCTGAGAAAATTGAGAGATGGGCGTTTTCAATAAAAAGTATTTATTGAACTGTCTTCTTTCTCGAGCATAAGAAATGTACTGCTACAACTCTAATACTGGTTATAAAGTACAAGGTATATAATACGATAAGTATTATAAAGTAGTACTGTAAAAGCATGATATGGTTTCTAAGCCATAAAATACATACAGTGATAAAATAATGACTAAAAGTAGTCAACTGGTGCTTCTAAAATACGCCTACCCCGGTGTACCTAACCTAAGTCTAGTACAAGGGAAGAAGTACATGAGGTGTAGCTTAAGTTTAGTATTCTTTGCCAAGAATCTATCCCAAGAATTTCTCTTAAGGGTCTAATCAGCTCCATACCTTGGTATTAGAATAAAGAAGGTCTTGTATCTCTCTCTCAGGACTCGATTTCCCAGCAACCCGCAAGGGTAGCCTGGAAACACAGGAGCTGGATTTCTCGGCAGGAGAAAAGACTGCGTCTCTCAGTGCGTCAGCTGGAGGGTCTGCTTCCTTTGGCACTTGCTGCTGCAGGGCGTCGGGCAAGTAGTTAGTCTAACTGCTCCAAACCACCGCGTGTTTGTCTGGGCAAATGTAGGCATATTTATACCTTGAAGGTGCCGAGTTTGACGTATGATTGGACATAATAACGTCATCAAAGACTCAGTTCTTTGAAAACTCCATGATTTCCTAGATAAATTAGTATTCAGGCAAGGGGAAGTCCCTAGCTGCTGAAGGCGGGTTTTTCTAAGAAATCGTTGTTGATTCTCGGAACTTAGTGGAAGTAGCCATGCCGTATTTGGGCTGCATTGGCTTAGTCCAAATATGGTAATTATTTCTATGCCTATATAAGGATCGGGTAATTTATACCTATATATGGGCATGAATCTGGAAAATTACACTAGGGTCCTAGATTCCTACACAACACCCACTCCACGATATTAAGTTCAATAAAACTAAATGTATAAGCACTGAACATATCTAAGGCAGGTGTTTACAATCCCACCCAAAATACAAATTGCATTTGAAAGGTTTGTTCACATGAAATGAGTATAAACTGTATAGAAAAAATAAGTCTCAACCGATATGAAGCATAGTATGAGAGCATATATTCTAACATTTATGAAAGACTAAATTACATTCATGAAATGTCTCTTTAAGGTACATAAAAAAAAAACCAGTTGAGACTGTCCCATAGCATATTATTTCAACTGTTTCGTTTTTTAGGACAAGGCCAAATATTGTCATTAGGAAGTTTTTCAAAAGAAATCTAGTTCTCTAAGAATAGTTCTACTTTAAGCAGATTACTCCGTGTCAACAAGTTCTATTCTGGAAAAAGTTCAATATGTTAGACAGTTTGTTTTTGAAAAAACGAAGGCCGAATTTTAGAGTTCAGGGAACTCTGTGTGAATTAATCAAAAGTTATTCTCGGTGTCAGGAGAAAACATCAGATCGTCTAGGCTGGTAAAGAAACCGTCTACCATAGTAGGGAAAGTGGAACCACTTCATTTAGCAAGTCGAATGTGCATAGATGAGGATCATAGTCGTCAGCGTTTGATGCATCATCAATGTCCGCAGTAGGTGGTACCTGTGTGCCTGTAGTGTCTCGTATCTCACCCTCAGTTAGACTTGCTGGTGAGACCTCAATGAATGCCGTCATCAGAATGGGCAGCCGTTGGGGGCAACACGATGCATGAGTCGTTACCGGACCTAGCAAAGCGTCAACATCCGAAGGCAGGACTGATGGTAGTATAAGAAAAATGTCCAACATGCATTCCTCTCCGCAAAGCAGGTATTGCAGAACGGGTAAGATGCAATCTTGCCATATTGGTCTGAACGAAAGGAACCAAGTGTGTTCAGATGCCTTAAACGAGCCAAGCCAAGAATCTGTGTAATTCTCTCACGATACCTCATGGCAAGGAGGGCTTGTTCCATGGTACTCTGGGTATCGCTGGTGACTGGACTTGCCATATCGGAGCAGAGGGAATAAAAATATAACCGAGTGCACGGAATTTGGAAAAATGCCAAGGACTATTTCAAATGGCGCTAACAGTCCCGAAAAAATCGTCTTAAATATATGTGCGATGCCACTGGTATCAGACATATTTAAGATTTGACTTAACATTTCTGCAAAATGTACTGGGCAGTTTGTTGATAATAATCTCTGCATAAGTCCTTGCAACTTGCAGATCATACGTTTCTCTAGACGAGGTCAGTTTTTTGTAAAAGAATGACTTACATTCTGCTTAAAGTATCAATTCGTATAGAGGAGATATTTAGTGAAGGCCATAACGCCGTCTCCCTTTCTGTCTTGCTCTTTGGATACAATACTTGCATACAACAAGTGACCCTGGATGACACACTAACTAGATACGCTTTTCCTGGCAACATGCCACAACAGCTGTGGCCATTGAGCATAACGTAGCTGCCATTGGATAGCTGCCTGAAAATTGGTTCTATCACTGTGGAGCGTAAACCGTGCAGGTGGCATGAGAGGTTATTTGCAGAACCTTCGCAGGCTCCGTGTACATTAATGCCTTGGCACCAAAGTGTACCACTTGGTGAGTTCTTTCAATTTTTACCACTAAAAAATACCTCCTTTCCCCCATTCCAACATTTGTGTTTGTAAGGTAAAGTCCAGGTCGACTTAATGTATTCTTTACCCAACCTTTCATACAGGCCCGCTAGTATATGCTGTAGACAATACTGAAATTGGAAAATCCTCACTGGTATCGTAATGGTGCCATGTATTATCCATTCAATGACTGGCTTCTCAGAAACTGTCAATGGTAATCTTTCCAGTTCCTCAATGCTCAGCACCGTATAGTCTGCTCCTTTTTGTGCCAAAGAGATTTTTTTATCTGTAAGGTTAAACACAGTAAACCATGACGTGGTATTGATTAAACGCCATGGCACGTAGCTTGAACGGAGATTTTGTAACGTCCAGCCTAGCAGCATTTTAGAACATAATTGAGACTCGCCATGTTGTAACATTAGCAAGTCTTGCTCTATTATGTCAATTGCAGAGGATACAATGCTGTCCAAAGAATATATTCTGGAGGACAGAGTCGTTAACCCGTTGTCCACTACAGAGAGGCTTTTCTCTAAATTAATACGATCAATTTCTCGTATTCTTTCTGCAGTTTCCATTTGCGTTATTTTCCATGCTTCGTTGTAAGCAGCGTATATGAAACGTTTTTGCCGTGGTTTGCGAGGCCCCATTAAGAAATCTCGCAAATCATTGCCTTCTTTAAGTAAAGATAAGTGTTGTTTGATTTCTGGAAGTGTAGATTTATGTAGCCACTCAAGGCATAGCTTTCCTACACTGTAAGTAGTTACTATCCCTGGATGTTGTCTCTGGGAGTATCTTGGATCTGGCCTATTCACTGTGAACCCTTGTGTTTTGTTCAGGAATCTATCTTGACAGTTATTCGTGTCTGTGGGCCAGATTAACCATCTTTTCCAATCAGGATTAGTTCTGTTTTGAATTAAAATCTGTTTTAAGCCTACCTCCTCATCCGCAGAGTTATTGGTGAGGGCTTTGGTATGGATGGTTTGTTTAAATCTTTTATCTTAGCCAGGCCAAGACAAGAAGTTTGTTGAACAGTGTCATTCATTGTGGAAGAGGTGTGGCGCCGCGGCCAGGGCGACTGACGCTGGAATCTGGGGATCAGGGTTCGATCCCCGGCTCCGGCGGCAGGTCAGCCCAGCACCATGTGACTCTGGGCAATAGCTCGCTTAATCTTCCCGACGGCCCCCCAGCGCCTAGAGACCCTTACGGGTGATTGTGCGCTTTACAAATGTGGACTTTATTTAAAAACATTATTTGTTCTGGTATAACGCAGGCCCTGAACAAGGCTTCTAAACCTTGCACCTGCTAATCTTTTGTGCCCCAGACAGTTTTTGTCTCAATGTTGTCTTTCCAAAAGTCAAAACCTAATGTAGACAGCTGAGCATAAAAGTTTGCAGAATAAATTTGTTTAGTATTGGTCAGCATTGTTTTCATTCCTGTCTTATTCTCATTTTTAAAATAAAACGTTTCTGTATTTGTAACATTAAACACTGAGAAGTATGGGAATTTTTCATAAAATGTTTTTGAGCTGCCCTTTGGACAATGTCCCATTGATTGTAATCAAAAACATTTCTAGGGTTTGCAGATTTATGAAAATAATGGTGACCATAATGATTAAAACAATACATTTGTTCATAATCTGATGAACCTTCTAGGTATTCATGTTCGGTAAATTTAGCTGACATTTCTAAATCTGTCATCATGTTATTAACAGTTTCAAAGTCCCAATCATCAGAAAATGTGCTGGGTGAGACAAAGTCACTCAAAGAAACCTTAAACTGGTGTGCAATCTTCAGCAGTTCCACCGGGCCATAGATGTCCTAATCAGTTCTATTCCATGCTATACCACCAGGTATAGGAACGGCTGTGATGTTCACTGATGACAGGTCTCTTTTTTCACGATGAAATGATTTGTGAGGTTTCAGGAGCAAGTTGATTTTCCTACTTGCAATGTCCATTGTACTGTATTTCCCATCTATCATCCTTCCCAAACTTAACACAAGTATGAGCCAAAGCAGGAGAAAAAGTACACCTACCACAATTCAAAACTCAACCCATGGTGAAACCAGATATGTTTTCTCAAGTTGATTAAAGAGTTGTGTTATTTTTTCTTTGAACATTTTATTTGCTGGCGTTGCTTCAGGTTCACTGGAATCATCAGAGAAGGTATCAAAGTTGATGAAATAGCCAGAGGCAGTTCTGTCAATTGTTGGAATAGCATCAAGATTGTTAGGAAGCGTTGGAGCTGCTTCTTCCTTTGTCATATTTGTATAGTCAGAGGCTACATCATTGTAGACAGGTGTTTCTTGACGAACTGTTATTTGGGTATCCAGAGGCACAAGTTCCATGGCTTTGTTGCATAGTCCTTCTTTTCTTACTGCAGGTTTATCAAAGGTGATAAGTCTTTCAGTTTGAACCTCTTGGATTGTAGCAAGATTTGGTTGTCTGCTACATCTTGGGAGTCCACTGGGCCTACTACTTATTATTGGCCACATGATGTGGTTTGACCAGGTCCATAGACACAACTCTGTTCTCCCTTTTACCAGCAAGGGGCGGTAGTAACCCTGATCGTGTTCCATGGATAGCTAAGACAGGTACTGCTTTTCTGTAAGAAGGCCCAAATTCCTTCTTTACCGCGATCTTTTCCCTGACTAGATCCCCAATCTTTGGAATCCAGACAGGTCTTGCTGGGACACATGGTTTTTCTTCAGTGGTCGTTTGCTTCTGTATTGTGTTATTCAGACTTCTTCTTGTGTCATTAAGTCCTGTGAAACAGCCAAACGATCTTTGACATCAAAGGGTTTTTGTTCCACCACTGAAGTTTGACAATCGAGGTCTTCGATTATCTTTCTAGCACCAAACAGTAATTCATATGGAGTGATTCCCCCTAGAGAATTTCTTGGCAGATTGTTAAGACTACGTTTGACCCACCCATCACCCGAACCTAATACCTTAGCTGTTATGGATTGCTTTATGTCACAGTTTTTTCTTTCCACTACCGCATTACCCTCCGGATGGAAGGGACTAGAATATTGCAATGCAACGCCCAAGCTAGCCATGGCCTCCTTGTAAGCTCGAGAGCTAAACGCAGGACCCTGGTCAGAATGTAGCTTGCCGATTTGCGTGCTTGCCGATAAAGACTCGCAAATCATTAAAACAGTTCTGGCGTCAGCCGAGCGCTGGGGCCACATCCAAATAGATCTTGTCTTAATAGTTGTGGGACCGCGTACGTCTATGGCGACGTCTGCCTTTCGAAAGCCTGATGCTGTCTAACAATGGTGTCTAGACTGGGCTGGCCATACTGTAGTCAGGTACCTGGTGGTTTTCAAAGCTATGATCTTTGTAACAGGTGTCACAGTTAATTCCGAATTTGTGAACATCGAAGCTCATTACCGGCCACCAGTACATCTCTTCTAATTCTATTAGAGATTCTAAGATCCCTTGATGTCTCAGGCCCTCTCCCATATGTGCTTCGTGAACAAAAGCACCTCTCTCGTTCCTGTTTGGAATTACTGTCCCCCACTCCAGAGATTCAAGCAAAAGGAATGGAGTTTGCATCAATTATGTATGTATTACAGAGTGGATAGTTTACAGGTAAGGCTGCATCGCTACCTTCCATTGAGGCTTTGACTGCTAGCATTGTTTCACCGTCTATTACTCTTTTAGAGCGAGTGATTGTAGCTACAGAAGCCGTTTGCACAGCTGCCTTTGCGGCTTCATCAGCCAATGAATTCCCTGTAACTTGAACGCCATCACCCTGATGACTCGGTATATGTATCACATGAGTCTTTTGTAGTTCTTTCTGTAATAGAACTACTTGTTCCCAAAGCATTTTATGCTTAATTGTGCCACCTTTTGCATTTCTGAAACCGTTTCGAACCCAGTTCTGCAAGTGCTCGTTGTAAGATTCGACGCCGAAATACGAATCGCACACTGAGTGTGGGGAATTCGCTATCAGTATTTTCAAGCGCCATCATGAAAGCCTCTAGTTCAGCTCGCTGAGCTGTACAGTTTCCGAGTGATTGAGTTTTTGTGACCATAGGTCTAAATTTACCTTTGCGCCAGTGACCTTTAACAATCGCGCACGCAGCACTATAGGCTTGTTTACCCCCAATTACAGGCTGTGCTGATCCGTCTGTATAGATTATACATCTGTAATGTTCTAGAGGTAGAATCTCGGTCGGCAGAGGACATTCGTATTCGTATTGTAGGAATTCTTGGGTCTTCAAGTAAGGGTCAAAGACGTATTCAACGTCTGTTGCAGCAAGAGAATTAACCCATTGTATCCATCTCGAATGTAAAGCTTTAGCATTGGGAATGCTTGCTTTCGTCACTGCCTCTAAGGCAGGTGAAGGTGTAACGATCATTATGCGTTTACCCTGTGCGGGAGCTCTCTTTTTTGCTACTGCAGTTTGAACCGCTGTCAGATTTTTTCTGTAGAAGTGAATTTTATTTCAGCTTGTGTGTACAAGTGTGATTTGTATGCTATTGGTACCTTTTCACCTTCATTTAAGGTCAGGTATGTGAATCCGCATCTCCCTGGGATGATTCGGATCACAAGATTGCGTGTATTATCGCGTGTTTCTAAGTGTGTTTTTGCTAAGATGTCTGTTTGCATTGAACGCAAAATTTCTGTATGGTTTTGAGTCCAATTTGTTGGTTTGAAATCAGGTTTGATTAGTTCGTAGAGAGGTTTAACCCTTTCTGCGTAATTTAAAACATAAGTTCTTCCGAAATTCAGGAAACGTAGAATTGACTGAGTTTTTCAGTGTTTTTGGAAGTTGGAGCAGCGCACATTTCTCTAAAATGTTTGCTGCAAGGCTTTTGACTTCACTTGATAACTCATATTCCAAAAATAGGACATTGAGATGGGCAATTTGTGATTTCTTGAAATTGAATGTATACCCTTCAGAAGCAAACCCAAGTATTTTGGTGTTCACTCTTTTCAAGTGTACGTCCAAATCATCATCTGTAAGATAGATGTCACCAAATAGGATAATGCCTCATCATCGTACATTTGTAGTAACTCTGTTACTCTGGCTGAAAATAACCCTGAACTATTGTTGAATCCTTGTGGGAGACGGCAAACTTGTCGCTGTGTCCCCATAATTGAGAAAGCGGTCAAATGCCTGCTTTCAGGTGCATTGTTTTGACAGAAAAACCCATTCGAAATATCTAATGTGGTTTTATATTTTTTACACACAATGTTATTCATCAGTCTGCACTGTGTGCATTTTGTACTGCAAATGATTTGCAACAGGAGTTTGTGTCTGTAATCCAGAACTAGACAATGTGAATTGTCTGGTTTGGAGACAGGAAACAAAGGATTGTTCATTGACGGGGTGCATGTTTTAATCACCCCTTGGTATTCAAGTTGATTTAAAATCTCCCTGACTTGTTTTTTAGCTTCTTGCATAACTGGGTACTGCCTCTGTGCAGTAGGTTGATTTTTTTTTAACTGGATTTTATGGTGAGGAGAGTCCTCATCCCATCCTGCGTGCTTTTTGTATAATGCTGGCCCATTTTCTGGCATAGGTGTATTGTTTATGAATTGGAATGTGATTTTAGAAGGCTGGCCTAATTATCTCTTCGCCATGTGGGCATTCCCTGACAAATTCAGATGGCCAGTCTTGTTCAGCTAGAAGAATGTCATAACCCTTGGAAAGCTTATCCCAAAAGAGCTTTTATTTTCCTAGTTATGTCCCCCTCCATCCGAAGTGTTACTTCATATAACTTGTGGGGTACACTAACCCTGGTGTCAGCAGTTTCAACTTGAATGCATTCATTCAAGTCCACTGTCTCCAGATGATCCTTCAGGATCTTGCGAACTATGGTTACTTCTGCTGCGCTGTCTAGCATTGTCTGGGCCCACTCCCCGTTCTTGAGTTGTGTCCCAGAGATCCTCGGCATGTCTGATCTTTACACTTGCTACCTTCTTCTTGGTGAATTGAGTTTTCCTATTTTTAGGAACGTGCTGTTCGTATTTGGACTTAACGAGTTCTTCTTTTTGTTCTGATCGTCCTCTCCTCCCGGATTTCTGTGAGTAAGTCTGAAAGGTACGAGAGGAATGTATATCAGTATCTTGATATCTATCAGGTTTTCTTAAGTTATCCCTATTTCTGAGGTTGTACCTCTTTTCAGAGGGCTCCTGTTGTGGAGACCTACCTCCCCGTTGGGGAGATCTTCCTCTGGACTGAGAACGCTTCTCTTTAGGAAGTGTCTGTTTAGTATTTTCCCACTAATCTTGGACTCAAATAATACGTCTAGGGCACACTGGCAACAATATCCTACTTGGCATTAAAATCATTAAAGGCCAAACTTCCCGATCTCACACTCAAACCTCTCCTTGAAATCCTGCGTGCCAAACTACAACCGACTCTTATATACGGTAGCGAATCACTTCATGGAAAGGATGCCGCATTGCTGGACACAGTAATAGCCAACTCATTTAGGGCTATTTTTAACCTTCCTAAATATCTCTCCTGCTCAGATTCGACTAGAATTCGGCATCCTCAAACAAACATTAGAAAGGCGGAGTGTGTACGCAGCCAGCTGGCATAAGATTTGCACTGCAGAGGCTGGCTCCTTATGCTCTAACGTATGGGAAGAGTTACTTCGGCATCGCAATTCCTTGCCGAGAGACTATCTATATGAATCACTCTAAGTTCTAGGCTTGATCGATATCTGGGAAACATCAATAGATCTCTTGTCTTTTGTTAGAAAGGCGATCCCGGGGGAGGCAGAAGATATCTGACTGACCACCCCTAGGTCCACCCCTCTGTCTAGTTGTAGCCGAGCGTTATCGAGAGGCCTCTTGGGTGAGTGTCCTCCCCTAGGATCGTACAGCAGAGTAACCACACCACTACAAATGGACACCACACAAGAGGATGAGTTCTTAGGCTTTATCAAGAATAAAGGTTGCTTGTCTGAAGCGATATGTACAGGCAGATCGAGGGATCTGAAAAGTCTCGTAAATAAGGGACAGGGTAGCGGGACAGTCTCAGTACTGGTGAAGGACGAGATACCCTGCGCACAGCTCTCAATCCTCGAGCCGGGGGGTTCCGAGAGGTCGAGTCGCGGCAGCGCCAGCAGAACTCGACAGATGGTCTTTAACGGACAGGGGGCCGCGGCAGCACCAGCAGGCCTCGAGATGGTTTCGGCGAAGATGGGCCGCGGCAGCGCCAGCAGGCTCCAAAGATGGTTCAGCTAAGATGGACCGCGGCAGCGCCAGCAGGCTCCAAGGATGGTTCAGCTAAGATGGACCGCGGCAGCGCCAGCAGGCTCCAAAGATGGGTTTAGGCTTCAGGGTAAGAAGTTCTTCTCGGGTCAGCCGCGACAGCGTCAGCAGGGTTCTTGACTCCAGGATACAACTGGCGTCCTACTACAGGGCTGGCCCAGATATAGGACTGGAGTCCTTTGATGTCCGGACCCTCGCGCCTGGGGGTCAGAGGGGCCGGGAAGGTGGTGTCCAGACACCCAGCAGGGGGGTGGAGCCAGCGCCCAGGGAGGCCGGAGGGCGATCGATACCAGGCGTCCGGGGACGGCTGGAGGGCCATCGAAACTCCCCTCTTCTTGGATCCGTTGAGTGGCCACTCTACCACCCGGGGAGATCTTGGTGCCTCGATGTCGGGGCTTCGCTGGGGCCTTGGCCGGGGCCGAGGCCACGTGCTCGGGACGTGATGGGCCCAAGATGGAGTCGGGCCTGTAGGGGTGATCCGGAGTGGTAGCCGGACCGGCAGTGGTGGGGCGTGCAGGGTACGCCATGTTCCAGGGGGGAGAGCCGTGGTTTGCCAGGGTGGTTGCTCTCGTCGGTAGCTCGTGTAGGGTCGTGCCCAGGGGGTGACCGTGGCTCGATGGAGGGCCGATGTCGTCCTGGGTCCGGCATGCGGGAGGGGTAGGACCACGCCATGAGGCCGGGTCCAACATCTTTCAAAAAATTAGCCAAAAAATCAGCATGTATTATTTCAGCGATTGAAGACAGGAAGAACCTAGCAAATAGAGCACATGGATGGATAACGCTGGGTGATTATGGAAAAATACAGTCACAAGCATACCTCAACACTGGCATGAAAATAAAAGTTAAAGAAAAGTTCCTAAAACTACACCTCGGTGTAATATCCATACTGCCACACCTTCCTCCTTAGGAGAGAAATAACCCTTCACAACAGTGTTGCCTGTGCAAAATCGGCAAGGAGGACATCGTCCATGTGATTTGCATCTGTTCTAGACTAAAGAACCTGAGGTTCAACCTCCTACGACCATCCTTTAAACTACATGCCGTTCGGACCTGCAGGCAGTCAAACTGTGCTTCACCACCAGCAACACCAAATTGAATTGCCAGATCGTGAAGTTCTTCGACTTAACAAGAAAGAGACTTAACAACGTTTGACGAACATTTAAGGCCCTGAGGATAACCATGAACTGATCCCAACAAATCTCGTATTTTTTTTTTTAAAACATGTGTTTATTGGTTTTACAACATGGAAAAGGAGCAGCTGTCCACATATATAAAAAGTCCATTATCATTTTCAGTATAATAATCCGGTCACGACTATATCCCTGCACATTCTCATTTCTGGTAAGAATTAACAATCTAAGATACAACAACCCCCCCCCCCCGCTTAATCATCTCCAGAGTCGTCATCATCATCAGTCATCATGAACTATATCAGCAATAGGTTCGCATATGTCACCCCTATAAGTGTTCCAGGCCACTCAGAGCTTTGTCCATTTCCCCGGGCAATTCCTGTTTACATATACTGTTCTTTCCGTGATCATTGTGGCATCCATGTCCCCACACCAAGACTCTAATGATGGTCGGTCAGTGGCTCCCCATTTTTGTGCTATGTTTCGTTTTGCAACCATGAAGCCCAGTGTTGCCCAAATTTGACCATGTCTCGTCAGATCATTTGGTTCCCATATGTTGAGAAGGCATCTTCTAGGCTCAGGTAGCAAAGAGACACGTAGGGTCTGGGATATCGTGCAAAGGACTTTGTGCCAATAATCCATTATAAATGGACCGTCCCAGACCGTATGGAAAAAGGTACCCTCCTCCCCACAGCCGCGTAAACAATAAGGGTGTTGTGTTCTGCCAATTTTATGGAGTGTAGGCCTAGTGAGGTAGGAACGGTGAAGAATTTTTTTTGTTGCACCAACCTGAATCTGGCTGGGATTCCCACCTCTCGGGGCGAGGCCATAGCCTCCTGCCATTCTGTCTCGTCCATGTCTTGAATATTCGCTACCCATTTACCTTTGAGGGATGTTGTGGGATCAGGAATATTGTTGAGCAACTTGCGGTATGTGAGTGATGTGGTACGTTGTTGCATAAAGTCTGTTAGGAGTCTATCCTCCAGGGGGGAGGCCTCGGGTACCTCGGTGCCCGGTGGTAGGAGTGTCATGAGAGCGTGTCGGATTTGTAGGTAGCGAAATGTTTCAGTGGGTGCAAGTTCGTACTGTTGCTGCAGTCTATCGAAGGGAATGACCGCTCCTCTTTCCCAGAGGTTGCCCACTGTGGAGCTACCAATGGCATCCCAGTGCCGGAACCCCTTGCTATTTCGAAGTGTGCCAAAGTGTTTCGAGTCCCAGAGTGGGGTAATTTTGGTAATGACACCTTTCCAGCCAAGACGTGCCTGCGCTAAGTACCATGATGTGACTGTGTGTCGTGTTGGGCCTTTTAGCGACTGCACACTTTTTGGGTTGTATAGGGCTGCTAGCATAGTGTCCGTCCCGAGTTGCGCTCGATCGGCCATGAATGCAGGGTCTGTGTGGGGGCCGTGAAGCCATTGGTTAATGATCTTAAGATGAGCCGCCCAATAGTAAAATTGGACATTGGGGAGTGCTATACCGCCATCATACCAACTACGATGAAGCTTTTTCTGCGCAATGCGTGGTGGTTTGTTACCCCAGAGTAGTGTGGACACTAGCGCCGCCACCTGTTTAAAATAGCGTAATGACACTGAGAAGGGTGTATTTTCAAGTGCATATAGGAAGCGAGGCAGGGCCATCATTTTAAATAATGCTGCTTTCCCTAAAAATCTCGTATTTTTAATCTAATTTGATAAATTTAAGTACAAATGGTTTTTTAAAATGTTCTTATTGGTGTTTTTATAATTTTGTAAAGATTTTAATTTATCATGTACAAATAAACATTACTTACTTACCACTTCTTTTTAGGGGTAGTAAGATTATTTTTAATAAAAAAAAAATCTGGATTTTCTGTTAGTTGGGATTTTAATGGCTTCCCACCCAAACTATCTCTACCTAGTTCTTCATAAGATTTTTCAATAATTCTTGTAAGCTCATTCGGTTGGTCTGTTATATCTGTTTCTTTTAGCTTTTGACGGTTTGCCACGGATGCTGCTTCACCTTTGATGTTGGCTAATAGTATAGCCGAGACCTGTTTGAAATCTTTTAATAATTTCATACCAAGGTTTAAGGCGGGTTCTGGCCCGTATTCATTTTGAATCTATCTCAGAACGTCTGGTATTACCGCCATGGACGGAACATAATGTGTTTTTGTGTAGATTGAAGCAAAGACTGTACCCCAAGTGTCCCCGTCCTCCACGTGTGGTGCAATCCCCATTGGTAAACAGATTGTCAGAATCCTGTGTTTCTCATGAGGTGTACTACCAGGGAATACTGCCCCACTTTGAGTAATTTTTTGAGCTAACCAGAACGGAATTTGTTCCCTCTTTGCGGGCAATTTACCAATGACTGACTGTATAGTCTGTGGTGTGATTTTGTTTGTGTTCCCCTGGTGAGGGGTGTGCTGTGGAATCCTTACAGTAGGTTGGACTGTTAATGTCCGCATGACACATTGAACCAATTGTCTATGTATTTTAATTAACTGTTTTAGCTGTACTAACAGTTCTGGACCTGTCATGTTTTCAATGTCAGGATGTGGTGTATAGCTGTCTAGTACCGGCCATGTCGCTCCTGGTCTACCTAGTGGACCGAGGCTGGTTATGTGATTTTCATGTTGTAGGGCGCCTTTAAACCAGAGCTGATGCTCTTGGTAAGTTAATGGAATTTCAACGTCCTCGTGAGGAATGTATTCCGTTGGAGGTTCCTCTACTTTGTAGTAGTGAAACTCGTGTGTTCCTGCATCAGCTGGAGGAAAGTGAATCCATGAATAGAATACTTCTGTTTGCCGATATTCATGTGCCTCTATAACAAAGATTACTTTACCACCTCTCGATGATACTCCATTGTTTGAGTTTGTAAGTTATAGTTTTACTTGCATTTATCGGCATGATTATAGTATCCGGTTTATTCTGTAGGAGATTTCTGTCATCTAAAACTGCTTGAGCTGCAGCTAATTCTACGTCACTATTTATTATTTTGTTGACTGAAGAGTTTTGCAGAACAAGTTTCAAGGAAACAAAGATTAGGTGCACTATATTTTGGGACACTGTATCCTTCAACGTTGAACAAACCAAAAATCTAATACATAGGATTTTCGTCCTACTCAGTTTTGGCGGATATTATCCTTTCACCCACTCCAGAAGTCTATTGGAGTATTTTACGGGAAAAAGGGGTCTGTGTGAAAAGCACGACTGAGTTACTCTAGTATCTAGCGTTAAATTATCGCCTTACCAAACGTTGGGCGCCATGTAGTGTAGTTCCTATATTCCCAATAGGCTCTGCGCATTGGAATAATATATCCTGTAGTTTAGACGTAGGACTGAGGTTGACTAGGTCTCTACCGAGTATATTAAACTTAATTGTGAGTGCCAGCTAGCTCAGAGGTCACTAGAAACTTTCTCGAATTCACAAGAAGGGATTAGTTTCTGACAACCACATAAACATGACAACTTTCTTTCCCAAGAATAAGAAATCAATCTCTAGAGTCGCGGAAACAATAGATAGCTATTTTACTCAATCGTGCATGCTTCGGTTTACCAGAGGTGCTGAGAAAATTGAGAGATGGGCGTTTTCAATAAAAAGTATTTATTGAACTGTCTTCTTTCTCGAGCATAAGAAATGTACTGCTACAACTGTAATACTGGTTATAAAGTACAAGGTATATAATACGATAAGTATTATGAAGTAGTACTGTAAAAGCATGATATGGTTTCTAAGCCATAAAATACATAAAGTGATAAAATAATGACTAAAAGTACTCAACTGGTGCTTCTAAAATACGCCTACCCCGGTGTACCTAACCTAAGTCTAGTACAAGGGAAGAAGTAAATGAGGTGTAGCTTACGTTTAGTATTCTTTGCCAAGAATCTATCCCAAGAATTTCTCTTAAGGGTCTAATCCGCTCCGTACCTTGGTATTAGAATGAAGGAGGTCTTGTATCTCTCTCTCAGGACTCGATTTCCCAGCAACCCGCAAGGGTAGCCTGGAAACACAGGAGCTGGATTTCTCGGCAGGAGAAAAGACTGCGTCTCTCAGTGCGTCAGCTGGAGGGTCTGCTTCCTTCGGCACTTGCTGCTGCAGGGTGTCGGGCAAGTAATTAGTCTAACTGCTCCAAACCACCGCGTGTTTGTCTGGGCAAATGTAGGCATATTTATACCTTGAAGGTGCCGAGTTTGACGTATGATTGGACATAATAACGTCATCAAAGACTCAGTTCTTAGAAAACTCCATGATTTCCTAGATAAATTCGTATTCAGGCAAGGGGAAGCCCTTAGCTGCTGAAGGCGGGTTTTTCTAAGAAATCGTTGTTGATTCTCGGAACTTAGTGGAAGTAGCCATGCCGTATTTGGGCTGCATTTGCATAGTCCAAATATGGTAATGATTTCTATACCTATATAAGGATCGGGTAATTTATACCTATATATGGGCATGAATCGGGAAAATTACACTAGGGTCCTAGATTCCTACACAACACCCACTCCACGATATTAAGTTCAATAAAACTAAATGTATAAGCTCTGAACATATCTAAGGCAAGTGTTTACAATCCCACCCAAAATACAAATTGCATTTGAAAGGTTTGCTCACATGAAATGAGTATAAACTGTATAGAAAAAATAGGTCTCAAC
Organism: Lissotriton helveticus; assembly: GCF_964261635.1. Classification (NCBI taxonomy): domain Eukaryota; kingdom Metazoa; phylum Chordata; class Amphibia; order Caudata; family Salamandridae; genus Lissotriton; species Lissotriton helveticus. The sequence goes on along the minus strand of NC_136060.1, from coordinate 144,949,134 downwards.
CGATATGAAGCATAGTATGAGAGCATATATTCTAACATTTATGAAAGACGAAATTACATTCATAAAATGTCTTTTTAAGTTACATAAAAAAAACCAGTTGAGACTATCCCATAGCATATTATTTCAACTGTTTCGTTTTTTAGGACAAGGCCAAATATTGTCATTAGTAAGTTTTTCAAAAGAAATCTAGTTCTCTAAGAATAGTTCTACTTTAAGCAGATTACTCTGTGTCAACAAGTTCTATTCTGGAAAAAGTTAAATATGTTAGACAGTTTGTTTTTGAAAAAACGAAGGCCGAATTTTAGAGTTCAGGGAACTCTGTGTGAATTTATCAAAAGTTATTCTCGGTGTCAGGAGAAAACATCAGATCGTCTAGGCTGGCAAAGAAACCGTCTACCATAGTAGGGAAAGTGGAACCACTTCATTTAGCAAGTCGAATGTGCATAGATGAGGATCATAGTCAGCGTTTGATGCATCATCAATGTCCGCAGTAGGTGGTACCTGTGTGCCTGTAGTGTCTCGTATCTCACCCTCAGTTAGACTTGCTGGTGAGACCTCAATGAATGCCGTCATCAGAATGGGCAGCCGTTGGGGGCAACACGATGCATGAGTCGTTACCGGACCTAGCAAAGCGTCAACATCCGAAGGCAGGACTGATGGTAGTGTAAGACAAATGTCCAACATGCATTCCTCTCCGCAAAGCAGGCATCGCAGAACAGGTAAGATGCAATCTTGCCATATTGGTCTGAACGAAAGGAACCAAGTTATGTTCAGATGCCTTAAACGAGCCAAGCCAAGAATCTGTGTAATTCTCTCACGATACCTCATGGCAAGGAGGGCTTGTTCCATGGTACTCTGGGTATCGCTGGTGACTGGACTTGCCATATCGGAGCAGAGGGAATAAAAATATAACCGAGTGCACGAAATTTGGAAAAATGCTGAGGACTACTTCAAATGGCGCTAACAGTCCAGAAAAAATCGTCTTAAATACATGTGCGATGCCACTGGTATCAGACATATTTAAGATTTGACTTAACATTTCTGCAAAATGTACTGGGCAGTTTGTTGATAATAATGCATGTATCTCTGCAGAAGTCCTTGCAGATCATACGTTTCTCTAGACGAGGTCAGTTTTTTGTAAAAGAATGACTTTCATTCTGCTTAAAGTATCAATTCGTATAGAGGAGATATTCAGTGAAGGCCATAACGCCGTCTCCCTTTCTGTCTTGCTCTTTGGATACAATACTTGCATACAACAAGTGACCCTGGATGACACACTAACTAGATAAAAGAGGAGAAGTGCTACCCATAGGAGGTATGGGAGCACTCAGGGTTTTGTAAAATACCCCTCACACACCAAAAGGCCCCTTGGTGTCATGCTTCATCATCGGGGTCTCCGCACCCCTCTATCGGGATGCGGCGTGCTGCGACCTACGGCTACGCGGGAGCACTAGTCAAATGACTATGTGTGGTGCAAGTGAAAGGTAATGTGAGTGGTGGTGGGTAGTGAAGAGTTAAAAAGTACCTGGCTCGTAGGTGGAAAATACATTTTTTATTCAGGACCTCGAGCTGGCACTATTAAAAGAAGTGATGTGCGAGATAAGTCTGTCGTAATAATGAACAGTACCTCGTGTGCGTCGACATGTTTCGGGGCTGGCGCCCCTTCTTCAGGACGGGAGCACAACTTCCCCACCTTACTCACGTTTTACTATTTGTATCTCAAAATTTATGGTTGGTTAAATAACAGTGACAAAAAATTAATACAAGTGATATATAGGCTATAATGTGCCTACAGCGGATTTTGGCTCAGGATACATGCAGTTGCATGACTCAATAGAAAAGAGTTGATTGCTTCATGAGCTCATAGAAGCGTCTGGGGGTTGATTGCTACTTTGTGCAATAAAGTAGGGACGAAATTGCCACCGTCTTACCCCTCGCGCTGCTCCGCTGTACGAGCGGAGCAGCGCGAGGGGTAAGACGGTGGCAATTTCGTCCCTACTTTATTGCACAAAGTAGCAATCAACCCCCAGACGCTTCTATGAGCTCATGAAGCAATCAACTCTTTTCTATTGAGTCATGCAACTGCATGTATCCTGAGCCAAAATCCGCTGTAGGCACATTATAGCCTATATATCACTTGTATTAATTTTTTGTCACTGTTATTTAACCAACCATAAATTTTGAGATACAAATAGTAAAACGTGAGTAAGGTGGGGAAGTTGTGCTCCCGTCCTGAAGAAGGGGCGCCAGCCCCGAAACATGTCGACGCACACATGAGGTACTGTTCATTATTACGACAGACTTACCTCGCATATCACTTCTTTTATTAGTGCCAGCTCGAGGTACTGAATAAAAATGTTATTTTCCACCTACGAGCCAGGTACTTTTTAACTCTTCACTACCCACCACCACTCACATTACCTTTCACTTGCACCACACACACCACACATAGTCATTTGACTAGTGCTCCCGCGTAGCCGTAGGTCGCAGCACGCCGCATCCCGATAGAGGGGTGCGAAGACCCCGATGATGAAGCATGACACCAAGGGGCCTTTTGGTGTGTGAGGGGTATTTTACAAAACCCTGAGTGCTCCCATACCTCCTATGGGTAGCACTTCTCCTCTGGTAGGATTCCTTTTGTTTATACATATTATCTTGTGGAGTAAGAATCCTACTTCTACTACTCTACCTCCCTCCTTTGTTGATTTTGTACACTAACTAGATACGCTTTTCCTGGCAACATGCCACAACAGCTGTGGTCATTGAGCATAACGTAGCTGCCATTGGATAGCTGCCTGAAAATTGGTTCTATCACTGTGGAGGGTAAACCGTGCAGGTGGCATGAGAGGTTATTTGCAGAACCTTCGCAGGCTCCGTGTACATAAATGCCCTGGCACAAAAGTGTACCACTTAGTGAGTTCTTTCAATTTTTACCACTAAGGAATACCTCCTTTCCCCTATTCCAACATTTGTGTTTGTAAGGTAAAGTCCAGGTCGACTTTATGTATTCTTTACCCAACCTTTCATACAGGCCCGCTAGTATATGCTGTAGACAATACTGAAATTGGAAAATCCTCACTGGTATCGTAATGGTGCCATGTATTATCCATTCAATGACAGGCTTCTCAGGAACTGTCAATGGTAATCTTTCCAGTTTCTCAATGTCCAGCACCGTATAGTCTGCTCCTTATTGTGCCAAAGAGATTTGTTTATCTGTAAGGTTAAACACAGTAAACCATGACGTGGTATTGATTAAACGCCATGGCACGTAGCCTGAACGGAGATTTTGTAACGTCCAGCCTAGCAGCATTTTAGAACATAATTGAGACTCGCCATGTTGTAACATTAGCAAGTCTTGCTCTATTATGTCAATTGCAGAGGATACAATGCTGGTCAAAGAATATATTCTGGAGGACAGTCGTTAACCTGTTGTCCACTACAGAGAGGCTTTTCTCTAAATAAATACGATCATTTTCTCGTATTCTTTCTGCAGTTTCCATTTGCGTTATTTTGCATGCTTCGTTGTAAGCAGCGTATATGAAACGTTTTTGCCGTGGTTTGCGAGGCCCCATTAAGAAATCTCGCAAATCATTGCCTTCTTTAAGTAAAGATAAGTGTTGTTTGATTTCTGGAAGTGTAGATTTATGTAGCCACTCAAGGCATAGCTTTCCTACACTGTAAGTAGTTACTATCCCTGGATGTTGTCTCTGGGAGTATCTTGGATCTGGCCTATTCACTGTGAACCCTTGTGTTTTGTTCAGGAATCTATCTTGACAGTTATTCGTGTCTGTGGGCCAGATTAACCATTTCTTCCAATCAGGATTAGTTCTGTTTTGAATTAAAATCTGTTTTAAGCCTACTTCCTCATCCGCAGAGTTATTGGTGAGGGCTTTGGTATGGATGGTTTGTTTAAATCTTTTATCTTAGCCAGGCCAAGACAAGAAGTTTGTTGAACAGTGTCATTTAAAAACATTATTTGTTCTGGTATAATGCAGGCCCTGAACAAGGCTTCTAAACCTTGCACCTGCTAATCTTTTGTGCCCCAGACAGTTTTTGTCTCAATGTTGTCTTTCCAAAAGTCAAAACCTAATGTAGACAGCTGAGCATAAAAGTTTGCAGAATAAATTTGTTTAGTATTGGTCAGCATTGTTTTCATTCCTGTCTTATTCTCATTTTTAAAATAAAACGTTTCTGTATTTGTAACATTAAACACTGAGAAGTATGGAAATTTTTCATAAAATGTTTTTGAGCTGCCCTTTGGACAATGTTCCCATTGATTGTAATTAAAAACATTTCTAGGGTTTGCAGATTTATGAAAATAATGGTGACAATAATGATTAAAACAATACATTTGTTCATAATCTGATGAACCTTCTAGGTATTCATGTTCGGTAAATTTAGCTGACATTTCTAAATCTGTCATCATGTTATTAACAGTTTCAAAGTCCCAATCATCAGAAAATGTGCTGGGTGAGACAAAGTCACTCAAAGAAACCTTAAACTGGTGTGCAATCTTCAGCAGTTCCACCGGGCCATAGATGTCCTAATCAGTTCTATTCCATGCTATACCACAAGGTATAGGAACGGCTGTGATGTTCACTGATGACAGGTCTCTTTTTTCACGATGAAATGATTTGTGAGGTTTCAGGAGCAAGTTGATTTTCTTACTTGCAATGTCCATTGTACTGTATTTCCCATCTATCATCCTTCTCAAACTTAACACAAGTATAAGCCAAAGCAGGAGAAAAAGTACACCTACCACAATTCAAAACTCAACCCATGGTGAAACCAGATATGTTTTCTCAAGTTGATTAAAGAGTTGTGTTATTTTTTCTTTGAACATTTTATTTGCTGGCGTTGCTTCAGGTTCACTGGAATCATCAGAGAAGGTATCAAAGTTGATGAAATAGCCAGAGGCAGTTCTGTCAATTGTTGGAATAGCATCAAGATTGTTAGGAAGCGTTGGAGCTGCTTCTTCCTTTGTCATATTTGTATAGTCAGAGGCTACATCATTGTAGACAGGTGTTTCTTGATGAACTGTTATTTGGGTATCCAGAGGCACAAGTTCCATGGCTTTGTTGCATAGTCCTTCTTTTCTTACTGCAGGTTTATCAAAGGTGATAAGTCTTTCAGTTTGAACCTCTTGGATTGTAGCAAGATTTGGTTGTCTGCTACATCTTGGGAGTCCACTGGGCCTACTACTTATTATTGGCCACATGATGTGGTTTGACCAGGTCGATAGACACAACTCTGTTCTCCCTTTTACCAGCAAGGGGCGGTAGTAACACTGATCGTGTTCCATGGATAGCTAAGACAGGTACTGCTTTTCTGTAAGAAGGCCCAAATTCCTTCTTTACAGCGATCTTTTCCCTGACTAGATCCCCATTCTTTGGAATCCAGACAGGTCTTGCTGGGACAGATGGTTTTTCTTCAGTGGTCGTTTGCTTCTGTATTGTGTTATTCAGACTTCTTCTTGTTTCATTTAAGTCCTGTAAAACAGCCAAACGATCTTTGACATCAAAGGGTTTTTGTTCCACCACTGAAGTTGGACAATCGAGGTCTTCGATTATCTTTCTATCACCAAACAGTAATTCATATGGAGTGATTCCCCCTAGAGAATTTCTTGGCAGATTGTTAAGACTACGTTTGACCCACCCATCACCCGAACCTAATACCTTAGCTGTTATGGATTGCTTTATGTCAGTTTTTTCTTTCCACTACCGCATTACCCTCAGGATGAAAGGGACTAGAATATTGCAATGCAACGCCCAAGCTAGCCATGGCCTCCTTGTAAGCTCGAGAGCTTAACGCAGGACCCTGATCAGAATGTAGCCTGCCGATTTGCGTACGTGCCGATAAAGACTCGCAAATCATTTATAACAGTTCTGGCGTCAGCCGAGCGCTGGGGCCACATCCAAATAGATCTTGTCTTAATAGTTGTGGGACCGCGTACGTCTATGGCGACGTCTGCCTTTAGAAAGCCTGATGGTCTCTAACAATGGTGTCTTGACTGGGCTGGCCATACTGTAGTCAGGTACCTGGTAGTTTTCAAAGCTATGATCTTTGTAACAGGTGTCACAGTTAATTCCGAATTTGTGAACATCGAAGCTCATTACCGGCCACCAGTACATCTCTTCTAATTCTATTAGAGATTCTAAGATCCCTTGATGTCTCAGACCCTCTCCCATATGTGCTTCGTGAACAAAGGCACCTCTCTCGTTCCTGTTTGGAATTACTCTGTCCCCCACTCCAGAGATTCAAGCAAAAGGAATGGAGTTTGCATCAATTATGTATGTATTACAGAGTGGATAGTTTACAGGTAAGGCTGCATCGCTACCTTCCATTGAGGCTTTGACTGCTAGCATTGTTTCACCGTCTATTACTCTTTTAGAGCGAGTTATTGTAGCTACAGAAGCCGTTTGCACAGCTGCCTTTGCGGCTTCATCAGCCAATGAATTCCCTGTAACTTGAACGCCATCACCCTGATGACTCGGTGTATGTATCACATGAGTCTTTTGTAGTTCTTTCTGTAATAGAACTACTTGTTCCCAAAGCATTTTATGCTTAATTGTGCCACCTTTTGCATTTCTGAAACCGTTTCGAACCCAGTTCTGCAAGTGCTCGTTGTAAGATTCGACGCCGAAATACGAATCGCACACTGAGTGTGGGGAATTCGCTATTAGTATTTTCAAGCGCCATCATGAAAGCCTCTAGTTCAGCTCGCTGAGCTGTACAGTTTCCGAGTGATTGAGTTTTTGTGACCATAGGTCTAAATATACCTTTGCGCCAGCGACCTTTAACAATCGCGCACGCAGCACTATAGGCTTGTTTACCCCCAATTGCAGGCTGTGCTGATCCGTCTGTATAGATTATAAATCCGTAATGTTCTAGAGGTAGAATCTCGGTCGGCAGAGGACATTCGTATTCGTATTGTAGGAATTCTTGGGTCTTCAAGTAGGGGTCAAAGACGTATTCAACGTCTGTTGCAGCAAGAGAATTAACCCATTGTATCCATCTCGGATGTAAAGCTTTAGCATTGGGAATGCTTGCTTTCGTCACTGCCTCTAAGGCAGGTGAAGGTGTAACGATCATTATGCGTTTACCCTGTGCGGGAGCTCTTTTTTGCTACTGCAGTTTGAACCGCTGTCAGAATTTTTTCTGTAGAAGTGAATTTCATTTCAGCTTGTGTGTACAAGTATGATTTGTATGCTATTGGTACCTTTTCACCTTCATTTAAGGTCAGGTATGTGAATCCGCATCTCCCTGGGATGATTCGGATCACAAGATTGCGTGTATTATCGCGTGTTTCTAAGTGTGTTTTTGCTAAGATGTCTGTTTGCATTGAACGCAAAATTTCTGTATGGTTTTGAGTCCAATTTGTTGGTTTGAAATCAGGTTTGATTAGTTCGTAGAGAGGTTTAACCCTTTCTGCGTAATTTAAAACATAAGTTCTTCTGAAATTCAGGAAACGTAGAATTGACTAAGTTTTTCAGTGTTTTTCGAAGTTGGAGCAGCGCACATTTCTCTAAAATGTTTGCTGCAAGGCTTTTGACTTCACTTGATAACTCATATCCCAAAAATAGGACATTGAGATGGGCAATTTGTGATTTCTTGAAATTGAATGTATACCCTTCAGAAGCAAACCCAAGTATTTTGGTGTTCACTCTTTTCAAGTGTACGTCCAAATCATCATCTGTAAGATAGATATCATCAACATAGGATAATGCCTCATCATCGTACATTTGTAGTAACTCTGTTACTCTGGCTGAAAATAACCCTGAACTATTGTTGAATCCTTGTGGGAGACGGCAAACTTGTCGCTGTGTCCCCATAATTGAGAAAGCGGTCAAATGCCTGATTTCAGGTGCAATGTTTTGACAGAAAAACCCATTCGAAATATCTAATGTGGTTTTATATTTTTTACACACGATGTAATTCATCAGTGCTGCACTGTGTGCATTTTGTACTGCAAATGATTTGCAACAGGAGTTTGTGTCTGTAATCCAAAACTAGACAATATGAATTGTCTGGTTTGGAGACAGGAAACAAAGGATTGTTCGTTGACGAGGTGCATGTTTTAATCATCCCTTGGTATTCAAGTTGATTTAAAATCTCCCTGACTTGTTTTTTAGCTTATTGCATAACTGGGTACTGCCTTTGTGCAGTAGGTTGTTTTTTTTAACTGGATTTTATGGTGAGGAGAGTCCTCATCCCATCCTGCGTGCTTTTTGTATAATGCTGGCCCATTTTCTGGCATAGGTGTATTTTTTATGAATTGGAATGTGATTTTAGAAGGCTGGCATAATTATCTCTTCGCCATGTGGGCATTCCCTGACAAATTCAGATGGCCAGTCTTGTTCAGCTAGAAGAATGTCATAACCCTTGGAAAGCTTATCCCAAAAGAGAGCTTTTATTTTCCTAGTTAGCTTGCCGATTTGCGTACGTGCCGATAAAGACTCGCAAATCATTTATAACAGTTCTGGCGTCAGCCGAGCGCTGGGGCCACATCCAAATAGATCTTGTCTTAATAGTTGTGGGACCGCGTACGTCTATGGCGACGTCTGCCTTTAGAAAGCCTGATGCTCTCTAACAATGGTGTCTTGACTGGGCTGGCCATACTGTAGTCAGGTATCTGGTGGTTTTCAAAGCTATAATCTTTGTAACAGGTGTCACAGTTAATTCCGAATTTGTGAACATCGAAGCGCATTACCGGCCACCAGTACATCTCTTCTAATTCTATTAGAGATTCTAAGATCCCTTGATGTCTCAGACCCTCTCCCATATGTGCTTCGTGAACAAAAGCACCTCTCTCGTTCCTGTTTGGAATTACTCTGTCCCCCACTCCAGAGATTCAAGCAAAAGGAATGGAGTTTGCATCAATTATGTATGTATTACAGAGTGGATAGTTTACAGGTAAGGCTGCATCGCTACCTTCCATTGAGGCTTTGACTGCTAGCATTGTTTCACCGTCTATTACTCTTTTAGAGCGAGTTATTGTAGCTACAGAAGCCGTTTGCACAGCTGCCTTTGCGGCTTCATCAGCCAATGAATTCCCTGTAATTTGAACGCCATCACCCTGATGACTCGGTGTATCCGAAGTGTTACTTCATTTAACTTGTGGGGTACACTAACCCTGGTGTCTGCAGTTTCAACTTGAATGCATCCATTCAAGTCCACTGTCTCCAGATGATCCTTCAGGATCTTGCGAACTATGGTTACTTCTGCTGCGCTGTCTAGCATTGTCTGGGCCCACTCCCCGTTCTTGAGTTGTGTCCCCGAGATCCTCGGCATGTCTGATCTTTACACTTGCTACCTTCTTCTTGGTGAATTGAGTTTTCCTATTTTTAGGAACGTGCTGTTCGTATTTGGACTTAACGAGTTCTTCTTTTTGTTCTGATCGTCCTCTCCTCCCGGATTTCTGTGAGTAAGTCTGAAAGGTACGAGAGGAATGTATATCAGTATCTTGATATCTATCAGGTTTTCTTAAGTTATCCCTATTTCTGAGGTTGTACCTCTTTTCAGAGGGCTCCTGTTGTGGAGACCTACCTCCCCGTTGGGGAGATCTTCTTCTGGACTGAACGCTTCTCTTTAGGAAGTGTCTGTTTAGTATTTTCCCACTAATCTTGGACTCAAATAATACGTCTAGGGCACACTGGCCACAATATCCTACTTGGCATTAAAATCATTAAAGGCCAAACTTCCCGATCTCACACTCAAACCTCTCCTTGAAATCCTGCGTGCCAAACTACAACCGACTCTTACATACGCTAGCGAATCACTTCATGGAAAGGATGCCGCATTGCTGGACACAGTCATAGCCAACTCATATAGGGCTATTTTTAACCTTCCTAAATATCTCTCCTGCTCAGATTCGACTAGAATTCGGCATCCTCAAACAAACATTAGAAAGGCGGAGTGTGTACGCAGCCAGCTGGCATAAGATTTGCACTGCAGAGGCTTGCTCCTTATGCTCTAACGTATGGGAAGAGTTACTTCGGCATCGCAATTCCTTGCCGAGAGACTATCTATATGAATCACTCTAAGTTCTAGGCTTGATCGATATCTGGGAAACATCAATAGATATCTCGTCTTTCAAAAAAGTAGCCAAAAAATCAGCACGTATTATTTCAGCGATTGAAGACAGGAAGAACCTAGCAAATAGAGTGCATGGATGGATAACGCTGGGTGATTATGGAAAAATACAGTCACAAGCATACCTCAACACTGGCATGAAAATAAAAGTTAAAGAAAAGTTCCTAAAACTACACCTCGGTATAATATCCATACTGCCACACCTTCCTCCCTAGGAGAGAAATAACCCTTCACAACAGTGTTGCCTGTGCAAAATCGGCAAGGAGGACATCGTCCATGTGATTTGCATCTGTTCTAGACTAAAGAACCTGAGGTTCAACCTCCTACGACCATCCTTTAAACTACATGCCGTTCGGACCTGCAGGCAGGCAGTCAAACTGTGCTTCACCACCAGCAACACCAAATTGAATTGCCAGATCGTGAAGTTCTTCGACTTAACAAGAAAGAGACTTAACAACGTTTGACGAACATTTTAAGGCCCTGAGGATAACCATGAACTGATCCCAACAAATCTCGTATTTTTTTTTTTTAAACATGTGTTTATTGGTTTTACAACATGGAAAAGGAGCAGCTGTCCACATATATAAAAAGTCCATTATCATTTTCAGTATAATAATCCGGTCACGACTATCCCTGCACATTCTCATTTCTGGTAAGAATTAACAATCTAAGATACAACAACCCCCGCCCCCCCGCTTAATCATCTCCGGAGTCATCATCAGAGTCATCATGAACTATATCAGCAATAGGTTTGCATATGTCCCCCCTGTAAGTGTTCCAGGCCGCTCAGAGCTTTGTCCATTTCCCCGGGCAATTCCTGTTTACATATACTGTTCTTTCCGTGATCATTGTGGCATCCATGTCCCCACACCAAGACTCTAATGATGGTCGGTCAGTGGCTCCCCATTTTTGTGCTATGTTTCGTTTTGCAACCATGAAGCCCAGTGTTGCCCAAATTTGACCATGTCTCGCCAGATCATTTGGTTCCCATATGTTGAGAAGGCATTTTCTAGGCTCAGGTAGCAAAGAGACATGTAGGGTCTGGGATATCGTGCAAAGGACTTTGCGCCAATAATCCATTATTAATGGACAGTCCCAGACCGTATGAAAAAAGGTACCCTCCTCCCCACAGCCGCGTAAACAATAAGGGTGTTGTGTTCTGCCAATTTTATGGAGTGTAGGCCTAGTGAGGTAGGAACGGTGAAGAATTTTTTGTTGCACCAACCTGAGTCTGGCTGGGATTCCCACCTCTCGGGGCGAGGCCAGGGCCTCCTGCCATTCTGTCTCGTCCATGTCTTGAATATTCGCTACCCATTTACCTTTGAGGGATGTTGTGGGATCAGGAATATTGTTGAGCAACTTGCGGTATGTGAGTGATGTGGTACGTTGTTGCATAAAGTCTGTTAGGAGTCTATCCTCCAGGGGGGAGGCCTCGGGTACCTCGGTGCCCGGTGGTAGGAGTGTCATGAGAGCGTGTCGGATTTGTAGGTAGCGAAATGTTTCAGTGGGTGCAAGTTCGTACTGTTGCTGCAGTCTATCGAAGGGAATGACCGCTCCTCTTTCCCAGAGGTCGCCCACTGTGGAGCTACCAATGGCATCCCAGTGCCGGAACCCCTTGCTATTTCGAAGTGTGCCAAAGTGTTTCGAGTCCCAGAGTGGGGTAAGTTTGGTAATGACACCTTTCCAGGCAAGACGTGCCTGCGCTAAGTACCATAATGTGACTGTGTGTCGTGTTGGGCCTTTTAGCGACTGCACACTTTTTGGGTTGTATAGGGCCGCTAACATAGTGTCCGTCCCGAGTTGCGCTCGATCGGCCATGAATGCCGGGTCTGTGTGGGGGCCGTGAAGCCATTGGTTAATGATCTTAAGATGAGCCGCCCAATAGTAAAATTGGACATTGGGGAGTGCTATACCGCCATCATACCAACTACGATGAAGCTTTGTCTGCGCAATGCGTGGTGGTTTGTTACCCCAGAGTAGTGTGGACACTAGCGCCGCCACCTGTTTAAAATAGCGTAATGACACTGGGAAGGGTGTATTTTCAAGTGCATATAGGAAGCGAGGCAGGGCCATCATTTTAAATAATGCTGCTTTCCCTAGAAATCTCGTATTTTTAATCTAATTCGATAAATTTAAGTACAAATGGTTTTTTAAAATGTTCTTATTGGTGTTTTTATAATTTTGTAAAGATTTTAATTTATCATGTACAAATAAACATTACTTACTTACCACTTCTTTTTAGGGGTAGTAAGATTATTTTTAATTAAAAAAAAATATCAGGATTGGTCTGTTATATTTGTTTCTTTTAGCTTTTGACGGTTTGCCACGGATGCTGCTTCACCTTTGATGTTGGCTAACAGTATAGCCGAGACCTGTTTGAAATCTTTTAGTAATTACATACCAAGGTTTAAGGCGGGTTCTGGTCCGTATTAATTTTGAATCTATCTCAGAACGTCTGGTATTACCGCCATGGACGGAACATAATGTGTTTTTGTGTAGATTGAAGCAAAGACTGTACCCCAAGTGTCACCGTCCTCCACATGTGGTGCAATCCCCATTGGTAAACAGATTGTCAGAAGCCTGTGTTTCTCATGAGGTGTACTACCAGGGAATACTGCCTCACTTTGAGTAATTTTTTGAGCTAACCAGAACGGAATTTGTTCCCTCTTTGCGGGCAATTTACCAATGACTGACTGTATAGTCTGTGGTGTGATTTTGTTTGTGTTCCCCTGGTGAGGGGTGTGCTGTGGAATCCTCACAGTAGGTTGGACTGTTAATGTCCGCATGACATATTGAACCAATTGTCTATGTATTTTAATTAACTGTTTTAGCTGTACTAACAGTTCTGGACCTGTCATGTGTTCAATGTCAGGATGTGGTGTATAGCTGTCTAGTACCGGCCATGTCGCTCCTGGTCTACCTAGTGGACCGAGGCTGGTTATGTGATTTTCATGTTGTAGGGCGCCTTTAAACCAGAGCTGATGCTCTTGGTAAGTTAATGGAATTTCAACGTCCTCGTGAGGAATGTATTCCTTTGGAGGTTCCTCTACTTTGTAGTAGTGAAACTCGTGTGTTCCTGCATCTGCTGGAGGAAAGTGAATCCATGAATAGAATACTTCTGTTTGCCGATATTCATGTGCCTCTATAACAAAGATTACTTTACCACCTCTCGAGGATACTCCATTGTTTGAGTTTGTAAGTTAATAGTTTTACTTGCATTTATCGGCATGATTATAATATCCGGTTTATTCTGTAGGAGATTTCTGTCATCTAAAACTGCTTGAGCTGCAGCTAATTCTTCGTCACTATTCATTATTTTGTTGACTGAAGAGTTTTGCAGAACAAGTTTCAAGGAAACAAAGATTAGGTGCACTATATTTTGGGACACTGTATCCTTCAACGTTGAACAAACCAAAAATCTAATACATAGGATTTTCGTCCTACTCAGTTTTGGCGGATATTATCCTTTCACCCACTCCAGAAGTCTATTGGAGTATTTTACGGGAAAAAGGGGTCTGTGTGAAAAGCACGACTGAGTTACTCTAGTATCTAGCGTTAAATTATCGCCTTACCAAACGTTGGGCGCCATGTAGTGTAGTTCCTATATTCCCAATAGGCTCTGCGCATTGGAATAATATATCCTGTAGTTTAGACGTAGGACTGAGGTTCACTAGGTCTCTACCGAGTATATTAAACTTAATTGGGAGTGCCAGCTGGCTCAGAGGTCACTAGCAACTTTCTCGAATTCACAAGAAGGGATTAGTTTCTGACAACCGCATAAACATGACAACTTTGTTTCCCAAGAATAAGAAATCAATCTCTAGAGTCGCGGAAACAATAGATAGCTATTTTACTCAATCGTGCATGCTTCGTTTTACCAGAGGTGCTGAGAAAATTGAGAGATGGGCGTTTTCAATAAAATGTATTTATTGAACTGTCTTCTTTCTCGAGCATACGAAATGTACTGCTACAACTGTAATACTGGTTATAAAGTACAAGGTATATAATACGATAAGTATTATAAAGTAGTACTGTAAAAGCACGATATGGTTTCTAAGCCATAAAATACATACAGTGATAAAATAATGACTAAAAGTACTCAACTGGTGCTTCTAAAATACGCCTACCCCGGTGTACCTAACCTAAGTCTAGTACAAGGGAAGAAGTAAATGAGGTGTAGCTTACATTTAGTATTCTTTGCCAAGAATCTATCCCAAGAATTTCTCTTAAGGGTCTAATCAGCCCCGTACCTTGGTATTAGAATGAAGGAGGTCTTGTATCTCTCTCTCAGGACTCGATTTCCCAGCAACCCGCAAGGGTAGCCTGGAAACACAGGAGCTGGATTTCTCGGCAGGAGAAAAGACTGCGTCTCTCAGTGCGTCAGCTGGAGGGTCTGCTTCCTTCGGCACTTGCTGCTGCAGGGCGTCGGGCAAGTAGTTAGTCTAACTGCTCCAAACCACCGCGTGTTTGTCTGGGCAAATGTAGGCATATTTATACCTTGAAGGTGCCGAGTTTGACGTATGATTGGACATAATAACGTCATCAAAGACTCGGTTCTTTGAAAACTCCATGATTTCCTAGATAAATTAGTATTCAGGCAAGGGGAAGTCCCTAGCTGCTGAAGGCGGGTTTTTCTAAAATCGTTGTTGATTCTCGGAACTTAGTGAAAGTAGCCATGCCGTATTTGGGCTGAATAGGCTTAGTCCAAATATGGTAATGATTTCTATGCCTATGTAAGGATCGGGTAATTTATACCTTTATATGGGCATGAATCGGGAAAATTACACTAGGGTCCTAGATTCCTACACAACACCCTAACACTGACTTTTGATTTTGGCACAGTGTTCTGAGAAACTTTGAATTTGACCTTCATTTTTCAAAACAAGGAACTAACTTTTGAAATTTTTCCTATGATTCATTTTATTTCTCCAAATTTGTATTTTTTCATTTTTGGCTTCTTTGAATACTTCCAGAGACAATGTATGACCTTGTCCACAAACAAACAATTTTATGTAATCTGACATGAAATGGTTTCGGCCCTTTTTCTTCTGTATTTACGAGCCATTTCGTAAATGTTTATTTTCGTGATTCATTCAGTTAGCTTTCAAAATGTAATACCTATGCTTAGAATGAATACATGCTTTAATGTGTACAGCACCAATGCAATATTACATAATTTACAATATGTTTGTAATATGCTTTTAGCGCTTCGTGTGTCGATATATTTTTCGATATGTTATCATGTTTAGAATTTAGTAATGTCGTACATACGAAAGTGGAGTGGGTGTTGTGTATCAATTTGGATTACGTATGAATTTCCCGTTTCATGCCCTTATATAGGTACATTTCACATTGCCCTTTTTATAGGCATAGAAATCCAGTCCTTATTTAGGCATAGCCCATGCTACCCAAATAAAGGCATGGCTACTTGCATTCGTTCATCTACGTCACAATGACTTCTTGGAAAACCAGACTCTTAAGCTTTAGGGACTTCCCCTTGCCTGGATATTGATTTCTCCAAGAACTCCTTTATTATGCATGAACATCTATTCCTTAAGGGTTCATTCATGATGCCCGACTTCTACATCAATACTGGCATTCCTAAACACCTTCAAGGTGTAAATATACCTTCACTTGCTATGGCAAAGCACTGTGTGGTTCGGTGCAGTTCGACTACCTACTTTTAAACATTTTTTTTTTTAATCTGTTTATTAGTTTTCTGCTTACAGTACAAAAGCAATAGAAGGTACAATAGAAACGTACCTTAAGACCAGTACAATCAGAAACTGATGTCAGTGATACATGCATGACCTCCAGAGTTCCTGCGCTGACAGCGCCAAAATGCTATCATATACAATGCAGTAGTTTAATACAGTACAATTCTTCCCGTAACTCATATTCCTGACTCACCTTCCAGTGATTTCATATATTCTGTAAAACAAGTCCAGTAGTCCAGTAGTCTTTTGGCCTGGACCTCATTGGTAGTTCTTCCTCATACGTGAGAAGTTTATCTCTGCAGCCTGCCATATCTCGCAACCATTGAAGGGTTGTGGGTACCTTTTTGCTGTTCCAGCATTGTGCAATTTGTCTTTTTGCAAGTAGTAGTGATACAGCTCTAAATTTGCGTTTAGTAGCCTTTACGTGTGGTGTGATACCTAGTACACAGGACCGTATCTCGCATTCCAGCTCAACTCCAATCATGACAGACCGTTTAGCCGCAACCTCCCTCCAAAAATCGTGAATTTTCGGGCAGTACCAAGCTAGATGTGCAAAGTCTGCCCCTTCCCCACCACATCTTTTGCATCTGTCTTCCTCTTGCAAACCATATTTATACATTTTGGCAGGTGTATAATATGCCTGATGGAGGAACTTGTAGTGAATGATACGCAGATTTCCGTTGGGTGTAAGTATCTGTACTAAGGCGCAAGTCTGTTGCCATTCGCGCTCTGTCAACGGGTCTGTTAGTGCCGCATCCCATCGTGTCTTAGCCTTGTCTGTGGTGTATGGTATTTCTGCTTGTGCCGTGGTATACAGCCTTGACACTAAATGTGATAAATCCTGAGTTTTGATTATGAGTTGCAGCGCTTTGAGACAGTCTGGTTCTTTGGGGAATGTAGGAAAGAGTTCCTTCAAGGCTCTCTTCAGTCTGTAATGAGTGAAGCAAAATAGTTGTGTTTTGTTTTGTATGTATTCTAAATCCTTAATGTCCCTAAATTTCCTGTCGGTGAATAGGTCCCCCATCTTTTCTATGCCTACGCTGC
Organism: Lissotriton helveticus; assembly: GCF_964261635.1. NCBI lineage: Eukaryota > Metazoa > Chordata > Amphibia > Caudata > Salamandridae > Lissotriton > Lissotriton helveticus. The sequence goes on along the minus strand of NC_136060.1, from coordinate 144,932,281 downwards.
GCAGTAGCGACATTCCTACACTTTAGCTTGTGACCGATAGCGCCTGGTGGTGGTGTAATGGCATTTCTGGTGCATATAGCGGGACTTTATTCGCTAACTGTCCTAGTTTACGCCATGCTTTCACTGTGGTGTCGATCGTATTTATGTCACGCGCATGTAGGGGCTGTCGCACGTGTCAAAATGGCTGATAATGGGATAGGTTTCGCATCCCCTTCTTCTACGGCAGTGTGGGTGAGATTCGGAATTTTATGGTACCAGTAGGCTGCGTAGTGCGCCTGAGTACACAGGTAATACAATAGGGAGTCTGGCACCGCGTAAACCCCTCTTTCATATGGAAGAGTCATTGTTCTGAGGTCTGTACGAGCCTGTTTACCCGCCCATATGAGCTGCAACACCAGTGTTTTTATGCGCCGGAATACCTCTCTGGGAGGAGGAATAGGTATGTTATTAAAGAGATAAAGAAATTTGGGTAAGATGTTCATTTTTACTATTGCGACACGATCCGCCAATGATAATGGTAGTTGCGTCCATCGTTTCACTTTGTCCTCTAATTTGGAGATTGTGCACCCATAATTGGAGCGGATTACTACCTCCGGATCCCTGTGGTACCAGACTCCTAGATAGCGTATGGGGTCCGTTTGCCATTCTAAGGGGAAGTCAGAGTCAAGCGGGGTAGTCGTGTCGGTAAGAGGGATGATGGATGATTTGGACCAGTTTAATATATTCTCTCAACAATGGGTTCAGATGCTCCGCAGGGTCTCGAACATACAATAACATATCATCTGCATATGAGGAGATGTGAAGAGGTCTAGATGGGAACTGCAGTGCGGATGATTTGTACTTCTGTCGGATCCGGCAAGCTAGCGGTTCCAAGGCAAGAGCAAATAGCAGGGGTGATAATGGCCTCCCTGCCTGGTGCCGCGCCCAATGTCGAAAGCGTCCGAAACGTACCCATGGACTCTGACCCTGGCTCGCGGTTTTGTGTGTATCAGGGATACCCATTGTACAAATCGTTTGGGGAAGCCCATTCTATGTAGTATAGTGATTAGGTAGCGCCATTCTATAGAATCAAACGCTTTGGCGGCGTCCAGCATCACCGCCACTGCCCTTTTAGTAGGTGTGAGATAGTGGGAGAGGGCAAATAGTGTCCTAGTGTTATGCGATGTGGATCGTGTCGGGATGAAGCCTGCCTGATCGGGGAGTACCAGATTCGTCAATGGGCTCAACCGGACCGCCAGTATTTTTGCTAAGATTTTGGAATCTACATTGATAAGCGACAACGGCCTGTATGAGTCGCATGCCCCCGGGTCCATGGAGGGTTTTAAGAAGGTTATTATTACTGCTTCCCTGAGCGTTGGGGGTAGTTCTGCCTGCTCAAAAGCTGCACCATACATTGGAACTAAATAAGGGGCTAGAATGTCGACGTATTGCTTATAAAATTCGTTGGTGAACCCGTCAGGGCCAGGTGCTTTACCATTTGGCAAGGTCTTTATCACATCAGCGACTTCCTCTACTGTTATAGGGGATGCTAGGTCTTCCCTCTGTCCATCTGACAACCATGCAATCGCCACGACCTCTAGATAGGCCATAGTTTCTTCCGCCGATGCCGTCTTATGTGATCTGTATAAGGCGCTGTATGTGTCGGTGAAGCAGTTTAAAATACCCGTCGCTTGCGTGTGTAATGTGCCATCAGCGGACTTGACACGCAAGATTGCTGTGTGACTCTTACCCTCGCATATTTTAGCTGCAAGCACTCTGCCAGGTCTGCCACCCTCCCCAAAAGATCTTGCCACGTGTGTTTTTTTAAGGTATTTTATCTCATCTTCGACAAATGTTTGATGTTCTGTATGTACTTGTCGTAATTCACCCAATAAGGAAAGGTCGTGAGTGTTTACAAAGGCTGACTCTAGCTCCTTCATGCGCTCTTCCCGTTTTTTTATTTGCTGTTTTATGTCCCTCAAGACACCTACTGTGACGCTCATGCACACTCCCCGTATCGTGGCTTTGAACGCTTCCCACAGAGTACACGGATCATCCGTCTCCGGTGCATTGATCTGAAAATATTCCTTGATCGCTTTAAGAATGGTGTCAGCATTGACTGAGTCTGTCAGTGCGCTTGCATTGAATCTCCAATGAAAAGGGGGTGGGGTGTAATTCGGAATTGTGAGCTTAAACAGAACCAGGTTGTGGTCTGAGAGTGTCCTGGGAAGGACAATTATATCCGATAGCCATAGTGCAATGTTATTTGCGCCCAACCAGTAATCAATACGTGACCAGCTATTATGTAGGACATTAACATGCGTCGCTCCTGGCACATTTGGGTAAGTGTCTCCACAGATCTGTCAGTGATAAATCATTTAATATATGTATAAGTTTTGTCCTAGCACGTTTGTGTGGTTCGGTGGAGTTAGAGGATCGGTCTGTCTTATCCACCAGTGTTACATTCCAGTCACTACCCCATATGATCTGGGTGTCTAGTAATGTGTGCATGTGTTCCCACATCCCCTGAAAAAGTTATTTGGTCCGTAAATATTAGCCAGTGTCACTCTTTGGCCACGCAGTATGCCTGTTACTATAACATACCTACCAGTAGGATCTGTTATCACTTTTTGTGATGTAAAATTTGTGCCCTTTCGAATCCGCGTCATCACTCCTCTCGAGTAAGACGAGTAATTGGCTGCGTATGTTGATTCCGCCCAGCCTTTGCCTATGGCCTGATGTGTGCCAGGAGCAATATGTGTTTCTTGTAGAAATGCTATGTCTATGTCCCACCTGTTCAGATAGGCAAACACTTGTCTGATTTTATTGGGTTGTGTGAAGCCTCTAACATTCCACCTGAGGAGGTTTACATGAGATCTACCAGTGCTGCGTGTCTTTTGCGTCATGGAAAAGGAAAATATCCATAAATGCTAGTGCGGTGTATTTCAAGAACTGAACCACAGGACTTGTGGTAGTACGTTGTTACCTGTGATATCAGTACAATCTTTGTCGTAATTGGAGGTTGGATCACATATTTCAATTGACTTGGTCTGTGAACTCTAACATTCCTGTGCCCCCACCCATTCCCACCCACTCTAGCAACCTAATCTTGCTGAAGCCTATTACCCATCAGAACAACTCCCAGTAACATAACTAGGTTGGGGATCACCCTTGTGGAGGTCCGCTTGGGGCACATCTCGCCATCCAACTTAATGGATGTGGGCAGCTCTAAATATCGGCATCATTGATCGTACATTGCTGGGATAACCAAAATGTCACACAATCTCTTAAAATTCATATGTAACCACCTTCGAATCATGCCCCCCAAAAATCTCTTAGCATTAACAGTCACCGATGAGAAGATAAGCAATACAAGCAAACAGAGCAGACCATGCCATGAAAGCAAACATAGACTGTAAGGTAGAAGCTTATTCATCGCAGCTAAGGGCGCCCTGTTGTGCTATGTCCTTAGAACATGACGAACATGTGCTATTCCAACAGATAGTGTCAGTCGTCACTGTGTAGTATATGTTGGGGGCACATTGCGGTCACTGGCGTCTAAGGCATAGCCTGGGGCTATACAGCATAAGCATGACAAATCCACTCAAAGTTCGGGAATGAGTCGCAGCTGCTTCATATCGCACTCATGTCCTTAACTGATATGCGAGTACGTGAAAAAAGTAAGGGACGTTGTATTTAGATAAGAACGTTCCTCTGCCAGTGTTACAGGGCGCGGATAGTCAGAGTGGCGCCAAAACAGGAGGTTGCTGTGCCTCAACACCTTGTCCAAGCAATAAAGATAAGAAGACCTTACCGCTGTGTGGGCAATAACCTTGCCAGATCAGCATCACATGTTCATTCAGAGTCTTGTTGTTGCTCTCTGTGCGCCGTTTCTTTGTTCTGCTTTGCCACTTTTTTAACAAACTCTTGCACCATTTTCGTATTCGACAGTATGACCGCCTTTCCATCCCACATCACCCGCAGTCTAGCCGGGTACAACATGGAATAAGTTATGTGCATATCACGAAGCTTTGCCTTCACAGTCGAGAATTCCTTCCGTGCTGGTTGGACGGCCACGGTGTGGTCCGGGTAGAACTCAAGGTTGTTTCCTTGATGATTTATCGTGCCTTTTTCACGTGCCAGTCGCAGAAGAGTATCCCGATCCCGATAATTCAATATTCTGGCGACAATGGGTCGCGGCGGGACTCCTATTGGTGGTCGGGGCGCAAGTGAGCGATGGGCTCTTTCCACGACGAATATGGGCGACAGTGCCTCTGCTCCAAATATTTCTTTACACAATTGTTCCACATATAGTTCCATACGGCCAGTGTTCGTCGTTTCTGGCAAACCTGCGATGCGTACGTTGTTGCGCCTGGAGCGCGCTTCTAACTCCTCTGCTTTCGCTTTGATGACATCCAATACGCGTTCCATGCCAGCACATCTGTTCGTAGTAGTATGGGACTCATCCTCGACTGCAGAAATGCGCGCCTCGGCTGTTTCCAATCGTTCGCCATGTTTCTCCAACTTGGCCGCCATGTTATCCACGTGGCACGTCAGGTGGTCTAGCTTGCCATTGATGTCCTGCAAATTCGATTGTATTGCTCGTAGTATCTTTTCCATGTTGTTGGTTGGTGTTCGTTCTGCCCCCATGGCAGTGTCCGCCATTTCTTCGGTGTTTTTTGGCACCTTTTTGTTTTTGAAATTTATTTTCGGTTGCTGTCTGTCCGGGCGCACCATTGCTGCCAAAACAGCCGACACCGGACCGGTGATTGTGATCGTGAGCTCGGTCTTGTGGGTATTTGTCGCTATTATGTCAGAAAATTGCCTCTTAGTGATCAGGCGTATGTCGAAGAAGCACCGCGCCCGTCGTAGTTGCAGTAGATTATAGGTTCTGAGCACCAACTCTGTGCAGTCCTGTCCAATCGCGCTGATGGTATTCTGCCGTGGCACACCCTGATCGTTATTCCTGAAGTGAGATCTGTGCGTTGCAGCAATGCATATGTCGAGTGCTCTTTACGTTGATGCGAGGTGATGGTCAGCTCAGAGTTCATCCAGGATACATTTACACAGAATGAGAGTCCTGAAGACACCCTATGGTGGCAATCTGATCTGCCATGCAGTGGGGAAGAGCGGCAGATCAGCAGTCCGCTTTTTGCCTAGCGTGCGCCATTGAACGCTGTATGTTGTGTTCGCGCCTTCGCACCAGTGCTTCACGCTGCGTTATTGGTTCGGCGCCACCAGGATTCGCGTAGTGCCGTGGTAGAAACCCCGCATCAAGCTCAGTGATAGGAGCGCTAATGAATGATGTTCCACACGCTAAATTCCGACTTTGGAACTAGTGTCTGTGATTATTGGCGATTCTTGCAGTTCCGACAATTCGGGCGCCGCCATTTTGCAAGAGTATATCGGAGTGGTTCTAGGCGCCTCTCTCCGCTCCGTCTCGTGTTAACTCTCTGCACTGGCGAGCGACGTGGTGCCGGGACCTCAGCTATGGACGCGGGGTGAGCAGTTCAGCACATAACGAGTATGTTAGCGCACCCACCGTTCGTTCCCCGACATAGGTGTCAGTGTTCCTATAGGACGTCACCATCTTGAATGCCTGTTGCCTCCGGTAGAGGCATTTTGCTACAATCTCGTGAAATCGGCAGTCCTATCAGTGGAAAAGAGTCGCATTGGTCCCGCGACACATTCCGATTCGATTTGTTATGCCCCGATGTTCATTTAGATGGCATTTAGTAGGTGTAGTCCATGTTTGCTTACGGCTGTCTGGCGGAGCTGAGAAGTACAGCCATTCCGCTGTGCGCCCCCTATCGCCTCCCAGTTAGACTACCTACTTGCACGACGCAGCTTGCCACAGCAAGTCTTGAAGGAATCTTCCAAGCTGACGCACTGACTAGAAGGTGTCATCCTCCTGCCGAGAATCCAGCTCCACTGTTTGACTCCCCTTGCGGGGTGTTGGGAAATAGAGTCCCTGTAAAGAGATACCAACCTCTCTCTTTCTAAGATATGGAGCTGATTAGAACCTAGAGAAACATTTGGCAATTCTTGGCTAAACTAAATTTACGGTAAGACTGCACCTGCTACTTCCCTCGTACTAGACTTAGGTTAGGTACACTGGGGTAGGATTATTTTAGAAGCACCAGAAGAGTATTTTAGCCTGTGTTATTTATGTATGTATTTTTATATATGTCATAGCAACAGATCATGCTATTACAGTATTATTTTATATTATTGTTTACGCGGTATGCATTTTACTTCGCATTCTGTCTGATGATTGTAGCAGTTCATATCTCTTGTATGAGAAAGAAGACTGTTCAATAAACCCCTTTTTATTGAAACGCCCCTCTCTCTATTTCTGTGCAACTCTGTAGAAACGAAGCATGCACTATTGTTTCCACGACTCTGAAGATATTGTTCCGACTCTAAGGGAAACTAAGTTGTCATGTTTATGGGGTTGTCCGAGACTTATCCCTTCTTGTTCATTCGAAGTTTTTAATGACCTCTGAGTTAGCTGGCACACACAATTAGGTTTAATGTACTCGATGGAGACATCCTGACCTCAGTCCTATGTCAAATCTATAGTGTATATTATTCCAATGCGCAGAGCCTATTAAGGATATAGGAACTACACTACAGTTGAATTATGCCTTCCCACATGTAGATGTACTGAGTCCTCGGGTGTGCATAGAGGTGAGGAGATCACCCCCTTCAGAGAATCCACACTTTGTACATACTTCTCAAACTTTTGTAAGGGGTGAGTGGCTGCCTCGTGAATGTGGGGTGTAAGCGCCCAGTGCTTCAGTTGGAGATAATGAAAGAATTCAGTATGCTCCAGCCTATAGTCACTTTTGCAGCTATCAAAGGTGAGGATATCATGATTATGGAAAAGGTGCGTCAAAGCTCTGCAGCCTCCCTCCCTTCACTGGTCAAATGGTCCTTCCTGTAAGGCTGGAGGGAAGGCCAAGTTAAAGTGTATTGTCGTGTATGGTGATGGAAAAGTGGTCCACTGGGCGTAAAGTTAAATAGTCCCATACTTTTAAGGCAGTCCGGGTAGGTGAGCTAATGTATGCATTCTCTGGCCTAGCCCTTTTGGGTTTCCATATGAGGTCCCAAATCAACCTCCCCGTAACTTCCCTATCTATATGGAGGCAATGCTTCTCCGATTCCCTCTTGGACCACTTAGTCACCACACGCAAATGAGCTGCCTTGAAGTAAAGACCAAAATCTGGAAAGCCACTCCCTCCCGAGGGCGCCTTAAAATGGAGAAGGAAAACCGAGCACGGTCCTCTTGCCAAACGAACCGCAGCACCATAGATTTTAATTTAGGGAGAAAGGTCTTTTCCAGCTCCACTGGAAGAGCTTAAAATAGATGCAAAAGTTTAGGAAGCACTGTCATTTTGACTGTATGAATGCGGCCGAGCCAAGAAATAAAAAGTGGTTTCCACCGTGTGAGATCTGCCGGGAGCTTCAAAAGAGAAGTTGGGAAGTTAGATTTGTATAGCTCCACTACTCTGGGTGTCAACTGAATCCTTAAATATTGAAGAGTCCGGGAAGTCCATTGGAGATGGGTGTGTGACGGGAGGGTCGCAACCTCGGTAGCAGCAGGGAATGTGATGTTAAGTATGTAGGATTTATCTAAATTCACCTTAAATCCTGCTACTGCTTCAAATCATGTGAGTTCTGTGTGAAGTGCAGGTAAAGAGTTGGCTGGGTATGTGAGGGCCAGGAGTAAGTCATCAGCGAAAACAGATATTTTATGCATTTCGCCACTAAAAGCGATGCCCTGTATCTCAGGAGTGGCGCGGATGGCTATGGCTTGGGGTTCTATATGAGAGCAAACCGGAGGGGTGACTGAGGGAACACCTGGTGGGTACCCCTAGTCAAAGGAAAGGGAGGCAACAAATCCCATTGACCTGCACTCTCTAGCGGGGTTGGACATAATTAGCCCGTATCATAGTAATGAATTTGTCCACGAAGCCAAAGGACTTGCATGTAGTGAAAAGAAACGCCCAATCCACCCTATTCAATGCCTTCTCTGCATCTAATCCTACCAGAACTGCTGGGATGCGTTTTTTAGTAGCTTTCTCAATGAGGTGGACGATACGCCTGGTGTTATGAGTTTGGCGACCTTTGATAAAGCCAGATTGTTCTGGGTGAATGAGAAGCGGCATGAGGTCATTCAATCGGGCCGCGAGGATAGTTGAGTATAGTTTGGCATATAAATTGAGAAGGGCAATGGAACGATACGAAGCGCATAGCTGAGGATCCTTCCCCGGTTTTGGAATCACTGTGATCACAGCTTCCGCCATTGACGGAGTGACCGAACCCGCCTCCGCCATGGCATTAGAAAGATAGATGAGTGAGATGGGGAATGAGGTCAGGGGCAAAGGTTTTATAGAAATGGGCTGTATAGCCGTCAGGGCCTGGGGCTTTCTGGGGTTTAAGGGATTTGATGGCCGTAGCCATCTCCTCAGGAGCAGTAAGTCTATCATTCCAATGTTGGGAGACTTGAGGAAGGTGCAGTGCCTTCAGATAATGACTTTGAGCCTCCAAATCACGTTGCTCCCCTGTATACAGGCTATCATAAAAGACGCCAAATATATCGGTCTTCTCTGTGTCTTTATGGGTTAGTTCCCCTTGTCCATCACTCATGCCTCCTATATATTCCCGCTCTCGCTTTTCCTTCAGTTGTCGTGCGAGGTGCCTACCTATTTTATTGTCCTGTGTGTAGAAGAGTTAGCAAAGTTTCAAGAGGGTGTGCTCTGCGGGGTTGTTATATATGGCCTCAAGTTTCCCCCTCAGAGCTGTGAGGGTGCGAAGAGTCAACCTAGAGGGTTTATTTTTATGGAGTTGTTCTGCTGTGGACAATTCAGTTTCTAGATCCATTCGCTCTTTGGCTCGGCGTTTAACTCCGAGTTAAGAGCAATACAGCGGCCTCTAAAAAACGCCTTAAAGGGGCCCAATTATCAAACGTAGAAGTGACTTCGGTGTATTCCTGGCGAGAAAATCCCTGATTGTATCTCTCCGTTCCGTACAGAGAACCCTGTCTCTCGTGAGGGAGGCTGGGCAGCACTATTTGGGGGACATGGGTGGCAGATTGCCCCATAACAGGCCAATCGAGAAAAGACAGTGGTCCGATATGGAGAGCGGGAAGATCTTGGCCTCACGTAGAGCCCCCATGAGATGTTGGCTAATGAAAATATAATTGAGCTGGGAGTATGTATGGTGCACATGAGAGTAGAAGGTATAATCTCGTGTTTGAGGGTATAAGGTTCGCCACATGTCTCGAAGGCCCATGTCATGCATCTGCTGTTTAGCCTCGGTGGGGAAGACGCCAAACTCTTGGCGATGGATGTGTGTGCTATTTGTCTGCCTGCCATGTGAGATTAAAATCCCCCAGAAGGAGCGCCTGTCCCTCTGCGAAATCTTGAATCTTCCCTAAAAGTATTTGAAGAAAAGCGGCCTGCCCTGTGTTGGGTGCGTATGCCGAAATAAAGTTGCAGAGTCTACCCATCAGGACACCCTTGACCATGACCCAACGTCCCTCCTTACCAGATTTGGTATCTGTGGGTTGGAATTTCGTGGAAGTGTGAAAGAGGATTGCGGTCCCCCGGTGTTTGGTGAGTGCAGAAGATATTAATGGATAGCTTTTGTGGTGGAAACAGGACTCCTCTGCTCTTGGCAGATGTCTCTTGCAACGCTACTACATCAAGATGATGGTCAGTTATATATTTCCAAACCTTTTGCCGCTTTTTAGGCGAATTAAGGCCTTTGACATTCCAAGAGCCGACTGTTATTAACATTGGGCCTGCGTCACCCCTCCCCTTCTGCTCAAACCACCATGTGTCAACTTCTTGTGGACCACAACATAGCCCCTACTGGGAGGGAGACCAAAGTGAACCTGATGCATAACCCCCAACCCAATCCAAGCACAAATGCATTAAAAAGCTGCCACCAAACTTCCGCCCCTCCCCCCCCTAAACCCCAACCCCCAAAACCCCTAAGCATAACAAAACAAATACAACAATAGTGTCCAGAGTGTCGGAACTATGGGAGTCACCGACTGCATGTTACTGAACCCGCATGTGTGGGTGGAGGTATGATAGGACCGATGTCCCGGCCTGCCCCTCTCCTGGACCTGTTAGGGAATTTGTTACCCATCTGCTCAGATTGATGGCTTCGTCCTGGCCAAGTGGTCAAATTCCTCCTGTGAGCACGAGGGAAGGGTCATATTTGCGTGTGACCATGGACCTAGCCACGCAACACGGTGCAGTGGGTATCGCGTCACTGCACCAAGTTTGAATCCATCAGATCCCCCATATGTCTATATATCTACGGGCGATCAGCGTATACCAATATTGGAGTCATTAAAAGTCAACATGAGTTCATAAAAGACCCAAGAGCAATGTAGAGCAAACAGGTGTACCTCCAGCTAAGGATTCTGGGCTTCCACTTGGTAACTGTGCCTCCGTGATCGAGTCAGTCTGGTCTCTCAGTCTACTTTCCCTGTATACAAGGTGGCTGTTGTGCTAGCTAGATCCCGGTTATTTGTGATTTCCTCGAGAGCATGTAGACCACTGTGAGGTCAGGGAGCTGAAAGTCGGTGGAGCTCGCTGTTTGCCCGGCGGTTGCTCTGAGTCTTCAGTTAAAAGACCCAGTAAGTCCAATCCCTCCTTCAGATCCACCACTTGTCTCTGCTTGTTGTGATACTCCAAGCTTAATCCTAAAGGATAGGTTCAACTGTATCTAACCTTATCGTCACGCAGCTTGGAGATAATGGGCCGAAATTGTTGTTGTCTGATCAGTGTTGCAGGAGCTAAATCCTGGTATACGGAGCAAGAGTAGTCTTGAAAAGACCCCGCCTCATTGACTTTATAGAGTGGAACTTTGCGAGAACATCTCTTGGTTGCTGTCGTCCTCCTGACGTCAGGTTTCCTACTTGATGCACTCTCTCTAGTTTGATCTTGAGTGTCTGAGGATCTCCGCAAAAAAGGACCACCTAGAGTGCCTCCAGGTCGGGCCCTTCCGCCCCCTCCTTAAGGTCTTGAATCCGTATGTTGTCCCATCGTGCCCTATTTTCCAAGTCTTCCGCTTTTAACTGGGCCTGTCTGAGTTGGTCTTGGAGGGTGATTACTGTGTCATGCATCTCGGAGGTGCGCTTGTCCGCATCTTGGTCAGGTGTTTCCAGGTTGATCACTCTAACGCCCACCGAGTCCACATCGCGTTGGAGATCCAACATCCATGTAGTAAGATCTGATTTCAGCTGATCCATTGAGATTTGGATATCTTGACTCAGCTCTGTGCGGAGTCCTGCTTTAAAGTCTCGTAATGAGGACATCAGGTAAGGTCTTGGTAAGGGACATAGCAGATGTCTCCTCGTCGTGGTCAGAAGCCCGGTGCTTGTCAGCTGGCGAGAAGAAGCTCGAGACCTTGGTCGTCGCTCTGTTGATAGTCTTCTTCAGCGACATAGGAGCTGACCCCACCTGGTGTCCACCGGTGTGGCGGAAAAGGCCGATCCGTTCTTTTGAGAGCTTTACTCAGTGGATGGGGTGAACTGTTGCAGTTTATTTAGGCCCGGGAGACACTCATGAGTAGCTGTTGCGCTTTATAAATAATTGATTGATTGCTTCTCTGGCCAGACTATCGGCTATGGTTCTTTTATATCTCCCTTTTGTTGCTCTTTAGAGATTTCCTCCTCACAGGTCATGGGGCGGGAGGTACTGTGCAGCCACTTCACATGAAATGAAATATGATTTATAAAGCGCATGGCTGCCCGGGAGCGTCCCAGTGCTAAAGAACAAGGACAGCTGAGGCGGGCCCTAGCCTTTTACGCATCCTGGGGAAACAGAAACGTTTTAAGGAGTTTTCGTAATCTTAAATAACTTGGTTCAGTGCGAAGCCTAACAGGGAGGGCATTCCACAGGGTCGCCGTGTTAACCGAAAATCGACGTCCCCCCGTCCGAGCCTTCTTGACTCTTTGGACTATAGCCAAGTGTCCGAGGTCAGAGCGCAGGGACCTGGCAGCTCTATAGGGGCGGATCAGGTTCCCTAGGATAGGAGGTCCCTTATCCTGGAAGGATCTGTGAGCAATGCACAGGGACTTGAATTTGATCCTGTCCCGTATTGGCAGCCAGTGGAGAGCTTTAAGGGCCGGTTTAGCCGACACTCAGGGATGTACCGGTGTGCAGCCTGGCCGCCAAATTCTGAACGCGTTGAAGAGTGTTAATAGTCGATTCTGGGGCAGCTAAAAAAAGGGCGTTGTTATAATCTAGTCTAGACAAAATTAACCCTTGAACAAGTAGCTTCCTTGATTGTGGCGGTAGTAAGGGAAGGATCTTACGGGCTGACCGCAGTAAGCCCACGCAGGTGCCTGCAGTCTTTTTTGCTTGTGTCCTAAAGGAGAGGTCCTGCTCAAGCCATACCCCAAGACTTTTTAATTCGCACTTAGGGGTGGGGGGCACCCCCAGGCACGGAGGCCAGATGGATTTAGGGAGAGATGTTGTCTGCTGGCCTAAGAGCATAAGCTCCGTTTTTGCACCGTTCAATTTGAGACGCGAACTGCTCATTCAAGAGTAAATTTCTGACAGGCAGCCATAGAGCTTTTCTGTACAGTCCTTCTCTTGGGAGAGCGAGACGACAAGTTGGGTGTCGTCTGCGTAGGTTATTACTTTAATCCCAAAGGGAGTGACCACTTCCTCCAGTGGGGCCATATACACATTGAACAAGGTAGGGCTCAACGATGAGCCCTGTGGGACCCCACACTGGAGGGAGGTTAATTTGGAACGTGCGCTACCTTCCCAGACTTGGAAAGTTCTGTTTCTCAGGAAGGACGTGAACCACAACAGCGCTGTACCCGCTACTCCAAGATTAGATAAGCGCTGAATTAACATCTTATGGTCCACCGTGTCAAAGGCCGCACTAAGATCCAGGAGGATCACCACCGCTGATCCTCCTGAATCCAAGATGCACCTTGCTTCCTCAACCACCGCTATCATAGCGGACTCAGTCCCTTGGCCTGGGCGGAAACCTGTTTGAGAGGTGCGGAGTAGCCCATTGGTTTCCAAAAAGCGGGAAAGCTGCTGGTTAGCAATCTTCTCCGCGATCTTACTAAGGCCTGGTAACAATGAGATTGGTCGACAATTAGCCATCTCCAAGGGATCGAGTTCTGGCTTTTTTAATAGTGCCTTTACAATGGCCTGTTTCCAACTAGGTGGAACAGAACCCTGTGCAAAGGAGGCATTGATAAGGTCCGTAGCCAAGGGGGAGATGGTAGATGCCACGCGTTTCAGAATATGCATAGGCGCAGGGTCATTGGGGGCTCCACTCTTAATGGAGGACATAACTTTTTGGAAGTCTTTCCTCGCTACGCAATCAAGAGTCTAAAAGAGTGCCAGGAGTATGGGCCATGGATTCAGTCGGGTCAGATGTTTGAGCGCTTTGCGGCAGGGTTATTTTTGTATTTTATTTTCAAAGAATAATACTAATTGGTTGCATCTGGCTTCCGACATACCCTGCAGCATCGGAGGGCTAGGAATTTTGAGAAGCTCCTTCACGATCTTAAATGTCTCCCTGGATGAGTTAGAGGACGTTCTAATCATTTCCTCAAAAAAGATGGCCTGGTCCGCTTTCCGAGATGATTTATAAGTCCTCATGGCCGCTCTATACTCGGCTTTATTATGGGAAGACCAGTCTTTACTCCACGTGCGCTCCAATTTTTTACAGGTTTTCCTTAGATCTCGAAGTTCTTGGGAGTACCATGGTGATTTAAAAGCCCTGCTCTTCTTTTCCATTTTTTTCCTGGGTAGGACTAAGTCGAGGGAGCTATTCAGCCAGTTGGTGAAGTTATCAGCTACCAAAGGGTCTGGACCAGAAAGGGGGGGCAGTCTGCTCCAGTGTAAGGGTCCAGCTTTCAACAGAGATCTTGGACCATACTCTCTCTAGGGTACGAGGCACCTGTGCCCGTGAGCAGTCAATATTAGTTTGCCAGGCAAACAGGACCAGAAAATGATCAGACCAGGGTAGAGGCTGGGGGGGACCTGATTGCAACTGTAGAATGTTTGAAAATATAGGGTCGAGGAGATGTCGCTTGGTGTGCGTAGTGTCTTTATTTTTAGGTGTAGCTCGAATGATTTTAACTCTAATTTAAGCTCTGTCGCCCCTTTGTGGGATAAGTTGTCAAAATGGAGGTTTAGGTCCCCGAGTAAGATGAAATTAGATGATACAGAGGCAAGAGCGATCGTAGTTTCCAGTAGGGATCCCACAAATTGTCCTGGACTGCCAGGAGGGCGATATATAAGAAGGCCAGATAAAGATTTGTTAGGGGTAATTTGTAGGTTAAACTTGACTCTTTCGCAATCCGCAACACTACCCTCAAGCAACCTGCATACAAACCTATCCCTGTACACTATGGCCACCCCGCTTCCCTTCCCCTGGGCTCTATTCTGGTACTGCATAAGGAATCCTTGTGGTAGCGCACTGACAATGTCTGCCTCTGAATTTGGCGACAACCATGTTTCTGTGAGAAATGGTATATCTAATTTGGCATCCTGGATTAATAGCTTAATTTCTACACAGTGTTTCGGGACCAATCTACAGTTTAAAAGTGCAAGACTCGCGTGTCTTTTAATTAGTTCGGAGCTTTCTTTATCCGAAATAAGGTCAGCAAATCAATTACCTTTCGGAAGGGGATCGTCTGCGCTGAATATCAATTGTTCCGAGGGGTCCCTCTGTTTTGATCGAAGAAGCTTTTCACGCGAGAATTGTATGCGATCCTCAGGCGAAGTGACCAAAATATCTGGCCCTAGGCCCGGACCGTCCCGGACGGGCCCAGACTGGCCCAGACGGGCTTGCCTCTGGCGCGCCCGCTGCGCGGACGGGAAGTGAAGTTCATTTTGTAGTGCCTGGGCCCCAAATCGGCCTGAGCACTAGAGCGCTGACCTGGTCCTCCCGTAAGATGGCGCCCGAAGTCTGCGCCGGGGGGATTAAGGCCGGTAGTAATCACGAGCCAAAAGTCTGCTTCCTCAAGCAATAAGGAATCCCTGGGGGGCAGTAAGGAAGTGAGTAATGCGCAATAAGTGTGCAGTTAAAAAATAATACCGAGTACAGAAGGTACGTGAATTAAAAATTGAAGCGCAAGCAAAACACAGAAATGTGCAATTGAAAGTCTGAGTGCCTTGACTCCCGGCTTTTCGCCTCAGGAGTCCTAGTTTTCTACCGCTGTCTACCATCCTCACTTTTTCATGATTACTGGTAGAACGCCTACATTGCGATAAGCATGGAACTCTCTATCTGCTGTATTTTCACAGTCATGTATGTGCTTGACTGTAGACACCTCAATGTTTTTGCTGAGTATTGACAAAGGCTCCTCCAAAATGAGTACTAAAATCTGTTGGTCTTATTTAGTGGTCCAGGCCGCAAGCCTAACCTTGGGCTCCGGTGCGCCTCTTCTACTGAGGTTTGTCGGGTGGGCCTTACAATGGATGGAAATCGGGCAGCATGTGTCTTAGGTGCCTGAGTCCTGCCCTGCTAGCCTCTGTGTTGGCCCAGGTGCGCCCTTCCTGAGGGCTTCCTGGTTCACTGATGGACTTGCTGAGAAAGGCGCTCTTCTGTAAGTTGGAGGGCTGCAGAGGTGGCCCCCTCCTCAAAGAATCAGCACTATGCTTTGTGCACCTGGGGAAATCCCCCATTGATCATTGTGGACCCAGATGCTCCTTCACGCATGTTTTGCTGCCCGAATGGAGCCAAGCTGAGGTCCGATTTAGGGTTCAGCTTGAGACACCAGTTCCTAGAGTGATACCAGTCTCATCCTGGGATGCTCTCATCGGTCATTCTCCTAATGTGGGTCCCACAATGCTCTATTTATATCCTCTGTAGAAATCGGGCAGGCGTAAGAGCACGAAATAGGCCTTAAACAGCTGCCATCTTTTTTTCTGCGCCCCTGTTTAATAAAAAAAACCAAAAAAACATTTGCTGGTGCTACAGAATACAGGTCTTTCTTTAAAATCAAAAGGCAGAGTTTATTTTGTCTGACCAGTGTCAGCCTTGTTTTTAACAAATCAGAGAAGGTACTTTGAGTGCACTAGTTCTTCACCTTTTTCTAGAGAGACGCATGAACAGTGTAAATGTGGGTACACGTTCTTATGGATTGGGACAAGTCTTGACTCAGATGGGGAACCGCTTGTTCACTTACAGATAACTATACACTTTGTGAGACGTAGGTCCGCCATTTCTGAAAAAGACAGGCTTGTCTATGTTTGGGCTGCTTAAATCTTATTTATAGAGCAGATCTTTTGTTCTAAAAATGGACCGATGCCCTTTTGGATCAAAATCACGCAGTTGACTGATCGGCTAGCCAGATTGAAATTAAACTCCTATTAAGTTGACAAATTAAATTACAAACTTGTTGGGAAAAACATAATGGCTGACTGCATGCAGAGAATGCCACTGGTGAAAATTAGTGTTCTAGTTGCCAGAGTGAAGCCGAGGAGTGTATCATTGCTAGTACAGGTAGCTTAGTGGTAGGCAGAGAGAAGATCAATGGCTGTAGTCAGACATTTTACAAAAGTTGACCTAATGAGCAGAAACTGCTGTAAAGATACAGCAGTTCTAAAAGGTAGCAGCAAAATTGTCTTTGGACAATGCATGATGGTGACAAATTAATTCCACACCCATGTTTTACGATAATAATTTTAATTTTGGAGGTCCCACACACTGCCCATCTAGCAATAAATACCTCCAAGAGAAAACTTGAAAATAGACTTTTAGTGACCAGGTCACAATGATGAAGTAGAAAAGTGAGTTAAGGAGTGTGTGTGCTGCTATGCAAGTGACAAACTTTGAGTCATTGAGGTTGTGGGCAAGTGATCTGTTGTATGTTTACGGAAGGTATGGCAGAGAATAGGTGTGGATTCCTTAGCTCTGTTTCAAGTTCTACTTCATTCATTCATTCAAGTTCTACCTCATTGTATTAATCATTTGTCAAGGGAGGTCAAGTTAAATATGTATTTGAGTCCACCACCTGTTTCTTTTAAGATGGTGTTTGGAAGGAAAGGTATTCGAAAATAGTGTTTTTTGGATAAATGTAGTGTCAAGCAGATAAGGGCAGCACTGAGGCATCCTCAACGTAATGGCAAGGTTGAGCACTTTAGAGGGGTTTAGTTGAGAGCATTCATAGTGCTGGTAGTAGCAATGTGGTCATACTGAAGGCTTCCGTGGAGTTGCTTTGATCACATATATCCACTCTGCAGGCAACAAAGGTAAATCTCCCTTTGAAATGCTGCTGGGAAGAGCACAGCTTTTGAGTTATGTCCATTTTGGATGCGGAAAGCCATTAACAATTGGAAAGTGCCAAATCTGTGTAGAAGGAAGCAAAATAAAGATGTGATTTTAGTAACCAAGTGAGGCTATGCAAGGATGTGCATAGGTTTCTTATGAGGGTTGAATATTGGGTGAGAATCAAGAATCTGCTATTGGCAAGGAAAGGGTTGTCCAGATTTCTTGAGCCTGTTCAGGTGATCAAAGGCAGGTTTGTGAGGGTAAGTGGTGGTTATTTGTGGAATATATCTAAAACTACTTTGTTGAGTAAGGGTCTTGACATTGTGGAAAGTCAAGGGCAAGCGAATGAAGATGTTGTGAAGGCGAAGAGGATGTTGGTGAACCCCACCAGTTCTTATTGAAAAGAGTTAATCTCTCGAAACAATGATGCTAGAATCTAGTGTAATACTCGTAGGATGCTATATGCTAGATTTAACTAGTGGAGAGCCCGGTCTGATTTGTTTATTGTTTTATTTAGTTCATTTTTTTACTTTAACTTTAAGAAAACCATTAATCTGTTTCAATGTAATATTTTAGTTAAGAAATGTTGCTACTATATTTTGTTCATATTTTTCTTTCTTTTAACACTGACCGAAATGATAATATTTCTTCAATATATTTGCTTCACTTTCCTTAATTCCACATACGACTCTGTCTACACCAAAGTTTCAAAAATTCATCATCTATTTAAGAACTTAATCAAAAATGTTGTTCCTTAGAGTATGCAATTATGTGAAATATTGTTTTGCCCACACCCCTGTGTAGATAAAATCAACATCTACATGTTCGAGATCAGTACTGTACAAATGTATATTTGTAATTAGTTTCCAATGGAATTTCTTCGTCTTAATGTGAGAGATTGATTTTCTGCAATGTTGTTTTTGTGTTTCTCAAATAAGGAAACATTTCCTACCTTTCGTAATGGAAAATGTCACTTCCTATTAAGGACACGGAGGCGAGAATTAGGCAAATCTTTCTTCTTTATTTCGAACAGCAGTATTATTTAACAATCAAAACAAAGACTTCATCTCCCATGAAGCCTGAGGAAAAAAACCATCAAGTCCGTAACCAATTCTCCTATGCAATCAGGCGCCTCATGGCTTTATAACTGTTGATGACTGTTGCTGGACTTCCTCTTTCTTTCTGTGACAAAGTTTCTCAATCCTTTTTCGAGGACTCTGCACATATGGACAGAAAAAGGAGTCATAATATCCTGTGTGCGGCGAGGTTATCACAGCCTGACGGTAACACATAGAAACCAGGAAAACACTTTACTTACGTTTCAACGTATGTCTCAACATGGGAGGGTTCAGGTTTATCCTGAGGGCGGGCTAATTCTCTCCTCCATGTCCTTAATAGAATTGAAACTTTCCGTTAGAATGAAAGATTTCCTAGCTTTCCTATGTTCAGACACAGAGGCGAGGATTAGGTTAGTTCAAAGCTTATCCACCTCTAGGGTCACAATGGAGGAGACTGGTTCCAAATAAAACCTCTTGAAGGTTGAATCTGACGAGCAGTCTGCTGCATTAAAAATGTCCTCCAAGCAAGCGCCTAGCACAATGGCCTTCAATGCCATAGCGCCTCTTGCCGAATGCACTCCGAAGACCGACGTGTCAATCCCTGCCTCTAGCATCATCCAGCATACCCATCTCCCAATGGTTGGGGATGAGACCGCTCGAGACGGTTTTCTCAAGGCAATGAGAAGTTGTCTCTCTCTCCATGTGGACGTACATCCGCCGTCATGGCCTCAGAGGCCTTAATACATCTTACTACAGAAAGTTTGGGTACTCCTGGTAAATCAGTGTGTGAAATCACCTGCGACTGACATTTGGTACGACGCAAAACATGGAAGGTGATACTGTCGGGGTGAAAAATCTTCCGGAGATATCAAGGGCCCTTACATTCGAAACTCGTCTACAGATCACCAAGCACTACAACATGTCCAGTTTGGACGTTAGTTGCTTGCTCGACAAATACTTGTTACTAGGCCATCTGGATAGCAGATGCAAGACATTGTTGACATCCAAGAGAACTGAGAATCTCGGTTCTGGAGGAAGAGAAAGCCGGATGCCACGCATCTTCACCCACGGGTGATCTCCCACCGGGTGATCTGCTACAGCTGCATGACTGGCCGAGATTGCAGACAGGAAGGTATTAATTGTCCTGTACGCCAGGGCTTCCAAAGCCAAATGGGCCAGAAAGTTTAGTATGTGGACAACGTCAGCCCCCACGGGATCCAGACTCTGCTGCAGACACCAATACATCCAACGAGAATAGGCAGACCAGTACCGCTTGACCGTGCCACCTGCCCAGGCTGGAGAGGAGTTACGCAGCGTTTCTCAAAAGTCCTGAGACGTTCTATCGAGTCCCCCAATCCTCCATGCCATGAGAGGCAGGGAGTTGCTCACTGTCAGAGGGTGCAGATTGCCCACTGGATTGCTCAGGAGATAAGGGAATGGGTGTAGACGGATTGAAGAAGCAGAGTAAAGTTCCATCAGAACTGGAAACCATACTTGCGCTCTCCAGACTGAGGTGATCACCAGTTCTGCCCTCTGCCGGCAGACTTGGGTCGTCAACTGCATTATCATGGATAAGGGGGTAGGCATAACCCCGTTCCGGGGTCCATGCCTGAAGGAACGCACCTGTGGCCGTTCCCCCCCGGGTCCGGTCTCCACTTGAAGTGCCTGGGGAGCTGGTGTTGAAGGCGGGATTCAAACAGGTCGATAGAGAAGGGACCCCACCGATCCTAAAGGGCCTAAAACATCGGAGCAAATAGTCTCTATAAACTCAACTCCCGGAGCTGGCAAGATTGCCAGTCCGCCACCTGGTTGGACAGTCCTGGGAGATGTTCCACCTTCACCTAGAACTGATGACAGGCAATATTCGCAGAACTCCTTGGCTAGGTACACTAGGTCCTTGGAGCGAGTCCTGCCGCCATGGACGGCTGCCGAGTTGCCCATTTTGAGGAGGACATAGGACTGATATCTGTCCCTGGTCCAACATCGGTCCGCAAAGGAACCTGCCATCAGCTCAAGGCACTTGATGTGGAGGGACCGCTCCGCGGCGCACCAATTCCACCTAAGGTGATCTCTCCACAGCGTGTCCCCAGCCGGAACAGCTGGCATCTGACTCGATCACCAGGTCCAGTAGTGCTCCGTAGATAGCACAACCATTCCTTGCCTCCACGTGGGATAGCCACCAATGGAGCTCCTCCTTTGCATCCTCGGATGGAGGGACCTGCTGGGCATAAGGTAAACCCCTGCGCAGATGACATGCCTTGTCTCTGAAGGGCCCGAAAATGAAGAGGACCTGGGAAAATGGCCTGGATTGAGGCTGACAACAATCCGAGATATTTCGCAGAGAGGTCCTAGGCTTTCGTAAAATCTAACGTATATTGTGACAGATTTTTGCCATTTTCCTGGATTGGAGACTTGGGGTCGCCGCCACAAAATTGATCACAAACCCCAAGAAGGTGATCGAGCTAGAGGAAAGAAGGCAGGACTTTGCCTGATTGGTCCCAAATCCCAAGGACTGGAGGAGGTTCACTACAGACAGCAGCTGCTAGGACAAGACTTTGGGACACTGGTTCATGAACAACAAGTCGTCCAGATATCCGACAATCCTCACGCCCTGTGATTGCCAACTTTCCACCACCGGGTGCAAAATCTTGGTGAAACATCACTGTGCCGATGATACACCAAAAGTTTGGCCCTGCCATAGAAACTGGAGGAAACGACGGTGAGGCGGAAAGATGGGAACCGCAATGTAAGCATCTTTTAGGTCCTAGGGGACCATCCAATCATTAAGGCGCAGAAGGTCGTCGAGCAGGTGAATACCCTCCATCTTGAAGTGGCGGTAGACTAACCACTCATTGAACTCTCGGCTGTTTATCACCGGCCATTGACCCCCGTCCTGCTTCTGCACCAGGAAGCGATTGCTTAAAAAGCCTCTGGGATGAGGAAGAGCACTGCAGATCATCTGTTTGCCCAGGAGTTCCTGCACCTCTTGCAGTATTAGGACTGATTCTCTGCCTGAAAAACAGATTGGTGTCGGGAGGAGAGATGGAAGGGGGGGGACCTGAACAGGGGAGCCATAAAACTACGTGGAATCCCTTCACCGTTTGAAGCACCCAAACGTCAGTTGTGAGGGTCCGCCATTTGTCTAGGTAATTGAGCTACTCTGCCCCCCCCCAAACAACTTTCATGAGATAATAAAAGAACTCACCGTGGGACGGGTCTGTGCGCTGACCTCTGCGACGGGACCGACCTCTGGTGGGATAGAAACCTCCAAAGCGAGAGGAATCCTGACACTGTCCTCTCTGTGACTGTTGGCCTTTGCTGGACTGTCTGTGAGGATTGGCCAGCAGAGCGCCCCATAACATGGCCCGCCCCGCCGAAAACCCATGCATTGAATATGCGTTTCACTGTGGACTGGGCGATGTTCAAGGAGCTGAAAGTGGAGGCAAATTTACTCGGATCCTTCACAAACGGGTCACCGAAGAGCCCTCCCTGAGCCACTTGACCTGCTTCTGAGGTGGCTAGCTCCCCTAGTTTGGGGTCCAGTTTGATGAGTAGCGACCTGCGCCTCTCCATAGAGATGGTGCAATTTGTGTTGCCTAAGAAAATTATGGCTCTTTGAGCCCAACTAGAGAGGACATCTGGTGAGATCAGGGCCCCTGACGCCTTGTCGTCCTCCGCCCTATCAAAGATCTTTCCCAAGGGTCCTGTGACATCCAACAGTTTGTCCTGGAATGCTCGCCAGGACCAGCCGTTGCCCTTTTTTGGATCTTTAATATATTCTTGGCATTGATTTCCAGGGTAACGGGCACTTTACCGTTGAGGGATGGGTGGGGACATTCCGCTTTCAGGCGGGAGAGGACCTCCTGATCTAGGGGTTTCCATAACTGACACTCCACATACTTGGCTACCTTCTCACAAGGGACCCACTCTGACGAACGAGGGTGTAGGAGCTGGTACAGGTCCAGAGGGTCTGACTGGGCATCGCCGGGAGAGTCAGTGGCCTGGTGAGGGTCTGGAAGCAGGGAGGGAGAGGGGCACCAGGACCTGCTGTGACCTGAATCCCTGTCCGATCCAACCGGAGACTCGTCGGAGGGTTGCGGGGAGGTAGCTGATCCCTTACCACCTGAGGGTGGGGGGTCTGGTGGGGCTAAGCCTGTTGGCGCTGCAGGGGTTTTGGTGTCCAAGAACACCTGTTTTTGTCTGTCAGAGGCATCTGTCCGCCCCTTCAGAGTGTGGGTGCTTGCGCAGGTTCTCAGAAGAGGGAGCAGTGGCCTGCTCTGGAGGTTTAGGTGCCGTAGGCACAATAAGTTCTTCCCTCGCAGAGCGGGGTTGCAGGCACTTCTGCACCAGATCCATCAATCTCTTCTCCAAAGGGGACACTGCCTCTGAGACTGCCCTGACAATGGAGGCATCCACCATGTCGCAAAAGTCGTCGGTGAGCGGGAAGTATTGAGACTCCTCCTCCTCCTCCTCCTCATAGTAGTCATCAAACTTCTCCATCTTCAAGGAATTCCGGAGGAGTTGAGGGCTAGAGGAAGGAATCAGGTATGTATGGTAAGTATGGTGGTGGTCATCCACCAGGTAACAGGGCTAATATGGTTGGTTTTGAACCCAAGGTCAAGATCCCTAAAGAGGGAGCCTACCACAAACCAGGGCGAGGGTGTGGGAGGGAGTTTTGGTTGTGGCAGAGAAACACCCCACACACGTAGACCTGTCCACTGAGGTATTTAACCCCCACACTGCACCTGCTCCTAAGATAGGCTAAAAAACGCTTGCACTGGTCCTCGAGGTTAAGGGGGAAGGGAGGGACAAGACCCTGCCAATTATGGTGCACAATGGTCTATGCGACCTCGCAGACAGAACGCCCTTCAATTACATGGGCAGGAAATGGAATGAAGCCTGGGCCAGTCTGCTACACATTCAGACTGAGGAAGCCTGTTATCTTACCCCAGAGGGGTGTTCTGCTCCAAGCTAACTGAGTGAATCAATGCGGAACGGCAGACGCGCTTCTCTTTGTTCTCAGACTCTTCTCTTTCGGCTACCACGGGACGGAGGTCACGTCAGTTACGGTCATCGCCGAGCGCCTCCGTCCCGCACTAGCCCGAAAGAGAAGCATCTGTGAGAACAAAGGGAGGCGCGCCCTCTGGCCTCCGGCGGACCTCTGTGCACTCCCAACCCGGCACTGGAATCTATCGCGGCTGTGTAGGAGCAATAGACCTTTCCCGCGGCCATGTCGGAGGAATGAAAGCTCAGCGAAACACCCAACAAGCATTCAATTAAAGAACAATACAGTACAAAGTCAGAATAAATGCAAAAACAATCCCAAACAGCAGTACTGAGGGCAAGTGTTAACACTTCACTGTCGCAGGCTGCAGCAGCAGCGAAGAAAAGAAGTCCATCAGGGGCCATCGACAGTTATTGAGCCAGGAGGCGCCTGATTGGATAGGAGACTTTGTTATGAACTTGATGGTTTTTTACTCCGGATTCATGGGAGATGAAGTCTTTGTTTTGATTGTAGTTTGTTAAATATGGCTGCTGTTTGAAATAAAGAAGAACGTCTAGCCGAATCCTCGCCTCTGTGTCCTCACATAGAATTCTTTTGGCCTTGTTCCTTTATGAATAAGAATGCAGCTTTCCATTGTTTACGCTGTAGAGATTGTCTAGGCCAGTTAATGATTCATACAAGACTAACATTATTTGTGGAAAGGTAAAATTGGAGAACATGTGCATTATTGCTATTGATACACTGATCAGGAAGTACAGAAAAGCCAATGTTTGCTGAATGAAGAGATAATTGAGGGATTCATAGTGTAACCAAACATACATCTTGTCTGTTGCATTGTATTTATATATTTTTTTTCTTTTTTGTTCGTGTGCAACAGAATATCATAATAATCAGTATGGCACACCCTATCGAATGGGTACGATATCGCTGGCAGTGCCTTGTATCCCATGAAAGTGGAAATAATGCTACATTAGATGGGTGTTCCTCACCACATGTGCTTGGTTATACCAATCGATCTTCTCGACCAACTGGCAAGCACCGAATAGTAATTCCTTGCCTTGCACACTTCAAAGAGGAATATGAGAAGGTATCCAGAGCATACAAGAACAACCGAATTCGAACTACTAAGTACACTTTGCTGAATTTTATACCAAGGAATTTATTTGAACAGTTTCACAGGTAAATCAATTTCAATTGAGAATGCATACTTAACAGATGCTTTGATCTTTGTGTATGAGTTGCATAGATGCTGGCTTCTTTAATTGTTTCATGTCAACATTTTGACTAGGTTTCAAAAAAGTTGTCATATTGTATGTCCTATCATGATTTCAGAAGAAAGGCTCCTGTACATCAGAATGGCTGCTTCTAAGCTTCACTGGAATATTCTTAGTACCACTCCAGCCCAGAGCTGCTGTGGGCACAATCTCATTGCAACTTTAGCTATCCCCAAAGTGACACATGATATCACCCACATTCCCAGGCGATCAACTCCGATTCCAGCCATTATATTCCTACCCAGTTAAGCCTTCCAAAATCCCACAAAACACAGCATACATATAATGGGATACACACTTGCCACCACCTAAAAGTTATAACCAACTGCTGATTGTTAGTCCTCGACTGCTCTGCTCACCTTGGTGAAACTAGGTCCCAACTAGAACAACCTACTGGCTACCGACCTTTGGTTGTGCACAGCGGGGGTTTGGCTTTAGAGCCCTGTCTGAGACCAGGGCCCTACTGCCAACCCCATATGCAGCTTACACCAATAAAAGCGGGCAGTCCCCGTAAAGGCAGCCAATCCCACACTGCGCAGGGCCTTCAGCCATGCGCAGTAGGGGTGTTGGCCATAGGGTCTAGGGTGGGTACCACATAACCCAGGGCCTTTTTTTAGGTTTCGACTGCAAAAAGCTGCGCAAGCAGCTTTTGCGCAGGAGAAATCTTATGAGAACTGTAGTGTGGCTTTGGGTCGGCCCTCGTCATTCATTGGCTGGCTCCATAAATGGAGCCTAGCCATTGGACGAGGGGCCTGTCCGTCAATGCCGGACCAGATTCGGGGGCGTTCCCGAGATTCTTTGGCTTTTGCCGACGTCACGCGACGTCAGCCGAAAGCCGGGAACGCCCCCGAATCTGGTCCGGCATTGCCGGCACCTGATTTTCGAGTATTTTGTCCGCTGGCAGGTGCCCACCCTGCCAGGGACCTTGCCGCTGTTGTGGTACCCCGAGCGAGTGCCCACCTCGCTTAATATTTAGATTTAAGGCCGGTGCCCACCCGGCATTGCTCCGTGTATTCACCGCCGCGGCCCCGAGTGAGAGGAGGAAGCAGCGCCCGCCTTCAAGGCCGCGCTGGGATTGGCCCAGCCGGTCGAGCCCCCTTCTGCGTCATCACAGGAGGAGGAGGAGGAGAGAGCCGGAAGGAGGAAGCAGCATCGACCGTCCCGAGGCTCCCGAGCACAGGAGGAGCCCCGGGGAAAGAGAACGTCCCTCCGCGGCCCCGGAGAGTCCCGAGGAGCGGGAGCTCTCCTCCAGCAGCCGCCGGACCCGGTGAGTGCCTGCAAGGGGAGAGGGGCGTCGGGACACATTGTCGGTGTCCGCCCCTCCCCCCGTAGTGCGATCTCGCACCCAGAGAGCAGAGAGCTCAAACCAGAGACCCGGGGCAGGGGGGGTTAGCCCATTCTGCCGCGGTTTGCACGCCCAGATCACTTTCTGCTGATCTGCAGCCCAGAGCCGTCCACTAGGGCTTGCAACAGCATGCAGTTTCCTTTCAGAGGAAGTATGCAGCATCGAGCCTCGCATTCTCTCGTGCAACCCCACCCGATCCCAGGCAGTTCCATACTTTACCCCTTAGCCGTGCTTCAGTGTCGTGTGCGCTGGACTTTGAGAGCCCCACTGATTTGCAAGATCTGATAAGGGAAACAGTGACGCATATTTCATTTGCATGCAGTAGCCAGCCGAGCACGCTGTCTGAATAATTAAACGCATTTAAGCATTTTCCTTATCTAGCGAGCTTTTGAAACGTACCTAAATGTTCGCACCGGAAATGCGCGCACCGTATGACTTTGATCACTTCTTATTGTACAAATAAACATGCCTGGCTTTAATTTCTTTCAAGCTTCGGCCCGGAAATATCTGTGCAGGTTTCCCACAACCTAGAGTGCCTGCATCATTGATATCAACATAGGACTCATCTGACTCAGCATGTCATCAGTGAGATCCCACAATCCTCCACCCCTGGTGCACCCTTCACAGTGTACCTTCTCTTGCCCATCTCGCACTGTAAACTAAACTACATTCTCCATATTCAGATGTCCTGTATGTGCCATTCTTTAGTCGTCCCCACCTCGCCTAAAGTATACACATTGGTGGTGGCCCTCAACATTTTGAACAGGTGCAGCACCAAGTCTGGGATTGTACAACCCTTCTCAAGAGGTTCGCACTCTCGTGGACATCTAGGGCAGAGTTACACTATGGCGAGGCTGCTCAAAATATCAATGGCCGACCAGGTGATGGCTAATTCTCAGTCTGTGGCCCACCAAAAATTCACCAGAAACAGAGGCTGTGCCAGTGACAGCAGCAGGATTCTTCAGATGCGGACGTGAAATATCAGCTAACCAAGAATGTGGTCTGAACTCGCACATTCACCAACTCATCCACCTGCACATTCATCTTACTGATAAGACACCCACTCTAGAGTTGTCTGCAGCCTACACCTTTAGTGTACTTATTATTCTGTGGGCGATGAAAGCTTGTACTAGGCTGCCCTGCTGGTTCTGTTCTGCGGTAAATGGAAGATTGCATGAATTGACTTCTGTGAGAGGGAACAGCTTGATTTACTAATGCCATACTTTCCCTTTTTTGTGAGAAAGTTAACATTGCGCTTCTGCTTCCTAATTTGCACCTGTCCTGTGATGGGAACACGTGCGCTGATGCTACTGTAGTTGTCTGTAACTTCCTTCTGAAGTTGGGAAGTTTTCATAGTTTCTTCCCTCAGTGTACCAGTTCTGTAAAGAGGGTTGTTCTGTATGTGTGAGAGACCCTTGTGATATTCCCTCTGTCACTGCCACCTGTCTTTCATTTATTATTTTAAAGGAAGATTGCTCTGCTGGGGTCTGTTATACATTTACTGTGTTGTGAAGGCATGTATGAAACTTTCCACTAAACAGAAGACCAAACTATTCACATCACCAATACTTGTTTTAATGCATGATGTAGGTGAGTTAGAGGGAATGCATAAGTTTCACGCATGAAACAAGTAATTTTTGTAATGGAATAGAAGACTGTAACATTTGAAAACATAGCTGACTAGTGGCTCTGTCATGTGTAACACCTCCAGCATGTTCTGGCATTTTAGGCAACAACACTTTGTATGCTGGGATTTTGAGCCTATGATGAAACGGTTAAAAGCATAACTACAAGCCCAGTGATGCAGAATGCTGTTAGTCAGATAAAATAAAAATAGACCATTGTATCTTATGTCATGATGCCAAAGCGCAGAGTTGTGAAAGGCAAAATACAATGTAGTTCCTAGCTTGGTCCCTTTTATTCTTCTAGCCAAAAGTAGGTTTACAGCCTAGTACGTGAGTAGGGAAAGGTAGCCAGTCAGAATCAAATGCCTGCATCTTACTGCTAATGGATTAACATTAGAACTCCCTTGAAAACCAAGGACATTGTTTTACCAGAACAATGCAAAAAGCAACGGTTAGACATAGCTGGAGACACAGAGGGAAACAAGCATTTACAATGCAACGGTTTCGCCTTTGGAAAAGTTAGAGCTATTGGCAATGTAAAGGACAATGCCATTTATTTATCTGTTTTCAAAACCAACACATAAATACAAATGTTGTCATTTACAATGCCAATAGCTCAAACTTTTCCAAAGGCGAAACCGTTGCATTGTAAATGCTTGTTGTTTATTTCTTAAAGGGGAGGGGGCCGCGTGGGCCCCTCCCCTTTTTCATTTTGCCTTTTCCCTCCCTGTACCTTCAGGGGTGTGGAATTTAATAAAATATCTACTTGTCCATGGGGCAGGTTGCCTCATAAATCTACTTGTCCTGTAACAAAATCCACATGTCCCTTTGGTTCCTTGTAGTGCAGCGACAAATTATGGCATTATGTAAGAGCTCTGATATAGTTTCTCTTGATTATGCCAGGGCTCCTACCATAGCGTTGTTTGAATACTTGCAGTCCCCTTATGTTGCCACGTTTCCGCAGATCTACATACTGGGGCTGAAGGTAGTGGTAAGCAATAGTTCCAGGGTTAGAAAGCCCTTTTGAGTCTGTACAAACCTACTAACGTGCATGTTTTAAGGGTTGTGAGAAGTTGGCCTGGTATATGATGTCCACAGTTCTGTGGGCACCTTGTATCAGTCCAAACAATCCCTTATGGTGGTGGTTGTAAGTCAACCTTATAGACAAGCTATCCTAGAGGTAGCATGGACTAAGCAGCGTTAAAGCCTTAACTCCAAAGGACATGTGAAGCCAGCTGTTTTACCATATGCAATCCTGTAATACCAAATGAAAGGACACCACACAAGCTATATATTATCAAAATATATGCATTTATTCTTAGAATAATCCCCACTACTCTTTATGAGCAATGAAGCACAAGCGTTTAAATAAAAGCACAGTTAAACATAGACAAGTTGCACGTTTTGGATGAGGCCGGTGGCCACTCAAACCATATATCAAAAAAGTGGTATAACAATCCCTAATCGATCTGGGGTAAGGCCTAGGGCCTTGTGAATCGCTGGGACTACACTGGACTAACCACAGTTAGGACGGGAGTAGCCCGCGGGATTCGGGAGCAGTGCGGGAAGCACGGCTTTCACCAATACAAAGTCAATGGTGCGTAAAAGTTACAATGTTATTGCAAAAGGAGTCTTCCGACTGGACTAGGACTACCAAACTTTGGACTTAGGCACTAGAGGTGTGTACCCGTGTGGGAACACCGGCGCTAGTAAGTTACCTCACCCACAGGAAGCGGGTGCACAGGTGCCAACCTGTGTCGGGTTTCGTCACGCAATTCGATGGTGCCTGAGGATGAAGATGCTGCAGGCGTCCAGGAGAGAAGTGTCCGGCGCGATCCAAGGGTGGATCGAAGTTGAAGGGTACCTGAAAGCAGAGGGGACAGAGTCTGGGTCACTAGCCAGTGACCAGGAAGGAACCAGGCAATGTCGCGCGCAGTCAGGTCGTTGTCGGGTGCCTTGTCTCCGCTGCCATGTGGACTCTGGGGCACCGAGGATTTCCTGGAGTGAATCACGAGCTGTCCCACGAAGGCTCTCGCTGTTGGCGGTGTCGGCTTCACGATCGGAGTCAACAGGCCTTGGCAAAGGCAACCCACGCAGGATTCGAAGAAGGCTTAACACTCGGACCAGCAAGGTCTGAGCGGGTGCTCCTTTTCAGGGGAGCTGATGCCAATCTGGAGCAACCAGATCAGCTGTGTAAATTCGTAGGTTCATTGGTTCTGGGGCCACTAGCCAAGGGGCAAGTGACCGGACCAACGCATCGAGCAGAAAAGTGCAAAAGGGCCCCACGCAGCACTCGTCGAGTGTGGAGGGTTGAGCTTCGGTGCACAAGCTGCTCGGGGCTGTAGCTTCTCAGACTCCAATGCACAGCTTCGAGGGAGCCTCGGGTGCTGCACGGTCAGCGCTTCGTTGTTCCTTCAAGATGGCCGCTCCCACGCTTCAGGTCGCCTCCACGGGTCCCACCTCTGTATGGACTGTGGATCGGGCTGTTGGAAGTCGGGAAGGCTGGCTCTTGTCCATCTCTGTCGCTCGAGTTCCGGCGGGAACTGCAACAAAGCAAACGTCGAGGTGCTAGATGGTGCCTGTTTGCAGAGGATGGTCACTCCTTGACCACAAGGGAGATTCTTCAGTCTTCCACGAGGAGTGGGATGTCGAAGGGTCCAGAGTTTCGTTTCATAAATTTCAGTCAGGATAATCTGATGTGCATTGGCACTGCTCCCACCTATATTCCAAATCTGGGGGCTGGATTACCTGCTAGGTCCCTCCTATGGGTGGGACCTGGGAAGGGGGTGGTTACACCCCTTTCTCTTTGTCCAGTTTCGCGCCAGGACTGGGGCTGGATGGCCCCAGAACCGGTTTGACTGGAATCTGCCCAGCAACACCTTGTGTGCCCCAGGCAGTGTCTAGTTTCATTCAACCCTCCCTGCTACAATCCACTATCTCCTGTCTGGGGTTGTGTGACACCTCCCTGTGACAGGAAACTCTTTGTCCAGGCGTCCTCTGTCGGGTTTCGGCCAGCAGCAGGAGGTCAGATATGTGTCTGTGGCAGCAGCGTCCATTTTGTGATGCTGGGGCTCTGGTTAGGATTAACCGCGTTTTCAGTAAAGTAACATGTCTTCTCCCTCTAGAAGGGTGGAATGCTACCCCCGTCGCCAGAATTAGCGAGGGGGTAGTATTCCAAAATGTATGACACCAAACACAACATGTTTTGATAAAGCCAAACCAAAGTTAGCATTAACCGCGAGGATTATAATGCACTTAAGAGTATATGGTATGGCAGTATCACTGGAACAGCAGTAAGGAAATGGTTCCGAACACTGCGGACAGGCTCAGCTCATGCTAGAGCACCATCTCACATAAAACCAAGCACTCTGCCTCCAGGATTGTAAAGGCCTGCCATAGGAGTGACTTATAGGTATATATGTGTCCAGATATAGGTTTAGACATAGGTATACTATATCTAAGCAAGGGGTGATTACACCACCTTGCCCCCGCTGTGTGAAAAGCCAGTTGTCGATTTAAGTACCAGCCAGGGGTGGCAAAAGCTATGCTTCAGCCCCTGGTAGGCCTTGGATGCGCCTATGCCCTGGGCACCTATAGTGGACTGTACAGGGTCTGATAAGGTGTCCAGTACCAATTTGGTTATGCACCTAGGGTGCATGGAGTCCATTTTAAGAGAGAGCAGATAGCCTGGGGCCCTGATTAGCAGGATCCCAGGCCAACTAAGTCGAAAACCAGCTAAACACAAGGCAAAAAATCAGGGGTAACCATAGTCAGGTATCCACCTTCCTACAAGGGTTTTCATAAACTCCTCTCTAATCTTTTCCAATACTGACAAATGTTGGAAATTTACTCCTGACAAAGACAGATGTAAACCTTCTTCCAGAGTTTGGAAAAAGTGGTTGGAGGGAAAGTGAACTTCAAACACTTAGATTTTCACATGAGCAAATCTACATATGCATATTTGCTCATGATAAAATGCAGTTGACAAATATTTTCTAGGAGTACTGTTTCTTGATCTACTTCTGTAAATTTTTGGGAATTCACAAAAGCCATATAGCTGCACTTAATGCAACGACAGATACCATGGGTGCCCTTTTGAGACTTTCTTTAATAATTGGGCCCCTAATTTGGTCTGGTGTTGACCATGACCTTTTGCGTTTATTAAAAGTCTGTCTCTCTATCTGTATTGGCTGGCTTAACTGTGAGTGACAGCATTCTGCTCTTTCAGATGGACCATATCGGCACAGAAAGTAATTTTGTTCAGTGCGAGTAACTACTGTGGCAGGTGTGCTTTTTGAGACCAAAATCCATTTTTGCTCTTGCCAATGTTTGTTATAATGGTGAGGGCCCGGAAGCTCGCACACCAGTAAAGCTTTACAAAAACCATGCCAAAACAAGTCACGCATTGACAAAACTAAAAAGCTGCCCACCAATTTCAGACCTACTGGCTTTGCCAATGATTGTTTATTTTTGTTTCCCATAATCTTATTGGAACTGGTTACACGGATTCACCATTATGAATATTTTTGGGAAATACTAGCATGCATAAAAACATGTTGCTAAATATTGCTGCAAAGAAATGGTACCAGACATTTTACAGTAGTTTAGCGAAATGTTTTTTTTCCTGCTTTCATTTTTTTTAAGAACATTTTATTTTGAAAGCAAAGTATCATCAATCTTTCTTTCAAGTTTCTTCAAATATTTGCATCAAATCAGAGAGCATTCTAGGAGGATTATACATAGCCTAATATTGCTAAACCTTAAAAACCTGTGTGCACGTTTTTATATAGGAAGCACTGTCAGTAGTGCAGTTAGTGCTTACAAGATTTACTTTTAAAGCTCATCCTAATAATAAAGGTTTCAATTAATGAACCATAAATACATGTTTGAACAGCATAAACATATGGACAAAAAAATTACCTAAACTGCAGACTGTGCCCTTCCCTTATCCATAATATGGTCCTGCAAACTGGCAGCTAAAGGGTTTGCGCTGCAGGGGTGGGTCTACTTGTCCCAAGGACAAAATGCACATGAACACTTTTTGCCCTTGACCCCAAACAATATGTCCTCGGCGTCGGGCTATTGGAATTCCACATCCCTGTACCTTGTAAGGCCCTAGGGACCTCATCCCCTTGGGCCGTTTGTTTTTTAATTTAAAGGGAGCAGGGTTTCTTGGCCCCCCTCCCCGAGCCTGTTTAGACCCTGGGCAAACCATCCCTCAAGGCCAATCTTTTTTAATAAAGGGAAAAGGGCATACATCCCCCTGGGACCTGCCATAATCTTTTGAGGAAGGGAGCACGGTCCCCTCCCTGGGCCAATTTCGGCCCCGGTGATCACTTCCATTGGGGGGCCTCAAACTTAAAGTTGGGTGCTCTGGTGCCCACCCAGGGCACCCACCATACTCTTGTTAGTAACCTTGGGGGGTCGGGAGCCTCAAGGCCCCAACTGTCTTCCCGAATGCAGTGGGAGCTGGCATTGATCCCACCCACAGGAAGCAGCTACTAACGCTGCTCACTCCGATCGGGAGCAATATTTTGATCTGTTTCTCTGCCTGCATCACTGTGGGCAGGGAAATGGATCAAATGCGGGAGAATTTTTAAAGCTCCTGCCCGCTGGGAGCAGACTTGGTGTTTGCTCCAGCTGGGCTGTAAATAAAAAAAAAATGCTCCTGCCAAGCGAGAGCCAACATCGTTTTTCCTGCCCTACTGTCTGCAGGGAACCAGCATGTCCTGGGGTGGGCAGGTACGTGGAGATGTGAGTCTCCAGGACCATTAATTGCTCATGGAGGGGAATTGCTTGCCCCCCCCCATGCATTTTGTAAAGTTTCAGACCCTAAGGGTTAGCTACCCGGGGCCTCTGGAGGCTCAGGAGGGGGCCACGAAGCCCCCCTCCCCTTTATGAACACAGCCCGAGGGTTCGCCCCCCGGGGCATAAGGTTAATAAATGCATCTTGCCCGCCATTTTGTTTCTCATTCCCACTAAAGTCTTGCGGGATTGTGGCATTTTTTTGCGTTTTTGGGGGGTGGTTGGGTTTGGGTGGGCTGGGTGGGGGGAATTCTTTTGGTCCTCCCCCATGGTGCCTAGATGGTCAGGGTATCCCGAGCCTGCCCCTTATATTATTATTGTTTTGTAACTTAAGGTCATGGGCTTAGTCCCAGAGTCCTGTCATGGCTGCCTGCTTTATTTTTCGCATGTAGCTGGCAGCCAATCAGAGTGTTTGCTCCTGCGGGAGTCTGACTCCCTGTCAGAAAGCTCCCTCAGCCAATCAGAACAACCATTTTTTAAATTGGCGCTCCTATGAGAGTGTCTAGAGACTCTCGCGGACCCAACCGTCCAGATATACAATAATTTTTGTCCCTTTATTCCTCCAACTACTGAAAAGATTTACACCAGAGCACAAAAAGCACAATCTGTGCACCAAGATCTAGCTTCCTATCAAATGTGGTTTCATTCCGTTCAGCGGTTTTTGCTGTAGCCTTGTATAAGAAGTCTATAGAAAATGCATGGGGATTTTGCGTTTTTGGGTGACTTATCAGGACCAACTTTCCAGGAAGGAGCTTAGGTGGATGAACTTTTTTCGGTTAAGTTTTGTGAAGATTCATCAGTTATTAGCATACCAAAAAAAATCTCTTTCTATGGAAAAGCAGATCTAAGTATAACTACCTAGTGGAAAAGAAGGCCATTTGTAAATGTAAAACATCTTCAAAGACATGAAGGAATTGGCAGTGTCGATATGGGTGAAATACATTGGCCTGTGGCTCAGAATATGATCTCTAGACAGCACCTAGTGCCAGATTCTCAACACATTCTTGCTAAGACCAGACCATATTCTTACATCTAAGGGGGCGTGGCCAGCAGCCAACCAAGATAACCGCACCTTAGGTGAGCTCCAGCGATCGCCCACCAATTCCCCTAATATCCTTCACAATTATTGCCACGAATCAAATAGTCGCCAGTTGAACCCTTACATATCGGGTAACATCTGGCACAGGTTATGGGATCCCGTCGTGCTCTGCCGGGGAATAACGGGTGAAGTCTGACCCAAAAGCGCAGAGCACATCGTGAGGAGGAGACCCGCGATGAGGTTGAGGAGATATCCGTTCCCTCCAGACTCTGCGGCTGGAGTATACGAGTTCCTCCTTCCTGGTTCACTATCCATGTTAAGTGGGAGACGCGGGCTATAGCGAGACCGTGCGGTAGAGACAAGAGGCCCGAGAGGCGAAGGCAGAGGCGGATGCGACTGCTGCCTGGGCGTCTGTATCAGCCCTTCTCACTGGAGCACCAGAAATTGCGGCCTGGATGGGATCGGTGTCGGATCCCTAGAACCCCTGCAATGGAGGTGGGGACTCATCTCGTCCCTGGTGAGTGACCCGTGCCAAGTAGTGAAATTGGACCGCGGCCAACCAAGAGGAAACGTGGGGGCGAGGTCGGGCTGCTAAGTCCTCCAAATATCTGCATCAGTCCTCCTGCTTGGGGCACCGGACTTCTATGGCGGCGGGAGTGAGTGAGTGAGTGATGGTATTTCTAAAGCGCACTAATGCCGAGGCGTCTTGACGCTGTGCAGGGTAACTGAGATTGAGCTGGCCACTGTCCTATCGAGTAAAAAGTCAAGTCTTAACCTCCTTCCTGAACCTCCTGTGGTCGCCAATTTGTCTTAGCTGCTGAGGTAATGAATTCCAAAGCCTCGAGGCTAGATGGGAGAAGCCCTTCCCGCCCCATCGTTGTTTATTGATCTTAGAGACCATAGCCAGCCCTTGCAAGGCAGACCTCAGGGGTCTGGTTGGCAGGTACCTCATGACTAGGTGTTGAAGATCTGAGGCCCCCACACCAGCCAGGGCTTTATGCACCAGACAGAGCGCTTTGAAGTCTATCCGCCTCTGAACAGGGAGCCAATGTAGTCTCCTGATAACCTGAGAGGTGGAATGGTATTTAGGCAGGTGGAGGAGCATCCTGGCTGCTGCATTCTGGATTGATTGCATCTTGGCCAGTTGAGCACACCCTGCTCCTAAATAGAGGGCGTTTCCATAGTCTAATCTGGAAAAGATAGTGGCAATGATAACCGTTTTCCTGAGATGGTAGGGAATAAACGGCAGGATCTTTCTCAGCCCCTTAAGCATGAAAAAACAGGCAGAAACCACCTGATTCACCTGGGGCTTGCATGACCGATCTTTATCAAAGATAAACCCCAGGTTCCTTGCTTTAGCCACTGGGACCGGACAGACTCCTGCCGATGTGGGCCACCAGTTGTGGTTCCAGATAGACTCTTTCTGTCCGAACTCTAGGACTTCCGTCTTTTCAGTGTTTAATTTTAAGAAGTTCGAGTTCATTCATTGCATGACTTCAGACATACAGCCGGCGAAGTCAGCAGCCATGGAATCCACGGGGTGGGACACGGAAACGATCAGCTGAGTGTCATCAGCATATGACACCAGCTTGAAACCCAAATTCTTTATTAGCTTGGCCAGGGGGGAGACAAAGATGTTGAACAGGGTGGGCGATAACGCCGAACCCTGGGGAACTCCTCCTGGAAGGGAAAATGTATCTGACTGAAGTCCGTTCCAGAAGATGACTTGTTCCCTGTCAGGACGGAAGGAGGAGAGGAGATCTAACGCTAGGCCTTTGACACCAATATCCGCAGCCGTTGGATGAGTACCTCGTGATTTACGGTGTCAAAGGCTGCTGTAAGATCCAGCAGAACCAATGTGACCCTGCCTCCCTCATCCATCCCCTTCCGAATTTCCTCAGCTGCCATCAGTAGAGCAGTTTCCGTGGAGTAATTTGCACTAAAGCCATGCTGGGTGCTGTCGAATATGCCATGTCTCAAGATAGAAAGATAGCTCTCTATTCATGGCTTTCTCCACTAGCTTAGCTGGCAGCGGCAAGCAGGAGATGTGACGCAAAGGGTCTAACTTGGGTTTCTTGAGCAAAGGCCGTATACAGGCCTTTTTCCAAGCTAGTGGAAAGATTCCAGAGTTCAAAACCTGATTCAATACCGGCAGTAGTAAACCGCTTATCTCTGCTGGTGCCAGATGGAGTACAAAAGGTGGACAGGGGTCCATAGGGGAGCCTGACTTGGTGGCCAGCAGTAGGTCAGTCAGCGCGTTCTCATCCAATGGGGAGAACATTGACCGGTCACTTTGTGCTTTACCGATGCCATTGTGCCTGCTCAGCTCAACCTGTGAACTATCCGCTGCTCTGGCCAGATTATACACGGATTGGACCTTGTTCTGGAAATAGGGCGCCATCTTATCCGTGAATACTTTGTCTGGTATGAAGCTCGCGCCGCGGGGGCAACTTAGTAAGGAGTTGACGGTGGAGAATAGTTCTCTGCTAGAGTGAGAGGCATCTTGAATCTTCCTAGAATAATAGGAGGTTTTAGCCTGAATTATTAGCTTCTTATAGTCCTCTAGTGCCGCACAATAGGTTTTCTTCTGGGCTGGATCATAGTTTACTCTCCAGACCCGCTCTTGCTCTCTACATTTGATTTTAGCGGTTTTCAAATCGGATGAATACCACGGGGCAGACACCCGTTTTTGCCGCACTCTAAAATCCTTCTCCGGTGCTACCAGGTTGGCGGTATTAAGAAGGCTGGCTTGGAGAGCCATAGCCGCCTGGTTTGCATCTGAGCAGGCCTATATTCTATCCTCAAGAGCACCCAATAGGTCCGACCTGGTAACTAATTTCCAGGCTCGATATTTCCTGGGGGGGAACCTAAGTTGCCTTCTATGAGGGGAGGTGATGAGCGAAATGGTTAAGAACACGGCAAAGTGATCAGACCATGGCATTGGTGTTACCTTGTTTTTTGCAGCAAGGGGCATGTTGGTGCAGATGCCATCCAGAGTATGGCCAGCCAAGTGGGTAGGTTCATTGACTATTTGTTTGAGATCATTACGGGGGAATATGTCCAGGAGATTGACCGTCTCTGCATTGTTTGTGTCCTCCAAATGAAAGTTAAAATCTCCCAAAATGGTGTAATGGTCCTGCTCAAGAGAATTTTCAAGGTAAGTGTGAATTGCCGCTAAGAACGGGGCTCTCGGGCCAGGGGGCCTGTAGAATAGTAGGCCAGAGAATGAGGAGGTATTAACTAACTTGAGAGTAAAGCTCATTGCCTCTGCACCCTCAAGGATATGCGGAGTAGCCTGCAGCGTAAAGAAGGATCTATGGATTATGGCTAGGCCACCTCCCCTACCTTCAGCCAGATTGATGTTTGCAACTGTGTAGCCAGAAGGCACAGCAATATTCCAATCCGGGTCGCTGCTGTCGTTAGCCCAAGTCTCTGTGAGAAATAATACATCCGGGTCTTCTGTCTGTATTAGACACTCAAGTTGGTATTTGTGTCCGGCCATCGATCTTACATTAAGTAACAGACAGCTGATTGCCCTGTTATTCTCCCTCACTGGCTTAGTGTAGACCTTAGGATTGTTCTGAAAGGGAGAATCCCTGCAGGTCCGTGACATAGTGTTTGGTCCCTGCCAGAGTTCTCCATACCGAGCACTGCCGCTCCCAGACCCTGTCAGCTTATCGCTTACTTGGCAATTACACATCCCTGGGTTCATTTGTATAAGGCAATCTTTGGTGTAGGTTGTTCTTGCCTTTGGCTCGCCTTGTCGCCAGCGCGCCCGCTGCGCGGTCAGTGCATCACTGCTTATATGGAGGCTGGGGAAGGAGCTGCCAGGCGAACCCGGAACTGGAACGCTACTCTTCAGGCGGGTCGGTGAAAGAAGCCGAGCCCCGCGTTAGCGATTCCAGTCCGGTTCGAACCTGGTATGTGAATGAGTGGGGAGCCTTAAAAATGCAGCAGTCTGCTAAACAGTAGGCGCAACGAAAGAAAACAAAATCAAGCTTTTAAAACAAAGGGCAATTAGATCAGCAGCAGCCCCGGTTACCTTACGCCTGGATGCAGACGAGTGAGGCGTGAGCTCTGAGACCGGACCCGAGATGGATCGCGGCGAGGGACTGCATCGAGATGCTGTGCTGCAGAGCAAGACATGGCGGCGACAGGAGCGGCGACATACATGGATAGCTAGGGAAGGGGACGGTGATTCTCACGGGCCCACCATATTGAGAGGAGACATTATTACCTGCTGCTTGGAACCCAGGGACAAGGGATTATATGAAGGCTGAGGTAGGTGAATGGCTGATGCTGGCCTTCCAACTAACACGGGGCATGCACTTGTGAGGACCTTTTTGTATAGCTTTGGAATAATCCAAATACAGGTGTGTATGGGTATAAGCGTCAAGCAGGAGAAACGGATAGAGAAATAACACACCCCTGCATGATGCTGAATCCGAAGGGTCCAAAAACTACGCACCAAAAAAAACTTGATAAATACACACGCTTCAAGAGGTGTGGCGCCGCGGCCAGGGCGACTGACGCTGGAATCTGGGGATCAGGGTTCGATCCCCGGCTCCGGCGGCAGGTTAGCCCAGCACCATGTGACTCTGGGCAATAGCTTGCTTAATCTTCCCGACGGCCCCCAGCGCCTAGAGACCCTTACGGGTGATTGTGCGCTTTACAAATGTGGATTATTATTATTATTAAAATGGACACTGCAGTTGAAAAGTTTGAGAAGCAAGGTCAAAAGTAGCTAATTGAGACAGACGGCCCGACTCTACAAGATACAATGGTAGCAATACAAGACGTGCGTTTGGCACTTGAAAGTAAGATGGATACGGTTACCTCAGTAGTGTAGCTAATGCACGCAGACCTGCATAATCTGGGTGGCCAAGTAAAAGCTACAGAGGTCTCCGTTTCCACGCTCCAGAAATCTACTAAAACATTAGAATTTAGTGTCAAAAAGCTCCACGCAAAACTCGAAGACTATAATGGGCGCTCACATAGGAATAACGTCTGAGTTTTAGCTGTTCCGGAGAGAGGGCCCAGCCTTGGACTTATTTGTGGAAGATCTTATCCAAAATCACTAGCAGCCCTGCTCCCTTTCTCTGTACTTATCGGTGGAACGTGTCCATCGGATGCTGGGGGCCCGCTGAGGCCAGGTGCTCCCCGTACCCCATCCTGGCGAGGATCTTCAATTTCAGAGATAGTGACATAATCTTACAGACAGCCCGATCGGCTCCACCAATAAAGTTTTCTAACTCAACTATAACCTTCTTCCCGGACTTTACGCTGAAGCTTCAGAAGATGCAGCGCCCCTTCCTGGAAGTTAAACGGGCGCTCTGCGACAAAGACATAAAATATGTAATGCTCTTCCTGGCCAGACTTCAAGTGGTAGTTGAGGGAAAGTCATGGTTTTTCGGATCACCAGAGAAAGCCTGGGAGTGGCTGGAGGGATGGAAAACAACCAGAATCAAAAGATCCAGCCTCCAAAGACATAAAAAGGGACCAAAGTGGCGAGAAGCGGATCAGGGACAAAGTGAAGGTCCGGAGGCGGAGGATGGGCAAAAGGGGACTGCAAAATATCCTCAGGACCCATAATCACCGGTAGAAGTAAGATACTCAGAGGTCTGCTGTGGCTCCCTCTAATATGTATATAACATTTTTGAGACTGCTAATCAAGCTATTTAATGGTGGGATCCAATAGTAGGACACTAGTCGAAATCTATTAATCTTTACAGGTATGATTGCTCATCTGTAGTCTGTTATAATTCCAGTTTGGACCCGATAGACCTATAGTAGACGGTATAAAAATGGCTTAATCACTACATGTTTAAGGGAGGAAACTTCTATTGGTGGGTGGCCAGCTGGGACACGTTCCCCAACGTTGTGTTATGTGGGAAGGGGTACACCGGCACTCTTTAATTCACCCGAACGTAACCTCCAACCCCTTCATCCCTCCCTGCAATGTGGACTTAGAACTGCCCACACCCCCAACCTTGTAGAGTTCTTAGCTATTTAAATTTGAACATGAAAGATACAGTTCAGAGTACATGTCCTGAACAAATAATAGATGCAAGGCAAATGGCCCCACAGAAAAGCATTCCTCCCTTTTAACTTTAAAATCCTCTCTTGGAACGTCAATGGATTGGGGGACGGAATCAAGAGTGGTGGCATTGCAGTACTTGAAGCCACAGGCACTGAATATTGTACTTTTGCAAGAAACCCACATAGAGGGGACCTCCTATTGTGCACTAAATAGATGGGGCTACAAATTGGTAGCCCATTCCGACTATACCAGAGGATCAAGGGGAGTTGGAATTCTTCCGTATAAATCCATCCCTTATAAAATACAAACCGTTAAATATGCCACACTGGGACGATTTGTGACCCTGTCTGGATATTGGGAGGTCTGACCACTGAACATTATGTCCCTCTGTGCATCTCCAAGACTGCATTCCCCCACTCGCGCAGAACTGGGGTCACATAAAACGAACCTATCTGAGGTAGAATTACTTTTTGGGGGTGACTGTAATGCTGCCCTTAACGGAGACTGGGATAGATGGCCAGCCAAACAAAGGGAAGTTCCTGGGAAGGCCCTAGAAGAATTTCTGAGGGCTATGGGCCTAGTACATGTTGGAGGGTACAAAATCCCACAGCCCACCTGTATGCTTTTCACTCTGGGGTTCATGGAAGTGTGTCCGTATAGACTATATATCTGAAAGAGACACGTTAGTATTAGATTCCTTACCTTAGAATATCCCCAGGCGTCAGACTGGATCCGGAAATTTTTGCGTAGCAGTACCCTTGTGCGTCAGTAGGCGTCGTCTGCGGCTCCGCGTCAGTCGTCGTGGCCGCTGTGATTACGTCGTCTGAGTACTTAAGACGCCGCCTCCGCGTGCTGACGTCGGTTCTTCTTTTTTCCGCGCCAGCAGCGCAGATCCGGAAAAAGTGGTACCTTAGTCACTTTTTGACTAACTCTTTTTGATCTTTTGATCACCCTTTTTCGAGTCTTCGACTCCAATCGGTGCCGGTAGGGATGCCAGGTTTCAAACCCTGTGAGGATTTCAACCGACTGATGTCGGTCACCGACCCTCACCGTTGGTGTCTCCACTGCCTCGGCGTCGATCACGACGACAAGACCTGCTCCGACTGTCGGGCCCTGACTTCGAAGGCTAGGCGGGAGCGGTCCCGCAAGTGACTCGAACTCCGGCAGTCGGTCCCGCGCAGAGAACGGTCCCAGTCCGGACGGAGGTCGAGGGACCGGTCGCGGGAGAGGAGCCATCGGAGCTCCGGGAGTCGACATCACTCCTCCGGGTCGAAGTCGTCAGGTAAGCATAAGAGGTCGAAGAGACGTCCTCGCTCTTCCGACTCCCCCCAACGCTCGCACGACGCGGCCGGGGGTTCTGGTGACACTGCCCACGCGGCTCCGTCGGAGTCGCAGGCGCCGCGTCCGGCTTCTTACCCTCCTGTCCCTGGGCCTAACGCGACGCCGGAGGAGATGGA
Organism: Lissotriton helveticus; assembly: GCF_964261635.1. Taxonomy (NCBI): domain Eukaryota; kingdom Metazoa; phylum Chordata; class Amphibia; order Caudata; family Salamandridae; genus Lissotriton; species Lissotriton helveticus. Next base: position 144,890,380 of record NC_136060.1, on the reverse strand, counting down.
GCGTTTCCTCATGGCCATGAGGTCCCTCTCTCCTCCGACGGGCTCCGCGGCGCCTTCGGGCCCAGCGGACCCGTCTGGGGGTTCTAGCGGGTCGGCGGCTTCGGCCCCGACGCCGTCAGGTGCTTCGGCTCCGACGCCGCCGGCGCCTTCGGGCCCGGCGCCGCAGGGCCCCGCTGGATCCGGTTCCAGGTCTTCGCCGGTGGACTTAACGACCTCTCTGGGCCGGCTCCCCGGGTGTCACACCCGGCGCTGACCTCGGGCGGCGCCGTCCCTGATGTCTCCCTCGACCCGGTTCTGGCGCTGCTTCAGACGCCGTTCGGAGAGTTTACTTTCCATGAGCCGGCCCCATCCTTTTCTGACCCTGAGTATCAGGAGATGGGTGATGAGGAGTATTGGGAGGGGTCTGAGAACCCTCTGACTCGTGAATGTCAGTCCCAGGAGGACTGGACAGGTGAACTTGGGGATGCCAATGTTCTGGACATTTCACCCGACACTGGCTTTGTCTCGCCTCCTACCATGGCTACGGAGGAGGGGGCAACCTACAGTGTGGTGTTGACGAGGGCAGCCAAGGCCTTGGGTCTTGAGCTCCCCGTCGCGGCCGTGAGGACTAACCTCCTCACTGAGGTCCTTAAGCAGCAGTCATGCTCAGCTGAGCCTCTGCTGCCGTTTAATGAGGCCTTGACCGACGTTCTTTTGGGCACTTGGTCCAAGCCTGCCACAGGTTCGCCTGTAGATAGGACCGTGGCCAGACGCCACCGCCCGGCTCCGGGTGACCCATGTTTCCTGTCCACCAACCCCCGAGAGCCTGGTCATCCAGCCCTCCAATTCCCAGAACGCATTCCCGTCTCCTCCGCCGGACAGGGAATCCAAGAGGTATGAGCAGTACGGTAAAAAGATCTTCTCATCCCTTAGTCTGGGACTGCGGTCTTCCAACACCGCATGCCTCTTGTGCCGCTACACCCATTCTCTGTGGGATACGGTTTCGGAAGTGCTGCCAGAGTGTCCATTGGAGGTACGGGCCAAACTCGGCCAAGCCCTTGTGGAGGGCCGGGATGCAGCCAAGTATTCTATCCGGTGTGGGCTGGATACCACTGACTCACTAGGTAGAGCGATGGCAACGACAGTGGCGGTCAGACGTCACGCCTGGTTGAGGTCCGCCAACTTTTCGGCCGATGTCCAAAACACACTGATGGACATGCCGTTTGATGGCCGTCGCCTCTTTGGCGACAAGGCAGACCATGCGCTTGAGCGCTTTAAGGACTCCAGGGCTACGGCCAAGTCCTTGGGCCTCTCGGCCCCGCGCCAGCAATCGGCTGCCTTTCGTGGCCACGGAAGGTGTGTACCTGCATGTGCTGCCAGCCAGGCTCCGCAGGGTAATACCCAACGCGGTGGCGGCCGTGGAAACCGCCGTGGTGGCGGTCGGGGACAACGGCGAGGTCAGTCCACACCTTCCCCCGCAGCATCCACCTCAAAACCCTCCTAGTCCGTGCTTTCAGGCCCATGTGACACCAGTGGGGGGCAGGGTTCGCCATCACCTCCTCCACTGGCTCACCGTCACATCGGACAGGTGGGTGCTGCAGATCGTCCGAAGGGGCTACTCCCTCCCCTTCGAGGCGACTCCTCCAGCCATGCCACCGCAGAACCACCGTGTATCGGGGGATCATTTGCGACTTCTGCAGGAGGAAGTTACGGCCCTCTTGGCCAAGGGGGCCATCGAGCGCGTTCCTGGGCCAGAAGTAGGGTGTGGTTGCTACTCCCACTACTTTCTGGTACCGAAGAAGGGCAAAGGGGGCCTACGCCCTATCTTGGACCTACGGAGCTTCAACGGCTTCTTCCGGAAGGAGAAGTTCAAAATGCTGACACTGGCTCAGGTCTTAGCTGCCCTGGACCCAGGAGACTGGATGGTAGCGTTGGACTTGCAGGCCGCTTATTTCCACATCCCCGTCCTGCCGGCCCACCGGCGCTACCTGCGGTTCACGGTTGGCCACGAGCACTTTCAGTATACCGTGCTCCCCTTCGGCCTTACCAGCGCCCCACGGGTGTTCACAAAGGTGATGGCGGTGGTCGCAGCTCATCTGCGCAGGTTAGGGGTTTCAGTCTTCCCCTACCTCGACGACTGGTTGTTGAAGGCGGGCTCGCCCCAGACAGTCGTCAGCCACCTCCAGACTACGGCAGATCTCCTGCACCGGCCGGGGTTCTCCATCAATGTGCCGAAGTCACACCTGTGCCCCTCTCAGAAGCTCCTTTTCATCGAAGCGGTTCTCGACTCGGCGTGGTTTCGGGTTTATCCACCCGAACAGCGGGTCCGGGATATTCAGGCTCTGATTCCCATCTTTCAGCCGTTATCCCGGGTCTCGGTCAGGTTGGCGCTGCGGCTTCTGGGGCTGATGGCCTCCTGCATCCTTCTGGTGCATCACGCCAGGTGGCGGATGCGGGCTCTGCAGTGGGACCTGAAGTTTCAGTGGGCCCAGCATCAGGGCAACCTGTCCGACCACGTCCTGATCTCGGAGGGCACTGCGAGACAGCTGCAGTGGTGGCTCACGGACCGCGATTGGGTCAGCGGCAGATCCCTCTCCCTTCCCCAACCGGAGCACGTAGTTGTGACGGACGCGTCCCTCCAGGGCTGGGGAGGCCACATGGGAGAGGCGGAGATCAGAGGCCTCTGGTCTCCGGTGGAGGCCCGGCTCCACATCAACCTGTTGGAGTTACGGGCGATTCGTCTAGCACTGAAGGCATTCCTCCCCTCTGTCCGGGGGAGTGTAGTGCAGGTGTTCACGAACAACACCACCGCCATGTGGTACTGCAACAAACAGGGCGGGGGTGGGGTCGTGGACCCTTTGCCAGGAGGCTCTGCGCCTCTGGCAATGGCTGGAACGCCAGGGCGTGACCCTGGTGGCTCAATACCTGGCAGGTTCTCTGAAAGCCAGGGCGGACTAGCTCAGTCGTCGGTGCATGATGGATCACGAATGGCGTCTGAATTCGGACGTGGCGCAAGGCCTCTTTCGGCAATGGAGAGAGCCTTGGTTAGATCTATTCGCCACCGAAGAGAACGCGCAATGTCATCAGTTCTGCGCGTTGGAATTTCCAAGGCGGCACTCGCTCGGAGACGCTTTTCGTCGCGAGTTGGGTTGCGGTCTATTGTACGCCTTTCCGCCTATACCACTTCTGCCCAGCGTGCTGAAGAAGATCAAGCGCGGCCGGGCCCAAGTCATCCTTGTGGCTCCGGACTGGGCACGAAGGTACTGGTATCCAGAGCTACTCAGTATGTCAGTCGACCCCCGGTTCGTCTGCCTCTTCAGGAGGACCTTCTGTCGCAGCAGCATGGGACGGTCCTCCACCCGAACCTGTCCAGTCTCCACCTCCATGCTTGGAGATGGAGCGGCGACAGTTGAGGCCATTTGACTTGCCTCCTGAACTCTGTAATGTCATTCTGGGAGCCAGGCGTCCCTCCACAAAAACGGTATACGCCTGCAGGTGGAACAGATTTGTGGCATGGTGCACAGCAAAGGCTGTGGATCCTCTTGCTGCCCCTCTCTCTGAGGTTCTTCTCTTCCTTCTTTCTCTTGCCCAGCAGGGCTCTGCTCTGGGCACTATCAAGGGCTACCTTTCTGCCCTTTCAGCCTTTCTGAGGCTGCCTGATCAACCTTCTTTGTTCAAGTCCCCTATTGTAAATAGATTTCTAAAAGGCATCACACACACGTTCCCTCCTGTTCCGTTTGTGATGCCTCAGTGGGACTTGAACCTTGTTCTTACATTTCTGATGTGCGCTCCCTTTGAGCCACTTCACAACTGTCCTCTCCGCCTTCTAACTCTGAAGACTGTTTTCCTGGTTGCCATCACCTCTGCCAGGAGAGTGAGTGAGCTCCAGGCTCTTTCATGTACACCCCCTTTCCTTTCTGTCCATTCGGACAAGGTTGTGTTGCGGACTAAGCCATCTTTCCTGCCCAAGGTTGTCACAGCCTTCCACATCGGGCAGTCTATCACCTTGCCAACCTTCTTTCCGCCACCGCATCCCTCTAAAGAGGAAGAGCGGCTCCACCGTCTGGACCCAAAACGTGCGCTCTCTTTCTATTTGGATCACACACGCCAGTTCCGGGTGGATGACCAACTCTCTGTTGGTTACGTGGGCGCTAAGAAGGGGAAAGCGGTGCACAAGAGGACCATCTCCCGGTGGATCATCTTGTGTATCCAGGCATGCTACTCCTTGGCTAGAAAGGAGCCCCCTGTTGGATTGCGGGCTCAATCCACCCGAGCCACGGCGACTACAACTGCCCTGGGCCAGGGAGTGCCCTTACAAGACATCTGTCAGGCAGCTACATGGGCATCGCTGCACACGTTTGCAAGACACTACTGCCTGGACAGCCAAGTCCGGAGGGATGGCTTCTTTGGCAGTTCTGTCCTCCAGGACTTTCTGGTGTGATTATTGGTTCGCAGACCCACCACCGGGGTTGGTATTGCTGGGGTATCTATTCTAAGGTAAGGAATCTAATACTAACGTGTCTCTTTCAGATGCACAAGTTACTACTTGTGTAACGATATATCTGTAAGAGACATTAGTTCGTAATAGATTCCTTACCGACCCACCCATCCTCCCCGTTCTGCGAACCGATATCTAGGGTTAGGGTTATTCCCTTTCAGGGCCCTAGTTTCAATGGCACCTGTGTTGGTTTTTAACATGGCTCAGCGCTTCTGGCACGGAAAAGCTGTGTCTAAGAACTGACGTCCGCACGCGGAGGCGTCGTCTAAGTACTCCGATGATGTCATCACAGCGCCCACGACGCCGACGACGGACGCGGAGCCGCAGACTACGCCTACTGACGCGCAAGGGTACTGCTACGCAAAAATTTCCGGATCCAGTCTGACGCCTGGGGATATTCTAAGGTAAGGAATCTAATACTAACTAATGTCTCTTACAGATATATCGTTACACAAGTAGTAACTTGTGCATTTGGAATGGCAGACCAACTTCCGATGTTTGGGGGAGTGGCTCACCTCCCATGGGGTATCTCGGATCACTCTCCACTGATTGCACTGTATGGGGTGCTCCCTCTTCCAAGAGACAGGGGGTGACACTTAATTAATCCTTGGTACTTTAAATTACCAATCATAAGGGAGGGCTTGGCTGAATGGACCACCAATTATTTCAACAGAAACAAGGGGTCGGTGGACTCCGCTCAAATGATGTGGGAAGCATATAAGGCAGTAATTAGGGGGCAAGGGATCTCTTCAATAGCCAGTCATAAAAAAGAAAAACAGTAACAACTGGTTGCAGTAGAAGAGGAGATTCAGAAATTAGAATCTGAGCTAATATTGAACAATACCCCAGCTTCCAAACGTAGATTAAAGATTAAACATAAAGAATATAAAGATATTGGTGAAGAAGCAGCAAGAGCACAATATCGAGCCACCCAACACCGAATATACGAAGTCAGAGATTTATTTATTTATAAGTTTTGTATAGCGCGAACATGACCCAAGTCGGTATCAGAGCGCTTTACATTAGGTTGAAGAAGACATAGGAACACAGCTCAAGGAGACTAATCAAGGTACAAATAGGTCAATGTGCAACAAGAGCAAAAATGACATAATGGAGGGAAATGGGGAGAAGGCTAGGGTAGAAAGAAAATTAGGACAATATACATCAAGAACAAAAGGGACATTATGGCAGGTGACAGTAGGTCGCAACAGATGACATGTAATAGGATAACCAAAAAGTCTTGAGGTAGGAGGAGCAAAGTTTCTAGATCAGCGCATTGTTCATTAGTAGTGCTTTCACTTCCCTTTTGAAGGCAAAAGTGGATGGAATAAGCCTTGTCTCCACTGGAAGGGCGTTCCAGATTCTCGGGGCAATGCCCGAGAATGTACGATTGTAGGTTTTAAGCTTATTGAATTTCTTTGGCTTGAGCAGCAAGGTGCCGGTGCTCCCTGTGGGCCGGGAGCCCCCAGAAAGTTCCAGCTTATTTGCCAGGTAGAGTGGGGTTTTAAAGTGAAGAGCTCTATCGGTCATACAAGCAATCTTTAATTGGCGTGGTGGGAGAAACGGGAAAAGGCTACTAGATGGGTGTTCGAAATTACACCAGACAGGGAGACCCGTTTAGAGACCGGTAGAAAATAGCCGAGGCCTTTGCAACATATTTCAGTCACCTATATATGACATCAGTGATGTCCACTCAGATTGGGGCTCAAGAGCTGCTGGCCGCTCTGTCTGCCCTCCTTAGATTATACAGATAGGGAAAGTTTGGAGTCCGATCTTACCAAAAAGGAGGTGGTACAGGCATTTGGTGCGCTAAAGGTAGGAAAAGCAATGGGCCCTGGTGGCCTACCAATTGAATTGTATAAACTAGCAACATCCACAATCGCCCCATATCTGGTGAGGATGTATAAAGAAAGCATAACACGAGGTACCCTACCTGAAAGTCAGAGACTCACAGATATTGTCGTAATACATAAAAGTGTGAAACCGCCAGAAAAATGTCATACATACAGGCCCCTATCCCTGCAGGACGCAGAAGTTAAGATTCTCCCCAAAATCCCCGAAACTCGCTTGCCTCCCCTGCTGCATGAACTAGTCCACCCCGACCAATGAGCCTTTAAGCCGGGAAGAAATACAGCGCTCCACCTGCGGCGCCTTCATGGAGTACTTGGGATGGCTGGTAACATTAGGGAGGAGACTATTCTAATGTCATTAGATGCCAAAATGGCATTTGATATGATTGAATGGCCCTTTTTATTCAGGGCCTGGGAGAGATTTGAGAAAAAATACGTTTCATGGATACGGCTTCTCTACTCCGAACCCCTAGCACAAGTCGCAGTAAACGGGGGAAGATCATCGATATTCAAATTGCAGCCAGGGACACGGCATGGCTGCCCACTTTCACTATTAATATTTGCGGTGGTGTTAGAGCCGCTAGCAATATGGATCTGAGGTGATCCGATCATAAGGGGACTCGATTGGACTAAGGATTGGAAAGATAGACTATCCCTGTATGCAGACGACATACTACTCTATCTAGCTAACCCCTACGCCTCCGTACATAGAGTACTGCATATATTTACCCTGTTTCAAAAATACTCCGGATATACCATAAACTGGGACAAGTCGCTAATATATGTCCTTTGCGGTCCTGGCACCAACCTCCCCAAGGTCTGCGTGGCACGAAGAGTAACTGAAGGGTTTAGATACTTGGGAATCTTTCCCCCCAAGCCCAGCATTTTTTTATGATCAGAAAGCTTAGCTCCCCCCTTACATCGACTATAGGAAGAGGTGCAATATCGGAAAATACTTTCCCTATCATTACTCTGCAAAGCCTCCCTATACAAAATGATGGCACTCCCTCGTTTTGTTTATATATTCCAGAACTCTCCATATCCCGAACTCTCCATATCCCGTCCTATCAAAATATTTTCAAGCTATAGAATCTGAGATACTTACACTCGTCTGAGACAATGGTTTCCCTCAAATTGCACTGGCTAAACTGACAAAGAGCTGATATGATGGAGGCATCGCTCTCCTGGCAATCCAATATTACTATTGTGCAGCTCAACTTTCAGTAACAAATCATTGGGTACATTGGCCACAAGTAGAACCAGCTTATAAGATGGAGACACACAATATGGAACTGGGGAACTATCGTAGATCAATCTATGGTGGGAAAAAGAGTGCACCACGACACACACCAGCATCGACAACAATCACGCTATGGCACGCTGCATCAGCGGCACTGGGGTGGAAAGATAAGATAACGGGCTACTCCACTTTGGGAGTCGACGCTCCTGGGACCGTTAGCAAAACAACCCGGGTTCGACAAATGGGACCTCATCGGTCTCTCTAAGGTTGGTGACTTATGGGTGCGAGGGAAGACTATACCCTTTAACAACCTTCAAAGGGACTATGAACTTGTCTCAGGAGATACGTTTCGTTACCTCCCGGTACATAGCGCATTGCAAGGGGCAATTCCTAGCGGCATTGAGCTCGCGGCCTCCTCCCCCCTAGGAGATAGGCTCTTGGACGATCATTTAAAAGAGAAAACAATATCACTAACCTATAGGAAGATACTAAACAACTCACATGATAACCTGGGGTAAATACGGGCCAAATGGGTTAATGACCTATGGGATATGAGCGAAGAGGAGTGGCAGGAGGCGCTGGGGTCCCCTCGGGAGGTGGCCATATGCTCTGTCGCACTTTTATACATCAATGATAGGACTGCCCAACAATCCGGAAATACTGGGACAAAATAACATCAAGAATGCTAACACTGTGTGGGAAGGAAGTAATGGCCTCGACCCGATGGTCCCTCCTAAATGTCTGGGGAAAAAACGGGACCTCACAGCGAGAGAAAGAACCTGTGTTGCCCTAGGATTTATGGTTGCAAAATGCGACTTTGCGAGGACATGAAAGGGGTAACTGGGCCTAGAAATCGAGACTGGGAGAAAGATATGGATTGGTGTATACAGGCGGAAAGGGTGGTTTATGAAGGAAGAGGCAGTCCGCAAAAGTGGTCAAAGATCAGGGGGAAACGGAACAAAAGCAGAGGGATGATAATCATGCTGCTCGATGGAGTTTCACCACACGGGGAGTAGTGGGGGTAGAGAGGTACCAGATATGCGATCGATAAAGGTGGTGATATTAAAACTGATTGTCTTGCTATGTGTAATAATCTAAACTGTGAACACGTAGTGAATCAAAGGTTGTTATTGTATCCGCTTTTGCAACCAATTTCCAAAAATAGAAATATATATATATATATTCTTGCATCTAAACTTGAAGAAGAGAGTACCAATGTGTATGTTTAAAATGTGCAATGACTCCAGCAGAACCTCTACTTTGATCTGTTAGTGACATGCTTGTTTGGAAAACTAGAAAATGACGTGTTTCTCTGAAGGGGTCAATAAATGTGTTTTTCGTAATAAAGAATAATTGCCCAATGTCATACACACACCTTGCTTGAGTTCTTTCAGTGGGTGAAATCCAACGAGGAGGTCATGCAACTGGATACAGCTTGATTATTGGAATAAATAAGAAGTCATGGGAACAGTATGCTCGAGTGTGGCTGTAGGGTAACGTTTTAAATACAGTTTTGTATTGTAGGAAATATAGCAACTATGTTTCCTTATAAGATTATTCTTTATATTCTTTTGTAAAATTCCTCAATTTGTAACTTTACCAATTTTTCATTTTTCTTTAGAGTTGCAAATTTATATTTCCTATTCTTAGTCGTTTTGAACTGGGTTCCAGTTGTTGAAGCTTTCCAGAAAGAAATCACAATGATCCCACTTTTGGTGGTACTTACAATTATTGGAATTAAAGATGGTCTTGAAGATTACAGAAAATACATGGTTGATAAGCAGATAAATAACATGCTAACTAAAGTGTATAGTAGGTAAGTAAAATTCTTGAAAATGTTTGCCCATATTTTTCTTTTGATATTGAAATTAATACATGCCATCCAAAAAGTGGATGTCGGAGTGAATGAGACAATGCAGAATAATCTGATACCAAACTTCTTTTCCTAGGCACCTTGTTTGTGTATTGGTAGCATAAATATTGATACGTATTTTTTAGGTTGGAGTTTTTTTTTCTTCCAGCAAGACATGGAGTCAAAACTTGTAGAGAATCATTTATCTAGCAATTAGCATGACGTGCTTTCTATACCTTAAGGTGACTGTCCACTGAATATTATTTCCAACCTAGAAAGATGACTACTTTAACTACTGTTGTGCCTGTAGACAACACACAGTGATTGTGATAGTATTTTTTAGCAGTAAAAGCAGTTTGATAAGATCTCTAGGTTCTCAATCTTGACAATCGTAGGGTGTCACGGACACTGTTAATTCCTGCCCAAGTGTGAGTTGTTTAATTCCCTTTTTATTAAAAGGGATTTATCTAAAAATACTTTAGTATTTACTAAACAAAAAAAGTACATAACGGCAACAGATAACGTTATCAGAATTTTGTTCAAAGGTAGCCAGTTGGCAATGTGAACAAACCCAATGTAGAGTTAAAATGTTTATGGTATACAAAATAATTCATGGTGAAAACAAAAGCTAATAGAATGGGACCATGGTCCTGAGACTTTGCAAATTGAAAATGTACCGTTGTTTTACGGTAGGCACCACCATGTCTGACTTGTCCTTTCTTGCACTGGCAGTTGGTTTCTTAGGTCTTATTTCAAGCGTCTGTGTGTATAATCTTGAAGCTGTAATCTCGGCTCTTCAATTGTTTTCTAACCAAGACAACGTTCCTGTGTACTTTTTTTCTTCTTTTTAATGCTACATCTTTTTATACATTTTATTATTTGTTATAGTTTTGTATTGTTTCTAAAAACAAGTATTGTGACTGTATAGAGACACCACTGAGTTCTGTGTATGAGGCAATGTTAAGGTAACAACATATTAGCATACTGATCTTAATACGTCCCGTCATTATTTTTTTCAAACTTTTTTTTTTTCATTTTCATCTTTTTTTTGTTCTTTTAATTTTTCGGAACTCCAGAGTAAATTTGTTGTTACATTATGGGAGTTGTGCTCTCCCTGGAACAGGAAGAAATCAATCAGTAAAGGACCCCCATTCTGTGAATCTCCTTTGTCTTCCTGTCTGTCTCATTTAAGAAGTGCCCTCTTTCTGCGAAATGTTTAAGAGAATATTGAAGAACCAATGTGTGATAAACCTCAGAGTCAAGGAGTAGGATGTGAAAGCTAAGGAGGCACAAATGTAAAAGAGATGTAAAAATCACTTCGAGAAAAGGTACACTCAATGTCAAGGAAGATTCTTCATCTAAAGGCAATAAAAGGGACCTAAGACATGCCAGAAATATTGGGATCAGCTTGATATGAAGGTACATCTTCCTTGCCACTTTACCCACTCACTTCATTGTCTTGGAAGTCCTTTTCAACGCTTAAGATCATTGTAACAAAAACCCCTTGAATACCCAAACCATTTTCGGTGTCTAAAATGTCTGAGCTAACAAGTGCATTGAATTTGTGGCATTAATGCTTCTGATTCTATTTATTCTATGAACATTTCCCCTCCCCAAAGTAAAAATCTCAAGGGAGAAGACTCTTTTGTGTAGAAGGTGCTTCCTCCTTTAGTGCCTTCACCCACGGGAGCTAGTACAAAGACACGCCATCTTATTTATGCCTTGGTCTTTTTCTGCATGTCCCTCTTTTCATTGGTGGTTGACATCTCTCAATTGCAGCCACAACTTTCAAAATCTCCTAAAAATGATATAAGGCCCAGTTTGAATGGGCTTCCAGTAGAGTAACAAAACTCCTGAATGATCATTTTTGTGGCTAGTGCGGGCCAGAATCTATATAAAAAGTGGAAGCTTAATATATAAAAGAGGTGGGACTGGAACAAATAAGACAATTGTGAACCGTGATGCTCCTCTCTTAAATCACATTCAATAACAGAGTCTAATCCACCAATCTGGAACACAGTTGTCAAAAAAGCCAGAAGAGAGAGGAAGGTCAGCTGTCCTTAGTTGCTATAGGGAATCTCCTGTGAACTTATAACAGTATCTCCATCATTCCTCTTCCATTAACCTCTGTAGTGAGTTGAGTGTTTCTTACCATCTGGTAGAATATGCCAGAGTACGCAAGGTTACTGAAGGAAGATGATACTGAATATTGCAATTAAGGCCTATAGCTTGAGTTTCAAGATATTTTCTCTTGCTATTCCTCAGAGAAATACCAAGGAAGGAAGCAATTGAGGCTGTTACGTTGTCTTCGAAAGAGACAAGATGTACTGTGTACCTTCTGGTTCGAAAAGGCCAAAAGCAGACATTCTAATTCATCCTTGATCTTGGAATTGCAATCACATGATCATGAAAAGGGAAATGCAAGATATTGGCTCTGCATAGTTTTTTTTACCTGATGTCCGCAAAAGGACTAGATGCCTTCCGTTTGTATGAGAACTATATTCACATTCCAGTAGATCCCACTTAATATCTTTCTGATCTCTCGGAATCAATGGAAAGATGTATTTTACTTGAGCAAATAGCTACTGAAAATGTTACTGGGTCAAATGACGCCAAGCTTTTCAATGTCGATTTGGAACTAATCTCAAATGAAACAAGCATTTATTGATTAAAGTTTGACTTTGTTTTTTTTTTTTTGTTGTCAAATCTTTTTATTTCATCCCCGTAGCAGGGGGTTGCAGTAGAGTGATTCGCTCACAGCGTTAAGCCTACAACCCCACAGGGCCGGCCGCGTTACACCATGAAAAAAGGAAATCCGTTGCCAGTAATCAGGCTCAAGGTTATACATAGCGGTTTACCTACAACCCACAAGGGCCGGTCGCGTCATATTTCAGTCAACAGAGCCTGTGTAATCACTGCACAAGATAGCCCAATCTTTGGAACAACTGGAACCATTAAACCCAAGGGGTAGAACTATAGGACCAAGATGGTCAAAACTTCAATAGAACAACAGAAAAAGGGACAGCAAGTTAGAGAAGACAGTAGGAGTAAAGGAAAGGTGTATACGAAGGGATAGAAGAGCCTCTGGATGCCAGTAGTGGGGGCCGAGAGGAGGGAACTGTGTCAGTCGTCAGGGCAATCGACGTCATTGCCAATGCGCAAAGCCTCACACATCCAAATCTCATTCCAGCAATCTACCGGGGTCAGGGGGAACTACAGCATTCTCCACTAATCGCAGCGCCCGCAGCCTAGGGGGCATGTGACACGCCTGTTCTGTGGTGCACAGATATTTCACCAGGGGTTGCCACACTGCTGTGTAGCGCACATCTCGGGCCTGCAACCGGGCTGTGAGAAGCTCCATAGTCATGACATGCCAGAGACGCACAAACCACGCAGCGATGGGCGGGGCTTCTTCCTTCTTCCAGTACAGAGCAATGAGCTGCCGTGCCGCCCCCAGCATTTGAAGCGCCAGCGCCCAGTCGCTCCGAGTGAGGGGCCTTAATCCTGCAGGTTTAATACCCAGTAGTATCGTACAAGTGGCTACAGGCAGAGGGAACCCCAGCACCCTCCTGATGTGGCTTAAGACCTCCTTCCAAAAGAGGGTCAGCAAGGGACAGGTCCACCATATGTGCAAGAAATCCCCAGTCGCAGATCTGCACCTCCAACTCACCGGGGAGGAGTTGGGGAACATTCGATGTAACCGCTGCGGCGTGTAATACCACTGAGTCATCATTTTGTAGGCATTCTCCTGTTGCGATATACTACGATAAATCCGGGGTATGTCGCATCATAATCTGGACCACTGCGCCGGGGTGATGTCGACGCCCGAGAGGGAGTGCCAGCGTTTCTGATATCGCAGGGAAGGCGGAGTGTGCGGGTGCTGCAAAATCCGATAGATTTTGGGGATCAGTCCCATCGTCTCTGTGAAGGAGCGAGCTAATTGCTCAAACGGAGTAAAGGCGCGTGTGGCCGCATGATAGGTATCATCTGCTAGCACCCAGTGTTTCAGTTGAGCATATTGCAGTCCGGCTGCAAGCGGCACTCTAAATTCCTCCCTGCAGTCCGCAAAAGTCTTGAGGGAGCCCCCATCAAACAGATCTGTGAGCACCCTACAGTTGCCTTGGGGCCACCTACGAAAAGCCCCCGTCCGATATGCCGGGGGAAAACTTGGATTCCCTTCGATAGGGGTATGAGGCAAGGGGAAGGTCGTAAGGCCCCTACGGACCGCTATCCTGTCCCAAATCTCCAGCACTGTTTTTGTGGGCACCGCTAGGTACGCGCTCGGAGATCGCCCTGCCCTAGGTTTCCACGCCAGGTCCCATATGGTGCGCCCAGTCACGGCCCTATCCATGTGGAGCCACCCTTTTTCGCTCTCCGTTACACCCCACTCTACTACGTACCGAAGGTGAGCAGCCCAGTAGTATTCCACCAGGTTGGGGCAGGCCAACCCTCCCCGGTCCCTAGGCGCCAGCAGGAGAGCTTGAGAGAAGCGAGGCGTCTTCCCCCCCCCCATATGAAGTTAGTTAGATCTCGCTGAAGGCCTCTGATGCTATGTAGCGGGATAGGAGTAGGCAGACATTGAAATAGATACAGGATTTTGGGCAGAATGGACATTTTGATAGCGTTGATTCTGCCCAGCCAGGACGGTACAAGTGGTATCCACCGCCTCAGATCCTCCAGGATCGCGCGTCGAAGGGCTTTCCAGTTGGCTTGCGTCCAGCCGTCCAACGAGGAGGTCAGCGTCAGGCCCAAATACCTGATGTGCTGGGTCGACCATCTATAGGGGGCTAGTTGCTCTAGGGGGGGGGGGGGGATGTCCGACTTCGGGATAGTGAGGCTAAGCACCCAGGACTTGCTGTGATTCATTTTCAGGCCAGAAGCCCTCTCAAAGAGGCACAGCGCAGCATGTACTGCGGGGAGGGACTCTCGGGGCTGCGTGAGCGCGAGGATAAGGTCGTCTGCAAAGAGCGCTACCTTATTGTCTTGGCCGCCAAGAGGAACACCGTGGATATTAGGGTCCCTCCGTATCGTATCCGCCAGGGGCTCAACTGTGAGGGCGAATAAAAGGGGCGAGACCGGACAGCCTTGCCTGGTGCCCCTTCCAATGTTGATCAGCTCCGAGAGCTGCCCATTGACCCTTATCCTAGCCCGCGGCGCAATATACGGTGCCATGATCCTGGCAATCATCTTCGGGCCGAGCCCCACCCGGCGCAGTACCGCCCTGAGGAAGGACCAGTCTACCAGGTCAAACGCCTTCTCTGCGTCCAGCGAGAGAAGACAGGCAGGGATCCTCCAGTGATGAGCCGTCCCTACCAGGTGGGCAACCCTGCGAACGTTGTCCGCACCCTGACGCCCGTGGATGAAGCCCACCTGATCAGGATCGCTCAAGCTCGGCATGTGTGGACCCATTCGCTTCGCTAACAGTTTGGTGTAAATCTTAAAATCCGAGTTCCGAAGAGCAATCGGCCGGTACGACGCACACAGTGAGGGTCTTTCCCAGGTTTCGGGATCAAGGCAATTTCAGCCAGTCCCATATCAAGGGACGGACCCATCTCATCGGTGAAGGAGTTAAACAGGCGTAAGAGGTAAGGGCCTAGTTGTGCTTGATGCATGCGATAGAAGGACATTGGAAGCCCATCAGGCCCTGGTGTTTTCCCCAAGGGGAGCTCGCTGATCGCCGCATCTATCTCCTCTGGCATGATCTGCTCCTCTAGGTCCGCAGCTTGCTGCGGATGCAGTGTCGCACCCCCGTAGTGCCCCCGTACTTCCTCTACCAGCTCCGAAGGTGGCTTCTCTTCCGTGTACAGCGCCGTATAGAAGTCCCGGAAAGCTCAACACTTATCCCCTGCCTCCACCACCCTGGTCCCATCGGGTAGTTGAACATTTGCTATATGCTCATTCGCGACTCGGACCCTCAGCCTCCGCGCCAGAAGCTTCCCCACTTTGTCCCCACCTTCAAAATACCTATGTTTTAGTGCCAGGAGGGATTTTTCAGCCCTATTAGTGCGCAGCAGCCTAAGCTGTCCTCTAAGATTGGCTAAGTGCCGTCTCGTGTGCCGAGTGGAGTGGCCCTGGTCCTGTGTTTCCGCCGTCCTCAAGTCTCCCACAAGTTTATCTTCCAGTGCGCGAGCGTCTCGCGCCCTGGCAATCACGAGGGAGGTGATATGGCCCCGTATGGTAGCCTTGAAGGCGTCCCAGACCACTGGGAAGGGTGTCTCAGGGAGGTCGTTGTTCTCAAAGTAGGAGACAATGGCTCCCCTAATGTCCTCCACAGCCTCCGCATCCCTCAGAATGCTCGGCGGGAGATACCACCTCCGTTCCCGGGCAGGGCGCGCCGCCGGGTCCTGTAGCAATAGCTCAACGTGGGCGTGATCCGAGAGGGAGATATCCGACATGTCGGCCTCCACTGTGTCACAGAGGAGGTCCTTAGTAACAAATAAGTAGTAGATGCGAGAGTAGGATCTATGGACATGCGAATAGTAGGAGTACCCTCGCTTATCCGGAGAAAAGTACCGCCAGGTGTCGAACAGCCCAAGGTCCGTCAGCTGCTTGCGCAGAGCCGCCGACATTGCTCCTGCGCCACTGGAGGAGTTCTCACTCCGGTCTACCTTAGGATCCCATACCAAATTGAGGTCCCCGCCCACAATCAGTGATGAGCCGGTCTGCGGTATCTGCCCCCCCTAGGAGGTCCCGAAGGTAGCGGTCCTGCGCCTGATTAGGAGCATATACATTGCACAGCGTAATGCGACGACGCCCAACTTCAACCTCCGCACGAAGAAATCGTCCATCGCCACCCCGATAAGGCCTGCCGCCCCCCTGCCTGATGCCAGCCCTGCATAAGATTGCCACTCCCGCTGTCTTGGTGTCAGCGGTAGCCCAAAACTGAAGTGGGTATTTAGGGTGAGCCATACACACAGTATCAGCCTGCATGAGATGCGTTTCTTGAAGAAAAATGATGTCAGGGTGTTGCCTTAAGAGATAATGCCAAACCTGCTTACGCTTATTAGGTGAGTTAAGGCCCTTCACGTTCAGCGTCAGGACCTTCAAGGGACTAGGAGCATTCCCTGCCGTAACTGACTCTGAGCGCCTCCTGGCCACACTCGCACTGCACGTATCCCGCGTATCTCAAGCGCACGATAGCCATGCACCCACTGCACCCCACCCCAGCCCATCGACCGGCGTTCCCACCCCGCACCCTCCAGTGAAGAGAGAAGAAAGAGCATAGAAAAGTAGGAAGTAGGAAAAGTAGAGAAAAGGAGAGAAAACAAAGAGCAGCCAGGGAGGCCACTCGGCAAGACACAACAATTGCGGCCAACAGGGCCTCACTGTACTGTCCTCGGTACAGAGCATCCTACACCCATAGGTTTGGACACTCTGAGATGTAACTCCCTGAAGGACAGCCGAGGAGGGGGGGTCGTGACAGTCTTAGAAATTCTGTTTTCGAAGTGCTCCCGCATGCACCCCGCCCTGCCCCTCAGGAGCCAGGGTGTAATGTGAGACGGCACGAGGCCCAGGAGTAGAGCCCCAGTGCTAGGGAAAGTGGAGCGCTAACATGCTGCAAGTCAAGGTGTCGGGGAGCGCTCACCATGTCCCTCTTTGTCCCCTTCCAGGGTTCGGATATGGGCAATGATGTCTTGCTTGGCCTGCGAGGGCGACTGCTCACCGTCGGATGGCGGGCGATGTTGTCGGCGCACAGTAGTCCACGAGTGTGCCGCGGCCTTCCTCTCCTGCCTACGGGATGGTGACTGACTCGCCGGCGGGGTCGTCTACAGTCTGAGTTGCGCCGCTTCTGTGTAGGTCCATATGATTCTCCGCTTGGATTCCCACTGGGATATCAGGGCGAACGGGTGGCCCCATTGGTACGCAATGCCCATACTGCGCAGCTTCAGTCACTGGTTGGAACGCTCTTCTCCTCTTCAGGGTGTTGGGTGCCAGGTCTTGAAAAATCTGAATTTTGTGGCCTCTGTATTGGAGGTCCGGTTTATCCCGCGCGGCTTTCCAGATTGCCTCTTTCTCGGTGAAGAAATGGACCCGCGTTAGTATGTCTGGTAGGAGTCCCGACCTGCCCGCCGGGGCGGACACTCGGTGCGCACGATCCAGTGCCGGTGGAGAGGCCTTTTCGTCATCCCGGATCTCGTGGAGGAGCTGCGTCACGTAACCCATGGCGTCTTCCCCAAGAGGAATTCCCCAAATACGGAGGTTGTTGTGGCGACTCCTGTTCTCGAGGTCCTCCTGCTTCACTTGTAGCTCAATGTTCTGTTCTTCTAGGGCCCCAGGCGTTGCCATAGGTGCTCCTGATCCTCTGTGCGCGCATCCATTGTCCGCTCCAACCCGTCCACACGGTCTCCCAGCTCCGTGACCTCCTTCTGCATCTCCTTCACACACGTGTGCACTTCAGTCCGCAGCGACCCAATCTCCATTTTCAAGTCGGACATGAAGGTGGCCATAAACGCCTGAGTGACCGGTGGGGACTCCTTAAGAGCTCGCGATGTCCCGTCCCCGCCAGCAGTGGCCCCAGTCTTTCCCCACATCGCTACGACAGTGTTGTCCTTGAAGGCGGCTGCCGAGTCGGCCTTGTTGCCTTTGTTGAAGCGCGTCATTGCGAATGACGGCCGCTTGAAGTCTAGGGTCGCCGGTATTCCTCGCTGTGTCGTAGAAGCCAAATTGGGGTAGAAAGGGCCGTGCAGAGGTCAGAGCTTAGGTTCAGCTCGGCCCCCACGCCTCCCACCACACACCAGTCCAGCAATTCCTCCACTCCACCCGCAGAGCCCCAGCTTATATCACAGGTACACTAGCGGTACTATCAGAGCCCAAAGGGCGCGAGGCCAGAAGAGGAGATCCGGCCAGCGACCACCCCAGAGGAGAGAGCACCAGCCGTACCCCTCACAAGTGCGGTTGAGTCAAGGTCGGTCCCCTCCCGTATCTGTTCACAATGGGCTCACAGCTATGTCCAGGGGGCCTCTCCTGGATCCTCCTCCAGCCCCCATCTGTCCAGCTGCCCGCCAATAGGGTCAAGGTGGTGCAAAAGTGAGGTCAGGTACAGCCTGTGATCTAGCGCCCACTCAGCCCTGAGGCCCGCGTTACAACCACCAGGACACCCTAGTGAGCTCCACAGAGTCGATGGAAGAGGGCGGCTTGCATCGTCCACCACCCCCAAAATGGCCGGCACAGTACCTGTTCACGCCTATGGCCGATGGCGCCTAGAAAGTCTCGTCTCCGCAGCAGCAGGTGCCCGCCAGCTCCGGCCCCTCTACCACCGAGTGGAGCCCCCAAGGAGACTCACTCGTCGCAGGCTGTCGGAGAGCCCGTGGGCCGCCGAGCGTCCACCACGGGGGGGGGGAGGGCTGTCCAGCACAGTTCGATACTCGTAGGGACCCAGCTCCTCAAACCCCCGAGCAGCTCCCCCGCCGATTCCTCCGCAGGCCGCGCTCCGCTTCCGCACAACAAAGTCTCTCACCAGACGAAGGAAGGACTGCCCAGGAGTCCTCCGGCGCTCCGGTCCTCACCTCAAGATGGCGGGTCACAGCTTCCACTCCGCACCCCGGTGGCTGACTCCTCTCTAGCGTGGGTCACTGGCGATGGGGCAGCGGGGTCATTCACCACCCCCGCAACCAGTGACTCCCCACACCGCCCGGCAGGATCCCCAGCAGCCAGCAGGGGAACAGGTGCGCAGCTATCCCGGGGGCCCACAGCCAACCAAGCTGCAGTCATTAGGCCGCACCTCCACGCCCCGGGCGGGCAAAATGGCGGACCGCTGATCCACTGCTTCCCCCGTCTGCCGTCCTCTCACCGCAGGGGAGTCGCTCCTCAGGCGTAGCCTCCAGGTCAGCCCCACCAGTACTGTGTCGCCGCCTCCACCGTCCTCTGCGAGAGGGGGAAGGGGCAGCTGCTTCGCCCCACACCACCCGGGGCGTCAACGCCGACCAGGGCGCCCAAGGTCACAGCCGCCGATCTCCGCCAGACACCGACACCACAGGGCAGGGATCAACAGGTCCTCGCGGGGGCTCAGGCAGTCGCCCCCCTCAGCTCCAGCACCCCACCGGCACTAGATCCCCGGGCACAGCACCCTCCAGGAGACGCGGTCTCACCCGACCCCGCAGGCAGCCATAGGGCAGCGCAAGCCGCAGGCGGGGGAAAATGGCGGGCTCCTCTCAGGACCTCAGGGAGCCCCAGCCAGGCAGCCACCACCGTGCAGGAGGGGCCAGGTCCTCTCGCACCCTGCAGTCGGGCCGTGGCTGCATGCGGTCTCTCGCCGGGGGGAGCACTCCAATGTCTGAGAGGTCGCCTACTTGCCGCTTGCCCTGTAATCCAAGCCCCAGGGCACAGATCACAAGATGGCGGCTACTCCGACTGGTCAGCCGCGCTGTCGCCGGTAGTCATCCCCCGGAGCCTTCCGGGGTCCCAGACACCCCCCAGATGGCAGGTAGGTGCCCTGGCTCCGCATAAATTGCCTATAATAGCGGCATGCAGCGGGAGCTCCTCCGGAGCACTTGCCACCTTGGCCACGCCCCCCCTGACTTCGTTTTATCACACCTGCCAGTAATACAGTTTGAGGGATCTTTGAATCCACATGTGAGCGGATTAAGTAAGTGTTGCTTGTGTTTATCTGCAAATGAAACAACATAATGCATCTTATGTGTATGCCCAATGTACACGATCTAAAATAAAATATTTAGAACTATATTCACATGCCAATCGAAAGGAAGTATTGGTGGTCTCTCACCCTTAAGTATGGGAATGCACATTGTCTTTCTAAGGTCCTGGCATTTGGCTTCAAGTGAGCACCAAGGTTTTTTTTTTTGCATGGGTGTGGCTTCCACTCCCCCTACTGGGACAAATCATTGACAAAGGCTTCACCCTATCAGAAATCTCAGCATGATATTTATATAGCAACCTACTTTCATATTTCTGCTAGACATAAAAACCTCCCTAAGGAAAAGCCCTACCTTGGAAAGGGCCGTCCAATTATTTTAGAGGTGACTCTGAATGCAGTATGAAGGAAACATCTTTGTAGGGCAGACTATTTTGCGTTGAATACGAATTTCAGGCTCCAATTATGATTTTTCTTACAAATATCACACCAGAACGTTCCAGCAGTGCTTTTATCCCTAAAAACAACTTGCCATTCTTTAAAGGATCACAAGATCTAAGTTGAAACCGCACTCTCCCTACTTCAGATACATTTACGGCCAGATGCACAATTAAAGTTTGCCATTGCAAACCCTATTTGCAGAATCACATGGTTTCCGACTGTAAAATTGCCAAGACTGAACACTTCTTCTGACTTCTTAAAAGGGTTTTGCAACCCATACTGAATTTGGAAGGGCTATGAAAGGGGCATTCCTTCAAAATTGCCTCTTGGTATGCAATATATACATGGTGTATAACCACAATTTCTGGTTTGAAATAATAGAAAGGCTACCGGCCTTTCAAAGGCACTGGTAACTGATTCACAAAGGAGAAGGGGCCCCTTTGTGATTGTATTGACCACATAAGGGGGAGTAGGCGGTGATCCATGGGACCATTAAGAACACAGTCTGCTTAAAAAATAAAAAAAACAGGAAAAAAAACGTTTTCCATTTTGGGAATGCAGACTCGAGTTGTGGTTTGTTTTCCCTTGCAGGCCACCAGCCCAGTGCTTGTACCCAATCCGATGGCGTGCAAAATTGTGACATGCCTAATTGATATTCATTCGGAAAGTCTTTCTGCAGTTTTTTCCCTAAAAACTGGTGAATTATGAAGTGACCAAATAGTACATAGGTCTCTTCGCAAAATCAAATACTGGTTACACAAAGTCCACCCAGAGTTTTAGTGACCACAGTTTGCGACCAGTATGATAGTATATATAGGTCTTATTCCTTTGAACTCTCTTGGCTCTAATGATTGACAAATTTTGCGTCTCCCCCTAAATGTGTGTGTACATATCTCTGACTGGGATTATGTCACGCTGTTGCCCCTAGCAATATCAGAATAATTTCATGCAAGAATCTTTGAAAAATGCATAATGCTGACTGGAATCAATTTATGAAATGTTGCACCATTAACTTTCAGTAGACTTGTGGGCAACTTCAGAGGATTATTTAGATAGCTATGCCACTTTTAGAATTCCTGTCATACCATCTTTGGCAGGGAGGGTGGAAGGAGGTTTAATTGAATTGGTGGCAGTTTCTGTATGATGTAACATCATGTCCTTCTTCACTGGGTAACTTAATATCCAGGGCCATATCTTTGAATTTAAAAATGGTTGCCAGCATCATACAAATCATTGGTAGGATGAATAGATATGCTCGAAGAAATTGGAAATTATTGGATTCAAGGAAAGGAGAGGTTATCAATGGAATTTAGTGATTAGACAGTAATGCCAAAGAACATGTGACTTGGAGTAGGAAAAGCACAGGGAGAGAGAGGGGTATATACTTACTACTCCTATGAAAGTCACTAAATCGAATTCCCCGCACAGGAAGCATGCTACCAGTAACAATGCCTTGTACGATCTCCTGCATTTATTCATCACATGTGGTGATGGTGGGCATGCAATTATTCTTAGCCAATTTAACAGTGGATTGTCCCGCATCTGGGTACCTGGATAAGAAGCTTTGGTATTCTGAGTTTTGGCATGTTGTGAACAAGTTTGACTAATTGTGCCAACTGTGCAAATTTGTGGTTTATAAATTGGCCTCTGTCAATTTGGTGGAATGTATCATGGTGTCATTTCAAGTGTTTATAGCAGCCATAATCTTCTAATTTTACCATTTCAGCTACCAGACCTAGCTAAACAGATTAATAATGCCATCCTATGTAGTTAGACAAACAATTATCTGGACTTAATGTTACATCTGTTATTGCTATTTCATGATATAGTTTTAAAACCACTTGCGGTTACCTTTTTAATGGTCTTAGGGCCAGATGTAGGTCGCCCAATACCGGTCCGTAACGGCCGAAATTACCGAATTACGGCCGTTACCGAACAGTATTGGGCTACTGAGATGTAGGTGGCCTAAATTGCAAATTCGGTAATTTACCGATTCGGTATTTTAAGGAATCGGTAAATTACCGATTCCTTAAAATACCGAATCATTAAATTACTGAATTTGCAATGTAGGGAGCACTCAAATGAGTGTTTTCCCCATTTTAGGATTCGTTATTTACCACCAACTATAAGTTGGTGGTAAATAACGAATACCTATGAAAATGCAAATCTGTGCATTTTCAACTGTGCCATGTGGCAGACATACATGCCCTTGGGGCATGTATGGGTACCACATCTGCACACAAGCACGATTCAGGGGTGCAACAGGGTGTCAAAGTGACACCCTGGCATCCTTGAATGTGTCCCCCATTTTACCGAATCGGTATTTACCGATTCGGTAATTGCCATTCATTCCTATGGGCCTTCAGGCCCATAGGAATCTGAATTTCGGTATTTTAGATTCGGTAAATGTACTTTACCTACATCTGGCCCTTAGTTTTATGCCTTGAGGATGCTATTAATTTTGCTACTGTTTTGAATGCATATAAAATATTTGCTGTACTGTGCATGATTATTTAATGCCCTAAGGCCCAGTCTCCCTAAACAAGAAGTATTTTGAATGGCTCACATTTTTCTGTTCTCTGGCCCGTCGCAATCTACATCAGGACCTAAAGTGCACTCTTGCAAAATGGAAAGATTCACTCATTTCAAAGCTGCCTGTAAATAGAAGATTATCAGTGGGAAGACCATAGCTTGCCAAGACCTTGAAACAGCCGTAAGAAATATGCTCTGTGCTATTGTGAACAGTCCGTTGTTCTTTCAGAAAGGTGATTGTAGGTCTTTGGATATAAATATTTCTGCTGCTTATATGAGTGTATCTCACTTTAGTAATACATACCACCTGGCCACCTCAGTGAACAGTATTGTGGGGTTATTGTAACTGACACTTAATTGATCTTTGAGGTCAGATAAAGCACCAGACCCAGATGGCATCCCAATGGACCACTTGAAAAACAATATTGACTTGGGTAACTAGAGTACTCGTAGCAATTTTGCTGTTCCAATCTTGTGGGTCCTTGTCTATTATTCTGAGCTAAAAGAAGTTTGTAAAGAGGGTCCACAAAATTTAGTAGATGATAAACAAATCCAGTTTATTCAGCTTACAGGAACAGACCTCCAGCTGCTTCCCCAGCTTCTTCTTAATGACGCAATCTCAAGACATAACATTCCAAGCACCTAGCAACTAACAGAGAGTTCTAGTTCTATGAATGCAGATCTATTGAGCATAGATCCCCACACATCTTCCTCATTATAAATAATAAAAGAAACACAAATTGAACAAAGATAATGCAGTTGCAAGGAAGAACAAAAATACATTAAGGAGTAGAGCACTTTGCAACGTTACCACAGCTCCAGGCTGAACCGTCTGACAAAATCAGAACATTTCTTTTGACAGACTTGATTTGCATAGGTTGAGAGAATTTGCTGTCGCCTTTGACAACAAATCCTCCTTTCTTGGTCACAACCCAATCACCCACCTTAAAATCATTTTCACGTACTCTCATTCTCAAATTATACGACAGGGCAGAATTAGCTTGTTGTTTGTCAACGTCATACTTCACTCCTCTGCGATTGACCCACACACACTCCCTACTCTTCAACCAACCTGGAACTGGAACTTCCTTGATACCAGGCTCACGACCTTTGAGGGAAACAAACGGTGAGACACCAGTGACGGAGTGCGGGGTAACTCTGTAGGACCACATAATTTTCTTCAATTCATTAGACCAAGATAAACCATTGGCAAGAGATAATTGAATGTTTTCCATCAACAACCTGTTAATTCTTTCCACTAATCCATTGGCTTGCGGCCTGAATAATGCCACCCTCTCATGGCAAACTCCCATTCCATCCAGGAACTCCTTCATCTCCCTTGAAACCAATTGCACGCCGTTATCCGACACTAAAGTTTTAGGAATTCCTTCGCTCAAGAACGCCCTCTCTAGAAACCCAATAACTCTTCTAGTATCAATAAACTCGGTAGACTCCACCACAAACCATTTGGAATGATAATCCACAAGTACCATTAAAAATCTGTTACGCACGCCCAGCCTATGAATTGGTCCCAAAAAATCTATAGCTAGTTTCTCCCACGGTCATTCTGGGAACTCAACACATTGGAGGGGAGGTTGTCTAACGACTTTGGTCTTGTCGCTACTCGCACATGCATGACAATTCCTTACAACTCCATCTATTTCCCCATCCATACCTGGCCACCAGTAAGATTCACGAATTCTTCTCTTTGTCATGTTACGACCCAAATGCCCCTCATGTGCCAAGCTCATAATTTTAGTCCTAAGACTGCGGGGTGGAACCAATCTATTCCTATGCCACAATTTTCCTTCCGCAACACTCAATTCACCTTCCACATGAAAGAAACCTTTCAACCTAGCATCATCACAAGATTCTTTTGACCAACCACCAGACACATTATCCATAACTATTTTCAACAGATGATCATCAGAAACCACATCAACCGGCATCCTAGATAAATAATCTGCAACTACGTTTTTCTCACCTTTGACGTATTCCATATCGAAATTGTATTCTAGGACTGACAGAATCCACTTCGATATTCTAGGAGTAACATTACCTTCAAGTCCTCTTCCACCTTTGAACAAATGCACCAGGGGTTTATGACCTGTTCTTACTCTAAAAGGTAACCCCCACAGAAAATACCTAAAATGTTTGATGCCCCAAGTACAAGCGAGGGCTTCCCTCTCAATCACTGAATAAGAGGTTTCTGCTCCTTGAAGCCTCCTAGAAGCGAATCCAATGATTCTTTCAATGCCATCAGAAATTTGAGTCAATACTGCTCCAAGCCCCACACTACTTGCATCTGTAGTTACCAGAGTCTTGGCCCGCACATCAAAATGACCCAAGGTTGGAGCATGCAGAATACCATCTTTCACTCTCTTGAATGCCTCCTCACAGCTTTCACTCCACTTGAACACAACACCATTCTTCATTAATAATCTTAAAGGCTCTACAACATTAGCAAAGCCCTTGATAAATTTCGAACAATATTCGGCTAAGCCTAAAAATTATCTAAGCTGATCTTTACAAGTAGGTGTAGAGGCATTGTTGATCGCAGAAATTATGCTTTTTTTTGGCTTAATTCCCAGACCAGATATTTCATGACCCAAGTAAGTCACACAGTCACGTTTAAGTTGACACTTTTCTTTTTTTATGGTCAATCCGTTCTTTTTCATACGTACCAAAACCTCTGTCAAAACTTTATCGTGGTGTTCACAATTTTTGCCAACAATCAATACATCATCTTGAAAACCTAAGACATTCTCCACACCAGTTAAAATTTTCTGCATTACTCTTTGAAATACTGCCGAAGCAGATGCTAATCCAAAGGGCATCCTGCAATACCTAAAGGCTCCCAATGGAGTTACAAAGGAGGTAAGGTGACGTGATCCTTCTTCTAAGTCTATTTGGTGATACGCAGCTGACATATCAATGACACTAAAGACCACGCCCCCACCCATGGCACTCAGCATCTCAGAAATATTGGGTAAGGGTTGCCTGTCTACCCAAATATTCCTATTTAGGTCACGTAGGTCCACACATAGACGAATTTTAGCTCCCCCATCTTTTGGTGCAACCACAATGGGCGCAAGCCATTCAGAGGCCTCAATAGGCTCAATTATTTTCAAATCTAATAATTTGTCAAGTTCATCCTTTAAGGGAGCCCTCATTAAATGTGGAACATTTCTAACCTTGTGAACCACAGGCACTGCGTTCTTTTTGAGTATTATCTTGTGCGAAAACTCTTTCAACTTACCCAGCTTTTCAGTAAAAACATCTGGAAATCTTCTCATGATATCAATTTCAAAACTATCAACATTGAGAACGGTGAAAGATGATACTGGTTCAGGTGCATTAGGATTTAAAGTAATACCTAAATCTTTTTGGTGCCGCCAGCCAAGCAAATTAGAACCTTGTTTGGTCAAGTAGACCCTTCCAAACACCTTGCTAGAAGAAAAAGTTATTACCATCCATTTTAATCCTAAAATATCTATAGTCTTGCCACCATATCCCACAGCTTTGATGTCTGGAGATTGCCATGAAGAAAGATCACTACTCTCCCCCCAAACACTGATGTACATGTCCTTGGATAGTAATGTATATAGACTTCCAGAATCAATTAACATGTTGACACTCTTAGATCCAGGATGATTAAGATCTCTGCAATCAAAACTGATCAAACTATGTGGTTTCTCGAGTTTATCCGTACTTTCAGTAGGAATGTCAATTAAGCATACAACATCTTGAGAAGAATTACTACTCATCTATTCCATCAACGCACAACATAAACCCTTGAACATTCTCGCAACAATCGTCAACCTCATTAACATATTGAGATTTTACATTACAAACTTTTGCCAAATGTCCCCTTTTTCCACAGTTCCTGCAAATGGAATTTCTCGCCATACAACGTGTACTAGAGGCAATATGACCAGGAGCACCACATCTATAACATTTCACTTGGTGAAAACTTCCTTGTTGTGTAGAAGCAACAGGATTAGGACGAATATTATTAGGAGATCTACTAGAAGACTTGGAATCAATCTTTCCATAAGGCTTAACAAGCTTCGTTTCATTAACACTAGTTTGAACAAGGGAAGATTTCTCATTAACTTCAGGTTGTTTTGTTGGTTCTTTGGAAGTCACAGAGCTCGTGCATTTGTCCATCTCCTTAATCCACAAATCAGTGTTTTCAAGTCCTTTAGCAATTTGAATAGCTTCTTCTAACGTACAATCTTTTATAAGTAATTTCTCTCTAACTCTTTTGTTATTGGTACATCTCACAATTTGGTCGCGAATCAAAGAATCGTTCAAATCCTTGAATTGACAATTGATAGACAACCCTCTCAAAGCTGCTACATAGCTCGCTATGTCTTCATCACTTTTTTGTGCGCGACAAAAGAACTTATGTCTTTCAAGTACAGTATTTATTTTAGTCATAAACCTTTTTTCAAGCATTTGCATACTCATCTCATAGACGTTATTAGGTTGCCCGTTTCCAATGCCCAAGGAAATCTCAGGGAGATCTTCATAGAGCCTTCTACCTTCTACTCCCAAATTATGAAGCAAGATCGCTTGCCTACGAATTGGCCCAAATTTGTCTGAACCTGTGGCCAGAATGTAGGTTAAAAACAACTTTTCCCCAGGGGTTGGAAGAAAAGCAGGAGGAGTAGCAAAGCTTTGTTTAGCCATGCTACAACAGTGAAACACTTGAAATTCACAGGGAAATTAACGATGCCAATATATGCACCTTAACAGCACAGTATAAACAGAAAATCCTTGCTTATCATTACATTTATACAGAATGCTTTTGTAGCGAAAACTAATGTGCAGTTGTACTTGTTGCCGACTGTGAGCTGCACTGGTTGCTTACTGTGAAGAGAAGATGCGCGGTGGCAGTTCGCCTAGAATCAGGTTAATATTGTTCGCTTTGTTGTGAGGAGCGACGCTTCACTAAATGCACACCGGTAGCTTAATCAGGCTCTGTTGCCAAGCAACGCGTCACTTTGTTGTGAAGAGCGACGCTTCACTAAATGCGCACTGGCAGTTCTATCGGACCTTGGTTGCTAAGTAATGCACAAACAAAAATGGCTGTTACGCAGGGTCACGCAACGCAGCAACGTGATGACATCACAAGGTCATCTAGCACTCGATGAGGGAAACTCCGGCGGTTCCAAATTCCGAAGAGTCTTCAAGGATTCCAAAGAGAAGGTAGGACAATCCTTGCTATGCACGTTCAATGGTAGAGCGCGACGGTAAGCGCTACAGTTAGAAATTTTGAAGGATGCACAAAGGCTGGAAAGGTCAGGCTTTACCAGATTTTAAAGTCAAGAATGGTTAACAATCGTCAGTACTCACTCAGGGTTAACGAAGGAAATTTTCCAAGGGCAAAATTATTCCAAGGGCAAAAATTAAAGGGCAGAAGGAGTAAATGTATACTACCAGCTCCAGGTAGTATCGTCCAGGGGTGAAGGACTGAAGTACTCTGCCTCCTGCCAGAGTTAGTGCGCCTCGTCGCCAATGTAAAGAGAGGGTCCACAAAATTTAGTAGATGATAAACAAATCCAGTTTATTCAGCTTACAGGAACAGACCTCCAGCTCCTTCCCCAGCTTCTTAATGACACAATCTCAAGACATAACATTCCAAGCACCTAGCAACTAACAGAGAGTTCTAGTTCTATGAATGCAGATCTATTGAGCATAGATCCCAACAAAGTTACCATCAATATCATTCATAGCTAGGCCCGGGAAAAATGTATCCCCACTGCAACTCTGGGCTGCTTTACAGCTGGGCTGGGCACCAATTGACCAGTTCTTCCATCTGCACCTCTTGGTTAGGAAATATACCGTTGTGTGAGGAAGTTCTATACATCTGGCTTTCTTAAACCGCAGTTAAACTTTTGAACGTGTAAATAGGTCAAAGCCTCTGACTATCCTTTTCTCTAAAGATGTTGAGGCAAATATTCTATATTTTCTTGACCAACAGCATTCAAACCATGCAGCTAAACTAAGAATTAGGCTTCGGGGTGTTGGGGGCGATCGGGGTGGGGTGTTCCAAAGGTTTCAGTGGGGCCAGAGGAGGTACGTCAGGGCTGCATCTGACTCATTTGCATGTCACCTCTATGCAAATTGTCTGGAGGACTCCGTGAGGCGATCGAGCCAGGATACCCCCATTTAGGCAGCACAATACCGGTTTTCCTTTATGCCGATGATGCAGTGTTTATGGCTTGTACAGAAAAAGAACTTGAGAAAACTAATTGTTAGTTAACTGCTATTGCTGGACAATTCAGGATTTGATTCTCAATTTCTCTAAGTCCTATATTTTGATTATAGGCCGTAAGAAAACGAGATCCGGAACCTAATGCCTTAAAATCATGTTACAGAAAGTTCAGACTTTTTTCTGTATCTTTGCATACCTTTTGACAACTCCTGACTCTGGTCTCATTTGCTGCAATTAAGGTTAAGATAATAGAATCACAGGCTGTTTTTCATTTGGCAACGAGGCAGGCTAACAAGTAATACATGAATGAAATACATGCTGGCTATATATGGTTTAATTCTGTATTATGTTTTGAAATGCACAGTCTCACCCACAACCCCACGCTGACCGGGACACCACTCGAATGAATGCCATCTCTCATCCTTCTCACATCAGATACCAGATGGCATTTAGCAAAGGTTATTACACACGTATATCCAGTGAGCCACAAATTGGCTAGGTACAGGGTCAAGTTACTAGCCATGTGGCCTTGATAAGTGGCAAGCTTTGAGTTTTGGGCAGATCCCACAGTCTTAGTACTTTGAACATGATAATTTATGCTAGAGTTTTTATAGTAGCAAGTGTCTTGTCAGTATGGTCTGGTGCTTACGTCTGTGGATCTGTCAACATCACTAGTCTCCAAGTGGAGAACAGGTTCTGAAAACGACTTTTGAGTCTCTTTCAAAGTACTCTTCATTTTGCTTGGCACAAACAGCTGAACAATGTAGAGGATATTTTAGGTTATCACCAGTTCTATTGTGAGTCTATGTGTGGGCCATTCCTACTGTATGTTTGTACAGAGAAATCTCTATGGGTTTTCTGAGCGCAGATACCCACCAACAATCTAATTGTTTAACCACATGCATGCTTATGACGAGCCCAGCTCGTCATGAGGCACAGTGGAACTGTGCTCATGTCGCGCTGGGCTCGTCATAACGGCCACGGCCTCCCCACGCGAAATTGATTCCCCGCCCGTGCGGGAGAATCAATGAGTGGGCAGAGTCGTGACGAGCCCAGCTCGTTACGAGCACCGTGGCGCCTCCCCCCACACCGCGGGGGAATTACCCCCGCGGCGAAGAGGTTAAGTATGTTGCGCCCATTTGTTCCGGATTGAGGAGACCAGAATTGTTCAAGAGACTGTTGTTTATAGCCAAAAAAAGATAGGGCATGGGTTAAAAACTCTTAATCAACAAAGGCTCTTTCAGCTGAATTAAGTCATCAGTCATATTGTTTTTTAATATTGGAAATGGTCTAGAGCATGAAGTTGTATGTACATCTGGTTCATGACCTTTATGAGGGCTGGTTACTTACAAGGTTTGCTACAGGCATTGTACCCCACGTGTTGCCCTTCCCAATGGTTTGGGCACCTGCTTTCTGAATTTTACTTTTTTCACTTTGTATAAATTACCAAGACATACATATTTTGAGCCTTTGTAGAGTAATGCTGGATTTATTATGGTAACTCAATTTTTTTGTTCTAGCCTTGGCAGTGCCTGTACTGTCTCTTCGAGACACGCTGTATCCATTCTGTGGGCTTACAGCCTGCGCATCACTTTTGATTTGTTGCTTTGCCTGTCCCTGTAAATTATCTGTCATTCGTTAATGATAAAATGTCTGGACTAAATGCTCTTCCTCCAAACAAAGATCTTGAGGTAGTCTTGTTGGTTAAGATCTTAATTCCAATTTGTATTCAATTCATCAAACGTACAAATTCAAAATAATTCAGCCAGTAGTCAAGTCAAATCATTTAACTTGACTACTGGCTGGATTGTTTTCAATTTGTACATTTGATGGATTGAATAAAAACGTATACTTAGGGGAGGGGCTTTCAGTAAGCCCACTTCATGCTGTAGTGTCATTTTCATCTTATTTCCGCTCATCACAACATGGGGCACAGAATCATCCCACTACAGCCTTTGGATTACCTGACTGGTAGTGATGACTTTTTGCTCTTGCACATTGTGCACATTCACACAATAAGTCATCTGTTTAAGTCCATTGGGCTACTGGTGCAATGTGTGCTTTTACGTAGAATATATAGACTTTTAGACAATGCTTATTTTCATACAACGCGTGCCTTCATACAAAAATAACTCATGAACAAAATCAGCATTAGCAGAGCTAAAAGGACAGCAGCCAATGCCATACGTGTTGACTTTGCCAGTGCCTGTTTGTCTGTCAAGATATTTGTAAAGGCATCAACCTGAAAAATGTTATGAAAAGCTCTTATTTGCTATCATTGTATTTATTGGAATTGCTTTTTATTTTATTTTAGGAGAGAGAAAAAATATTTAGCAAAGCACTGGAAAAATGTTAATGTTGGGGATTTCATTCAACTGCAGTGTGATGAGATTATTCCTGCTGATATGGTGCTACTGTACTCCTCTGATCCAGATGGAATCTGTCATATTGAAACCTCTAGTCTTGACGGGGAGACCAATCTGAAACAGAGGCAGGTGGTTAAAGGATTTGCAGACCAGGTATAGTGTTCTTTATGTTTAATTTGATCATAGTGTTACTTTGATTTTTGATTCTTTCAAAAGCAGTTTAATTCATTTTCAGATCTTAATGTTCTTAAGATTGAGAGATATCCTGAGCTGCTGAATAAATTCATCTCATCTCCTATATCTAAGGGACCTATACCTGATTATTAGTGAGTATAGAAAACCAGGAACCAACAACGTTTAACATCCTGACCAAACTGAGAGGTTGCAGGGTAGGAAGTGGCCTATATACGTGCTTCAACCGTAGACGTACCAGTACATCCACCTTTCCTAACTACTCTCCATTATAAATACTAGCATCTTTTTGAAGGACTGTTAAGTGGCATGATGCAGTGCAAAGCTTATTCAAAACCTATTACCATGAACTTACATCCTTTCATTATGCTTGATCAATGTCCTCTCTGGGCCCATGTCAAAACAGTGCAATTACTTTAGATCCTCCAATGGACCTTTTATGTCAGCTAACGAAGACTTGAATATCAGGAGGTGGGAAATATCAGGTTCTGGTAGCCCTAGACCACCTGATTGGCTCACAGCCATGTGAGAACAACATAATAATCGCAGGAGATCTGAATATGACCTTTAAGCCTCTTACAGTAGGTGACTGGTATTCAGGGGAAGAAGAGGATTCTCAGTGGGGGTCCCTAAACTGGACTTAAAACCTATAAGCAGATGGACAGCTAGCATAATCCAGATTAATGCAATATGTAGTGAAAGAGTGCTTAGAGCATTAACTGGAAGAACAGTGAGTAACGGTGAAGGTGAAAACACTTTTGACAACGGTCGCTCGCAAAGTAGGATTGATTATGCTATCTGCAATCTGGCATCTGATCAAGGACATGAAGGTAAAAGTTCATTCACAGTAAGTATTTCTGTCTAATGGACCATGACCACCCCAAGAATTTGGCGACCACCACAGTGGCGTGCTAGGTGCAGACTCCCGGTCCTCATTCTTCAGGTCGTCCACCACCTCCCCCCGCCCCCCTCAGGCCTGTGCCCTCTCCAGTCGCCCTATGCCTCTCTTTGCATTCCGAAGCAGTATTCTTTGTTCACAGCTTGCCCACTTAACTAGCTCCCTTTTCTGGTTGCCTACCCTCGGACCTGCCGGGGCCTTCCACTTGCTGGTGAGTTCGCGTTTTGCCAGTATATATGCCAGATCTTGGAACCTGGCCGTGACCTTGGTTTTAGCGTAGTGGGGAAATAGGTTGAGCAGCACATGACTGGGGGTGCATGGGATCTCCTTTTCAATAACGCGCGCTGTCTCCCGAACCACTTCTTGCCAATATCCCTCTATCTGTGGGCAACTCCACACCATGTGAATGTAACCAGCCCCTTCCTCCTGGCAGCGGGGGCAGCTTGCATCCTCCCGATTAAAATAGCGGTTAATTCTGTCAGGTGTAATATATACCCTATTTGCAGAGTGTAAAAACTGATTAATTGGAATCGTGCGTTGCGCGATACCTTGGTGGCCCGGAGCAGCGTATTCTCCCAGTCCTTATCCGTTATAGGACTCCCAATTTCTGCCTCCCATTTATCTTTCAGGCTCTCCAGTGGCCCCGGGGAGTCCCGCTGAATGGCTCTATAGATACAAGAGACCGCTTTAATGATGCCCCCTGCTAGACTTATGTATTCACATGTAGAGTGTGTAGGTGGTTCTGTTGCCCCCTGACTCCAGTGCCTGCGCATAGATCCAGTGACCTCCCCACATAACAGGAAATGGCCCTTTGGAATATTTAAATTTGCTTGGAAGGCCGCAAATGTGAGAAGCTCCCCGTCACCGTATAAGTCTCCTATCTTAGTGACTCCCGTTTGTGCCCATCTCTGGGGAGTAAGGACCTTTAGTTTTGGTTTTCTGAAGACATCTGACCCAGCAATTTCTTATTACCCTGTGTTCCGAGGAGTTAATTGTGCGCTGTTTAATGGTGCCCATGAGTGTAGTCAGGACATCTGTTCTATTCAGGGTGAATGGGGGTGTCCTCCTGTCCCGATCTAGACTTCCTGCCACCCACTGTTTGAAGCGTTGGAGCTGTCCCGCTAGATAATAATTCTCCATATGTGGCACCGCTAGGCACCCCTCTGCTTGTGCTCTGCGCAATGTAACCAACGCCACTCTGTGCCTACTGGGGCTCCAAATAAAAGTGGCCAGAAGCGAGTCGAGTGATTGGAACCATGTCTTGGGGATCCACACTAAGAGTGTGGTAAGAAAATATAACAATCTGGGTAGCGCCCCCGCCACTGACAGGGGCAATGTCCCCCAGAATGCCATGCTGCCTTTTAGTGATCAGAGAGCCCCCCCTATATTTTCCTCCTGGACATCAGAGAGATCATAATACACTCTGACCCCCAGGTATCTAAAACAACGCGCTTCCCACTGGAGGTCCCCCAGGCCCGCAGGCGGCAGAGCCTCCCTTGCTATTGGAAAGAGTCGTGACTTCTGCCAGTTCACGCAGAGCCCAGATAGTGTTCCGAACTCGTCCAGCATATGCTGGGCTCCCTCCAACGCTGTGACTGAGTCCTTCAGGAAAGGCAGTAAGTCACCCGCATATAATGCTATGTGGTGCGTCTGCTCTGCCAGCCTAATACCCTCATACGGCGTCCCCGAACTTGCCACACACACGCTGGCGATAGAGCCAGTGGCTCTATCGCCAGCACGAAGAGCAAGGGGGAGAGGGGACAACCCTGCCGTGTGCCCCTCTCCACCCTGTATTGCGTGGAAATGGTGCAGCCCATACGTACCCGTGCCACTGGGTTCTTGTATAGTAATTTGACCCATTGGATGAATCCCTGCCCCAACCCCATCCTCGCGAGGACTTGCATATAAGAAATCCAACTCAAGACTATCGAACACTTTCTCGATCAATGGCGAAAATCGCCCCCTCCTGCGCCTCCACCGCACCCTGTTGTAACACCGCGAACAGCCGCCTGATGTTCAGTGTGGTGTTTCTGCTGGGGATGAATCCCGCTTGACCAGCATGCACCAAGGAGGTCATATGTGGCAGCAGCCTAGTGGGCATTATCTTACTGAGAATTTTAAAATCGAGATTTAGCATCGATAGTGGTCGATATGCAGAGCACTCTGTGGGGTTCTTATCAGGCTTGAGCAGGGGAACCATTACAATCAATCAATCAATCAATCGGAACATTTGTATAGCGCACTACTCACCCGGAGGGTCTCAAGGCGCTGGGGGGGGGGGTCCGCTACTGCTCGAACAGCCAGGTCTTGAGCTGCTTCCTGAAGGCGAGGTGGTCCTGGGTCAGGCGGAGGTGGGTCGGGCGGGAGTTCCAAGTCTTGGCGGCCAGAGAGGAGAAGGCCCTTCCTCCTGTGGTGGCTCTTCGGATGCGGGGGACGGCGGCGAGGGCGTGGCTGGTCGATCGAAGCTGGCGCGTGAGGCGGCTGCTGAGGTATCCTGGTCCTTGGTTGTGTAGGGCTTTGTGTGCGTGGGTGAGGAGCCGGAAGGTGATTCTCTTGTTGACCGGGAGCCAGTGCAGGTCTCTCAGGTGTCCGGAGATGTGGCTGCGGCGGGGATGTCCAGGATGAGTCGTGCTGAGGTGTTCTGGATCCGCTGGAGTCTCTTCTGGAGTTTGGCGGTGGTGCCGGCGTAGAGGGAGTGGCCGTAGTCCAGCCGGCTGGTGACGAGGGCCTGGGTGACCGTCTTCCTGGTTTCGGTGGGGATCCATCGGAAGATCTTGCGTAGCATTCGCAGGATGTTGAAGCACGACGAGGAGACGGCGTTGACTTGTCTGGTCATGGAGAGGGAGGAGTCCAGGATGAAGCCCAGGTTGCGTGCGTGGTCAGTTGGTTTGGGTGCGCTGCCCAGGGCGGGGGGCCACCAGGAGTCGTCGCAGGCGGAGGGTGAGGATCCCAGGATGAGGACTTCCGTCTTGTCCGAGTTCAGTTTCAGGCGGCTGTTCAACATCCATTTGGCTACGTCGGTCATCCCTTCGTGCAGGTTGGCTCTGGCGGTGGCGGGGTCGTTGGTGAGGGAGAGGATCAGCTGGGTGTCGTCTGCGTAGGAGATGATGTTCAGGTTGTGCTGGCGTGCGATGGCTGCGAGGGGGCTCATGTAGACGTTGAAGAGTTGGGCTGAGCGAGGAGCCTTGAGGGACGCCGCAGATGACTTCGGTGGTTTCCGATCTGAACGGGGGGAGGCGGACTCTCTGTGTCCTTCCGGCGAGGAAGGAGGTGATCCACTCCAGTGCCTTCTCCTGGATTCCGACGTTGCTGAGGCGCTTTACTAGGGTGCGGTGGCAGACAGTGTCGAAGGCCGCGGAGAGGTCCAGGAGGATGAGGGCTGCTGTTTCTCCGTTGTCGAGCAGGGCTCGGATGTCATCTGTAGCTGCGATCAGGGCTGTCTCGGTGCTGTGGTTGGCCCGGAAGCCAGACTGCGAGAGGTCGAGGGAGCCGTTCGTCTCGAGGAAGGCGGCCAGTTGCTTGTTGACGGTCTTCTCGATGACTTTGGCTGGAAACGGGAGCAGCGAGATGGGGCGGTAGTTCTTGAGGTCGGTAGGGTCTGCTGATGGTTTCTTGAGTAGAGCGCGGAGTTCGGCGTGCTTCCAGCTCTCCGGGAAGGTGGCGATGTCGAAGGAGGTGTTGATGATGTCCCGCAGGTGGGGTACGATGACAGCGTCGGCCTTGTTGAAGACGTGGTGAGGGCAGGGGTCTGTTGGAGATCCGGAGTGGATGGAGTTCATCGTGCGGATGGTGTCTTCGGTGCTGATCGGGGTCCAGGCGCGGAGGGTGGCGGTGGGGGGCGGTGGTTCGGTCGTGGCGTGCGTTGGTTGAGTGCTGAAGCTGTTGTGTATGTCCGCGATCTTGTTGTGGAAGTAGGAGGCGAGGGAGTTGCAGAGGTCTTGCGAAGGGGTGATGTCGTTGTTTCCGGCGTTGGGGTTGGAGAGCTCTTTCACGATGTTGAAGAGTTCCTTGCAGTTGTGTGCGTTGTTGTCCAGTCGTTCCTTGAATGCGGTTTTCTTGGTGGCGCGGATCAGCTGGTGGTGTTTTCGGGTGGCGAGCTTGAGGGCAGTCATGTTGTCCGGTGTTGGGTCTCTGCGCCAGGTTTTCTCGAGTGCTCTGCAGTTCTTCTTGGAGCTCTTGAGTTCTTAAACCATGGGGCTTTCTTGCTGCCGGGTCTGCTCGGCTGGGTCTTCAGAGGGGCGAGGTCGTCTGCGCAGTCGCTGATCCATTTCGTGAGGTTGGTGGCCGCTTGGCTCGGGTTCGTTGTGCTGGTGGGAGGGTTCTTGCTCAGGGAAGTAGTGAGCTGGTCTGCAGTGATCTTGTTCCAGCTTCTGCGGGGAGCCTGTTGCTGGAGATGGTGGAGCGTGGTCCTTCTGTAGCTGAAGTGGACGCAGCTGTGGTCCGTCCATTGGAGTCCCGTGGCGTGGCTGAAGGCGATGTCCTTGCTGGAAGAGAAGATCGGGACGAGTGTGTGTCCGGCGTAGTGGGTGGGGGTGGTCACCAGTTGCTTGAGTCCGAGGTTGGCGAGGTTGTCCAGCAGGGTGGTGGTGTTGCGGTCGTTGTTGTTCTCCAGGTGGAAGTTGAGGTCTCCGAGGAGGATGTAGTCGGTTGAGGGGAGGGCGAGCGGGCTGACGAAGTCGGCGATGTCCTCGCTGAATTGTGCGCGTTGTCCCGGGGGTCTGTAGATGAGGGTGCCTCTGAGGGTGGTCTTGGGGTTGACGTGGATCTGGAAGTGCAGGTGTTCGGCGGGTGCGAGGTTGTCGTCGGTGTTGGTCGTGATGCGGATGGAGTTCCTGTGGATGATGGCGATGCCTCCTCCTGTCTGGTTGACGCGGTCCCTCCGGATGATCTTGTAGCCGTCCGGGATGGCGATGGCGGTGTCGGGCGCTGAGGAGGCGTTCATCCAGGTTTCCGTGAGGAAGGCGACGTCTGGGTCTGTGGTGTCGAGCAGGTTCCAAAGCTCAACGGCGTGTCTGTGGACGGAGCGGGTGTTGAGCAGGATGCACTTCAGGTGGGTGCTGCTGGAGTTCGGCTTGGTGGGTGCTGGTGTAGCGTGGGTCCGGTTGCAGGTGAACTTGCAGGAGTGGCAGCTGAAGGGTCCGTGGGTGCGTCTCGGTGTGGCTCGGTAGCAGCGCGGGGTTCGGCCGGTGTTGAGAGCGTTGAGTTCGGTGGAGTCGTAGGTTCGTCTGCTCGGCTTCCGGCGGTGGGGGCCAGGGGTCCTGGCACTGGGCGCGGTCCAGGCGCGGACGGGCGCAGACGGGCTTACCTTTGGCGCACCTTCGGCGCTCAATCGGTGCTCCCGCTGCGCGCGTCCGCTGCGCGGTCGCTCAGGGGCCGTCATAAGAAGGGGGACGGGAGGGCGGGTCTGCTGGGCTGGGCGAGCGTCCGGGCCAATGGGCCGGTGGTGGGCGGGGCCGCAGGGGCCAGCGGCGGGAAAAGTGGCGAGCGGCCGGCTCCGCTGTGGCTGGGCCGCTCGGGGGTGCTGGGGGGGGGCGGCGGTGGCGGCAGGCAGGCGGCAGGCAGGAGGCTGGCAAGGAGGCTGGCTAGCAGGGCAGCAGGCGAGTGAGGGGGGTGACCCGGCCTCGAGAGGCACAGTGGTCACTCCCGCGGTCACCCAGGCGCTCCCCTTAAGAAGGGGGATGGGAGGGCGGGTCTGCTGGGCTGGGCGAGCGTCCGGGCCAATGGGCCGGTGGTGGGCGGGGCCGCAGGGGCCAGCGGCGGGAAAAGTGGCGAGCGGCCGGCTCCGCTGTGGCTGGGCCGCTCGGGGGTGCTGGGGGGGCGGCGGTGGCGGCAGGCAGGCGGCAGGCAGGCAGGCAGGAGGCTGGCAAGGAGGCTGGCTAGCAGGGCAGCAGGCGAGTGAGGGGGGTGACCCGGCCTCGAGAGGCACAGTGGTCACTCCCGCGGTCACCCAGGCGCTCCCCTTAAGAAGGGGGACGGGAGGGCGGGTCTGCTGGGCTGGGCGAGCGTCCGGGCCAATGGGCCGGTGGTGGGCAGGGCCGCAGGGGCCAGCGGCGGGAAAAGTGGCGAGCGGCCGGCTCCTCTGTGGCTGGGCCGCTCGGGGGTGCTGGGGGGGCGGCGGAGGCGGCAGGCAGGCAGGCAGGAGGCTGGCAAGGAGGCTGGCTAGCAGGGCAGCAGGCGAGTGAGGGGGGTGACCCGGCCTCGAGAGGCACAGTGGTCACTCCCGCGGTCACCCAGGCGCTCCCCTTAAGAAGGGGGACGGGAGGGCGGGTCTGCTGGGCTGGGCGAGCGTCCGGGCCAATGGGCCGGTGGTGGGCGGGGCTGCAGGGGCCAGCGGCGGGAAAAGGTGGCGAGCGGCCGGCTCCGCTGTGGCTGGGCCGCTCGGGGGTGCTGGGGGGGCGGCGGTGGCGGAAGGGCAGGCGGCAGGCAGGCAGGCAGGAGGCTGGCAAGGAGGCTGGCTAGCAGGGCAGCAGGCGAGTGAGGGGGGTGACCCGGCCTCGAGAGGCACAGTGGTCACCGCCTCTCTCGTTGTTTGTGGCAACCTCCCACTCTCCCACGTGTCCGTGTATAGTTCCACTAACCTGGGAGCCAGCTCCACCAAGTATGTGGCATAGAACTACTGTGGCGGTCCGTCTGTGCCCGGAGTCTTCCCTCGCGCCATGGCTTTGACTGCCCCCCTGATCTCCTGTTCCGTATTTGCTGCTCTTAGTAACTCCGCCTCCTCTGCTTCCAGTGTATGGTGCGGAAGAGGTGCCAATTATTCTGCAATTCTGTCTGTCGCGGTTGCCAGTGCTTCTATATATATATATATATATATATATATATACTCCCTGAACCTGATAATAATCTCCTCTTGGGTATGTAACGGGCGCTCCCCCTGATCATGTATCGTCATTATAGTACTTCACCGCTCGGACGGCTTAGTGAGCCATGACAGTAATCGCCCAGCTTTATCCCGCTCATCATGTGTCCTATCCCTATATTTCTGGAAATCAAAGCAGCGTAGACGCTCGACCTTCACTGCCACCTCCTCCTTAGCCTCCAAGAGTTCCTACCTCAGCTCCGGGTGCTCCAGCCGCCTCCTCTCTAAGTCCCTGAGTGCCTCATCTGCTCTCTCTAAGTCTGCTGTGAGCGTACTACGTACCCCAATAGATGTAGCCATGCATCTTCCCCCTGATCACAGCCTTGAAGGCCTCCCATTCCGTAATTCTAGAGTCATTGGTGCCCGTATTGTCAGCAAAATATTGTATGATGTGTTCTCTAGTCTCCTGTTGAAAGACCTGGTCTTCGAGTGCTTCCGGTTTGAGGCGCTATGTGGGGATGGGTTGCAGAATCGTCCCCCCCCCCCCCCCTGTATTGAATCATGAGCGGGTCATGGTCCGAGACTGTTCTGGTCAGGTACTCTGTCCCCCCAGCTGAGTGTAGAGGCCCGGCGTGCTTAAAAAGGTGTCTAGTCAGACGTGTAAATAGTGGGTGTGGGATAAGTGCGAGTAGTCCCTATCTGTCAGATGTGCTCTGCGCCAGGGATCCACGAGCCCCCAGCAAGCCTGCCAGTCCCTAAACGCCTGAACCACTGCATGTACTGGAGATTACCAAAGAGGTGGGTGCGATCGGTCCATCTCCGGATCTGCAACACAATTAAAATTCCCCCCTATTAAAACCTCCCCAGTCATGTACGGTGCCAGAATCCCCGACAGCTGCTGCAGAAACCTAACGTGATCCACATTCGGGCCATATACATTAACCAGGGTGACATCCTGCCCATCCAGCCTTCCAGCGACAACTACATAGCTTCCCTCTGGATCTATTTTATGCTCAGTAGGTTGGAAGGGGACTCCCGCCCGCACCCAGATCAGGACTCCCCGGGCAAATGCTGATTATGACGTGTAAAATGCCAGCCCTCTCCAGCGCCTGTGCAATGCCTCACCCTCCTTGTCTAATGTGTGAGTCTCCTGGAGCATCGCTATTTGCACCCCTCTCCTATTCAGTTGTGAGAATATTTTATACCTTTTACTAATGGAGTGCATGCCCCTAACATTCCACGACATTATATTATAGGTTGTCGGCGTCTGCTGCATGAGTACCCATGTTTACCCCCTTGCATGACCCGAGACCCAGAACCTCTTTGCGTAACATGCAAGCACCTCTTACAGAGTAGCCTGCCTTGGCCTCTCCGCCCGTCAACAGCAGCATCCCTCCCCGTTAACCATACTACCAGTCCCTTTCTAAAACTAAAAGAACCATCCCAACTCCCCCTCCCCAGGACAAGTGTGAACATCTCCCCCATCTAAACTGCGCACTTCCTTGCTCAAACAAACAGATTTCAGAGGTGGTGGTTAGGCCAAAGTCCGCCTGGAGGATTGCTGTCCTCTCCGCCCCTCCGGATCCCCCCCCACCCCCACTTACATATCTCAGGTAGGCATCAGGGAATCCCCCATGTGAGGTTCAGGGCTATATTACCAACAGCCCCCTTTTCGTCCCGGGCATACTTGCGCGCGCGGTCCATCTTAACATCAGGTCATCTGCTGATCTTGGAGTCACATGTGGCAGGATCTGGCTGGTGTCTCCAACCAAACTCTAGCTGGTTTCTGAGTCCGAGTCCCTCTGTTCTGCCCCGGATGGCGACCGTGATTCCCGGGCGTCCGCCGCACTCAGCGAGGCCACCGCGGCGATCGCACTGACCCTAGTTTGGTTCGCCTCCTCCGCCGTCGGGTGGATCTTTGAAGCTGGCCCTCTGTCAGGAGAGCACGACAAGGCTTTGTCAGCTGGGCAGTTTCCTCCTCGGGGATCTTGTTCCTCAATCCAGCCCCATACGTCTTGAGGGGTGGTAAGAAGGTAGTCCCTCCATTATGCAATATGCGTAGTTTGGCCGGGAAAACCATAGAGCAGGACAACCCCCATCAGGCGCAGTTTTCGCTTGACCGTCGTAAAGGATGCTCTTTGTTGTTGCACCTCCCGTGAAAAGTCTGGGAAGATCCGTACCACACTGTTGTCTATTTTAAGCTGCCCCTTAAGTTTTATAATGTTAAAAACAATATATTTATGCATCTTTTGTTAATTTTAAAGGCAGACATTATCTGGGATAACGAAGAAAATTGTTTTTTTATGTTGTAAGAACTGTACAGTCATGTGATATGAAAAGATGAGATTTCATTGGTTCATATTACTTCCTACTGCAATTGTTGAAGGACCTCTCCCCTTTTGTTCATTCTACTTTGACTTTTGGAGGAGTAGGACCCTTTCTTTGAACCTCAACTAATCTAAAACTGTATTTGAGTATTATGGCTGCACAATCTCCACATTCCTCTGAAGATTCTTCAGATGACAACACCTTTCTGGCAGAACCTCCTCCCAAGAAAAAGAAGGAGGCATTTATTTGGAAATTTTTCACTTTTCCTGAACATCAAAAAAAAGTGAACGTACCAGTGGTGACCTGCAAAATTTGCAGTACAACTGTCTCGTGGGGACCCAAATAAAAAATATTCTTTTGGGACGGCCAGTATGGACCGACACACAGTCCTCGCTCGCCCCCTCTTGCTGCTCAGTGTCCCGCCTCTTGGTGTTCCGGCCCATGATGCTTTCAAGTCCGTAATTCTCACTCCCGGCGTGGGCTATGACAGGATGATGATGGTTGTAGTCCTACTTGCCGTCCCTACAGGGTGAGTGGAGACTGGCCACTCCAAGGCACACTCCTGTCGTAATGCGATAGTCAAGCCACGGTCCCGTCCACAGCAGAATTCAGTGCCAGTGCAATAACAATGTTTGTATGCCACGTCTGCTCTCAACCCCTCCGCTTTGGGACCTCCACCTCCGACCCACCTTCCCCGTGTCTCTGACAGGTGTCCAGTCCCAGCCACCACCACTGGAGCACCGACAGCTCAGAAGATCCTCAAACAGTTAGCCCGTGGTCCAGGTCACCCACTCACGCTGCCCCAGCTCCTCCGACCAGTGTCAACAGTCGCGATAGCCACATCGTCCACCACCCATGCTCGGTCCGCTGTCGGTCGCCTCAGGGCACTATCTGTATCTCAAGCTCCGCTGTGTCAAGTCCGAGGAGCTATGCGGCCAGCGACCCTGCTCCAACTCCTGCTCACTCCGCCAGCCACAATTCAGCAGTACCAGCAGTGGAGGCTGCGCTCTGGGCACTTCTCCTGCCTGGTGCTTCGCTACCCCACCGTAGCTGTTGTCCCGCCGCTCCGCCCAGCAATTGCCCCTCTGCGTCGGCCAGTCTTTTCACTGTCCCTGGGCATCCAGGATCGTCCCGGGACACCTGGCCTTCGCTGTCGTGCCCCGCCGTGAATCAGTCTTCGGCCCCAGCAATGGCCAGCACAAGCGTCTCTCATAGCCCTGCCCCCTACACTGTGATCCCGCCACGTTCAGCTCAGTGGAGGGGGCCTCACAAGGAAGCTCGTAGCCATTCCGTCTGCCCCCGCAATACACTTCTCAGCCAGGGGCCGCTGTCACCGCGGCAGTCCGACCGCAGGCCTCGCCCAGTACCAGAGTCCCCCGGTACTTGCTCCTCGCGCTCTTCTGCTTCCTGCTGCGGGACCCTATATCCTCCACCCCGCAGTGCTGCATTCTCTCTCCTCACTCAGCGCGGCTGTTCGCCCTCCACCATGAGGGTGGGGCACCTGCTGACGTGCGTTGCCGGCTGCACCAGCTGCGTTGGGGATCAGAGTCTGCACCGCAGCCGCTGTCTTCCAAGCCCCGCTCCCGTGTCTGGGCACTTGCCAGGTCCCGGGGTCCGCCGCAGCTCCTTCCCGCGCCTCTTCCTTACCAGCGGTAGTTCTTGCTCCTCCGCCGCCGATATCGCACGCTACACTCCCAGGGCATCAGTTTAGGGCAATCACTCGGCAGGCCCCGAGTCCCGCTGTACTCCAGGAGCTGTTAGGACCGCGTGGC
Source organism: Lissotriton helveticus (assembly GCF_964261635.1). NCBI lineage: Eukaryota > Metazoa > Chordata > Amphibia > Caudata > Salamandridae > Lissotriton > Lissotriton helveticus. The sequence goes on along the minus strand of NC_136060.1, from coordinate 144,846,819 downwards.
CGCCATTTTATTCAGTGCACCGTCGCAGGTCTCCGGGCCCGCCTAGCCTCCTTCATGTGCCCCCTCCGCACCAGTGAGAGTCTCGGCCCTCGCATCTGCCATGGTCACCTTTCCAGCTTCCGAAATTGCTGCGCAGGTCGGCCCCCAAGCAAGTACACAGCTCTTCTGTACCCCAGAAACCGTCACTGCCGCGTCGCCGCCATCTTGTACGGTCCGCGGCTTTGCCGGCTCATCCGCTTCTATGTCGCCTGGAGAGGGCTATCAACCCCTGCAGCATATGCCCCCGCTGCTCCGATGCTTCCGACACCCCCGGGGCCGGTCTCCTCGGTCGGGGCTCCTCCGTAGCGGGCAGGATGGTGCCAGAGAGAAGATCAGACGGGAGCTCCGGTTCAGGCTCCCGTCTCCATCGGCGTCAGGCCACGCCTCTTCGTCATCATCTGTTAGCACATTTTATTAATATTCGTATTGTAAATTTGATTTAATATTGAGAATTGAGAGAGGCAATTGTCTTTAAACTTTTACGCTCCATCCGGCATTATCATTCATAACATTTAAGAAAGTGCCAATTATAAGCAATATATCCCGAGCAGTTGCAATCCGCGTTAGGAAAAGCAATAAAGAAGAAAAAGTCTTTCAGTATCAATCTTCTTCTTTTAATGTTCTTAAAATGATATTTCTTCAGATCTTTAGCCTTTAGCCAACACGTGTTTCGTCTACAGCAGTCTATGCTGATAGACTTCGTCAGGGCTGTCTGATTGTTAGAACTAGATCTGTATTTCTGATTGGATTTATCCCATAGACAAATTCAATGTCACTCGTAAAATCTTAAAAGGACTATCCAGTCCAATGAAGTAGCAGAATGAAATTAATGTTCTTGAATCGCAAACCCACGTCTGGGTTGGTCAAATCCCACAACTGTGTGCAGTTGAATCTGTATCTCACGAGTATTCAGGGCGCGGCGTTGTCTTCATTATATCTCACAATATACACTTTATGCTAAATACAGCAAGATCACTGTATGTTTATCACAATAAACACCAAATTATGTACTTCTCACTGTTGTGATTATCTGCTGAATCTAATTTCCACATCTATTACTGTTTTCTTATCTTTAAATTAGATTGTACATTTCATATATATTTTTGTACAGCATTTTGGTGTCAAGCAATGAATTTAGAAGATTGCCAAGTTTTGGAAACATGTACTCCTATACATTAATAGAAACTTATGCATTGATTTTGTTGGCAGGGAACTGCAGACTGGTAAAAGCACGCAGACATTATAACCAGACTCCTGTACATGGATTATCGGTGTTGTGACTTAACATGCACAGTTTTTAGTAGACAATAGGGATGATGGGATGTTAGTTTAATTCCAGTGCTAAATTGTAGAAGAACTTGATGTCTCCTGGTGGGTAACGTTTCTAAGGAGAAGCAGTGCACTTCATTTTGAATGACAGACTAGACAAACTAACTTGTCAGCGTCAAAAAAACTGCTGCTGGAAAATTTGTATATGTGTGAGCAACATTTTCCTCTCTATATGTTCTTCTCTCTGCATGTAAACTGTGCAGTAGGCCGGTACATAATGCATTTAGAATTGGAAAATAATATTAACGCATAAGGATTTCATGTAAAGAACATTTTAGGGAGTAAACATCTGATCAGGTCCTCTTTGTGAGGAACTTATCCCAATGTAGGACAATGGAAGGAATAAATCAACATTCTTAAAGCCATATTGCAAGATTTATGCAGTATTGATCAATCCTATGTGTTTTTAAGAGGAAGCACGTAATACTGTTTTACGATCTTCAAGTGTTGTTGTTAAGACCTAAAGAACATTAAATGTGAACAGAGAATGATCTAGTTCATCATCCAGAAGTGGTACGAGTGGGAGGAAGCACACAGGCCTAAAAATATCATGGAGTCTGAGTCCAATAGGAAACAAAAGCATAAGGGAAATGAGCTGGTGCTAGAGTTACTCTATTTAATGTCCTGAAGAATATCCTTTCAATAAAGAGCAGCCATCCTTTAAACTTCTATTGATGGTTGCAGCATGAGCCTAAAGACCTCGATTGTTTCATATAGGTATAGTAAAGTCCCCAAATGCATATTTTCATGGACCGCAGTGGTAAGTCTTTCCAAAGTATTAATATGCTATATTTTGGGTCGACTAAAAAAAATTTGGGTGTTGGTGGAAGGGGGAGGAATTTGTGAGCTTTCTATTGCAAGTGTATGGTGAGGCGAGCTAAAAATAACAAATGCAAATTAAGCTTCCACGTTAAAGAAGACATTGCATACACACTATCTTTCCATGCGTCTCCCATTCGTACTGTCAATGGCTCTTAGGGACTTGACACATTTCTATGTATTTATATGGCCTAACACTTCGTACCTGCAGTTCTTTGTATTTGCAAGTTACCACATTTGGAACATACTTCCAGGCTGACTATATCTTATCCAGCATACATTCGAGCCCAGGCTCTTAGTGAGCATAACCAGTGTAAAATAACAGAGTAGACTCTTACATCCATTATCCTTTTGCTGAGTGAGGTTGGAGGGCCCGATCAAGTTTTTCTTCTTCTTCCTTTTTAGATCATTCCTATGCACTGAAGTCTCACTATGAGGTAGATTGAAAGTCAGGTTGGTGCTTTTTGGTCTGTAGGAGCACAGGAGCACATCATATGCACTCAGAGTGACAATCATCAGGTCACATAGCTGAAGAAGACTGACACTGGTGGAAACAATAGGTTGGAGTAGAAGGGTGGAGTTTTTACCCATCACCAGACTCTAGGGTGTGGAGAGTAGAAGACAGCCGGTCCCATTCAGGTGTAGTGAAACCCTTGCTGCTTTCCATTTTTCCCCACCGCAAGGTGAGATTAGTTTGGTGGGTAAGCCTAACCCTCTTTTGTGTCCTTGTTTTAGGTCTCCCCTGTCAGGGGTTTCCCAACTCCACCCCACCCTTCTGCTGACACCATAGAACAAAGTCTGTTGCTTGACCAGTCTTCCTGGAATATACAAAAGACAGGAACTGCCTGGAGCTGGTCCCGGTGCTGGACTTGTGGCCTACACAGGCTTTGTATGCAAAATTGGTATACCCATGGGACAGAAACCACAGGTGGGTGAGCTAGGATTTCTCGTCAAGAGTCTATCAGCAACAGAGGCTAAGAAACTAGTCTGTGCCTCAGAGTTGGGTGTCGCTGTTAACAACTCCCCACCACCAGTTGTGAGAACACAAACTTGGTAGTTTGCCCGCCAGAAGAAGAGCTGAGCTGAGCTTGCCTTGAAGGAAGAAACTGGCAGGCTTTTGAGGCGGGGTGCTGTAGCAGCCCTTGTACAAAGGAGAGGCTGCTTAGAAGAGAAGGCTGGAGAGAAGTTGGGGTCAGAAGAACTGAAATCGGCCTGCTGCAACCCCGTGAAGGATATGCATCAGTAGGCTATGTTGTGAGGCTCTGTGATCCTAGTCTGAGAAGCAGAAGCATCTGTGACTGCTTGGTGCTTGTAAGCAGTAGTAGCTGCATTAGACTATTAGGCTATTCCCCCACAGGAAGCCAAAGCACCTTTGATGATGGCCTGTTCAGCAGAAGCCAAAGCGGCTTTGGAAGATTGCCACTACACCAGATCGATATTACAGTTGGTGGTTAGCTTTAGCCCTTCTGTTTGGCTATTGCTGTGACCCAGGAGGGCTCTTCACTTGCCTTGGGTGATGGGTTTGTGTTTGGGTCCATGCAAGGTCCCCCGTTGCCGTGAGCAGAGCCTCATCCTTTCCTCAGCTGTATTTGTGCTGCTCCACCTTCCTCAACTAAAGGTGTGCTCCTGCACTCAAGATGCAGCTGACCGAGACCGTGATGGTTTGATTTTGGCAGGTTTAGCAAGATTCTTCCAACGTGGGCTGTGTGGCATTATACACCACTAGGAGGGGTGCAACGCGACCCTAGCCTACAGAACTGGGTCCCGTCTGTCGAGGACTGAAGGGAAAAGTATAGTGGAAATAGGAGATATTTTGGGAAGAACTTTGACTTTGGAACAATTTGCACTCTACCAGAGATCGATCCGCAATGACTTTAGGGGGTGCGAGGGTGGACAAAGTCCCTTTACCAATGCTAAATCTTTTAAGTAGAAACAGTGGATAATGATTTATTGACTGTTATTACATATCTAGTTTAGTTCTGAATTTCTGCTGCACACCATCTCCATAAGTAAGCCTTGGATAGTTCAACCTCCGGGTTAAGTCCAAAGGGCGTATTTTGTGCTCTATTGTAGGTTCAGTAGTAAGGAAAGCCCCATGATGAATAGTAAACACTGTCAGTGTTGGACATCTGAGCCCAATAACCCATTTGTCATGGTCTCCTGAAGAATTTCCGCAAGAACATGTGGACAATGATCTAATCATTAACCTGATAGTGAAAATGCATCATCCAGGATCAACTTCTCCAAATCAGCTTACATCAGCCTGGGAGGGATGTTGTAACCTAACACTACATGCAAGTTAGACCCCTCTCTAATAGAGGACATGTTCTCAAAGGGTACAAGGTCTCTTGTTTGTACAGTCTGTTAATAAGGCTAATGGAAAAGGTATGAGACAGTATTTATAGGTTCGAGGCATATGAGCTGCAGATTCTACACTTTGCATTAGATCGCCACTTGGTGTTGGGCTCGGATGATTGCATGTTGTTGTCGTCTTGGAAGAAGTCTTTGTAGTCACAAGATAGGTGACTCCTCCCTTGGACGATAGTGCGCATGGGCATCGGCTCCATCCTTAGATTGTTTTTTTCCGCTACTGGGTTCGGATGCGACTTTTCCACTTCGGTTCGAAAATCTACTTTTCAAAGACTTCGACACGCATAACTTTCTAAAAACAAACTTTAACATCATAGACCCAACTTCATTACTTCGATTCCGGTAGTCGACACGGGCCGTTTGGCCTACCCACGTGGTGAGACCTACACCTCATGGAAAGGACACCATTCAAAAAATGCCACGTGTGTGGAGCAAAATTTCCACGCAGCGACCATCACGAGGTGTGTAACCTGTGTTTATCACCTGAACATGATGAGTCGAGCTGCACAGCTTGTGCGTCCTTTCGATCCAAGAAGACCATTCGAGATCGGGGGGCCTGTCGACGCGACATGCAGAGATCCACTCCGGAACCGGTGGATATCATCGAAGAAGGTCCAGGTTTCCCCGAGGAAGATTCCGATGATCTCCAGATCGTATCTGAGGCAGACTACTCTGATGACTCAATACCATCAGGTCAACGCGTGAGTACGACTGCCCCTACCCCAGTCCCAACTCATAAACCATTGGGTACGGTCAAAACTCCGCCTTTGCTTTGAAAGCCCCGCCATCGAGCTCAGCTCCGAAGAAAATATTAAAGCCTTCCGGTTGCTCCATACTGAGCAAACCGCACGTGCCGATACTACCAGCTCCCTTGGCACCGAAACTGAAAGAAGTCCCGGTTCCGAAAAAGACTCAGAAACCGTCAACTCCTAAAGACAATACGGCACCGAAACCAATGAAGCCTGCTTCCACCCCAAAATCTTCGGTTCCGAAAACAATACCTTCGGTGCAAAAAAGTACTCCAAAGGACTATACAACAACTCCTGATGGTTGGAAGCCTTCCATGAATGACTTAGTACTGCAACAGAAAGGAAGCCATGTTGCAATTTGCTGTAAGAAGAAGCTGTTCTTGTTGCCATTTTTGCAAGAGGATTGATTGAGTCAAAGAAGGCTATTTTTGTAGTTAAATGTCAGCATTATCACTAAGTACTTGAAATGTTGTTCTTCAATGCAGCTGTGTTTACTTGTACTATGAATGTAATGTCTCCGTCAGTGGATGTAGGTCTTCCCTCGTACACTGACTAGTTGATCAAAGGCCTCTTTCACCTCAGTACCTCATCGACCTCTAACTTGGATGTAATTCACTCTTGGTCGCTCTCAGTGAAATTAACCAAAATGTTCATAAAGTTCCTGTGCATGGGCAAATCCACACATTGACCAGGTAGTTCCAGATATCTGTTTACCTCATGACATCTGGATGCTGAAGCTGTGAACAGATGTTGGTACACTGGCTGGGTGCTTCCACTGACAAATGTGTGATGCAGGAATTCACTTACCTGCACAGTTCCATGGGGCTGAATAGGAGCCCAGTTATAAACGGTCTATCCATGGAGTCTCAGGGCAACCAAAATCTGGTAGCATTTGTGACTGAGCGCATAATATGACTGTGATAATATAAATACAGAAACTCTTTCTAAAAACACATGGAACAGGTCCGTCCTGATGAAAGATGGGTGACTCTTCTAAAAGATGTAACCTAATGATCTGTAGATCTTTGGAGGCATAAATCCTCCAGGGACACCCCTTTATGTTTTTAATCTGTCCAAGAGGTGCCATAGAATAGAAATTCCGCTTGAAAATATTAGGTGACACCCTAAGACATTTTAAACTTTTGCTTTCCCTCGTCCCAGTATCGTAAGTTTTCACATCAAAGTGCTTCCTCCTGAGGTGAAGTTGAGCCCACCCACTATTATGAAATATACCAGTCGAGGATTCAGTGATTAAGAATGCCACATAGTAATATGCGGATGAAAGTCCTTAAAAATTTTTTTTTTAAAAAGTGTTTGTTTTCAGGCATCTGGATTCTGGGAGACCAACAGGAATTAGGAAGGGGGTTTAACATTAGTTTTTAGCATGTGGTGGAATATCTTTAGCCAATAGATTTACTGCCAAAACCGGTAACTTTTCCCTGTCCTCCTGTTCTACCCATACAAGTCTAGCCTCAAGGTCCAGTGATGATGGCAAAGAGCACTTCGATGTCACCCATACAACCAGTGACAGCTCAGCAGACTTCTCCAAGACTACATCGAAAAGACGTGAATGGAGATGATTGCCTTCCATCTCACCACCTTGTATACTCCAATATCACTGTTGATGTCACCTTTAAGATCAGCACCAGTGTATGATGTTTTCACACACCAGGGTGCTGAATAAGAGGAGCTTTAAAGTTAAATAATCAGCTACAGACAGTCTGTGTGTGGCAAGGAGGGTCGGATCAAAGACCGTGCAGACTTACATGCTGACTGGGACTGTCTGAACGACTCCCTTTCCTCTCTCTTTCTTCAGCAGCCGGAAGCCTGGAAGGACTCCGAATCACAACCCTATTCTAGAGAAGACGAAAAAGGTCTGTGTTACTTTAACTGGGCCGAGTTCTCACCAAGCCACCACCACATGGCGTGGACGAAGCTGGACGTTCAGATCCAGGAAGCGGATGGAGTCTAGTATATTCAGACACCGGAGGAGGTGAGGAGTTAGAAACCGTGGAGACACAGGAGAGTCTTATTGAGACAAGGAGAACCGACGGAGAGCCGACCGGAGTACCAACCCGGAGACCCCAGGAGCCAGGATGCCAACGACCTGTGGCTCGCCCAGCCACGCTTCCGGAGAAGTGTGACTTGCACAGGTATGATCTCGTATCTCGGGTTGGGCAGGCAAGAAGGGACAAACGAAGCCTTAAGTGTCTTGAACCGGAGTTCTCGATTTCCCTGCCCCATGCACCACCGTCACCTAGTTGTTAGGAGTGTGTGCACCGTGCGTTTCCTCACTACCCTTCTCTCACACTTATCACTATTTGAGCACCCGACTGAAACCAGTCTCTCTTCCTTTCTCTTACACGCTGGAGCATCGCGGGCACCTTACAACGGACGACGTCATCCTGGAGTGGGAAAGACGGGGGAAGAGCTCCACGAGTACTCGTGCCTCACCCGAGAAGGACCCAGGCCTACCCCTTCCTTACTACAGACTACCAACTCGAAGCAAACGTATATTAAGGCCAATAAAGTACAGTTTAACCCCATCTAGTCTCCCTGCATTTTCCTCTAGCCCGCCACACTGTGATAATGGAGACATTGCAGACTGGAGCTTCTCCAAATCCCATATTACTGCTTGATCCTCTCTTTTCAGATTTAGCTGAAGAGAAGTTCCTTAAACCAATTACAATTAAGGCAGCAACTCCAGTCTAAGCTGGATTCTGTTGTAGTCTCAGTGGTCAGAAAAAGAAACGCATCTGCACGGGCAACATGAGTCTCGCCAGAAAAAGAAGGCAAAACACGTAATGCAAAGGGGATAAAGGTTTGTGGAACTCCAGTTGTGGTTTTTAAACTGCAAGTGCATCAGCACTTCTTCAGAGATAGGATAGGCCACTCTGGAAGTCTCCTTCTACTTTTGCAGATGATCTACCAAAGGTGACTAGACACGTTTTTTGGGAGATAGTTCAGGAGTAGAAAACTGTTTCAACCAATCTGCTCGTGAAGAGATCAGTGCTGCATATCTGGCTGTCACAGAGTTTTGCTAAGGTATTTCGCTCTTTAGATCGTTGTGGCTTAGGCTGACAATCTTGAAATCAGATGCACAGCTTAAAATCATGACTCTACTCTTTACTGGAGCAGTCCTCTTTATCCTCTCACTGATGACAAAAAGGGATGCATTAAAAAGAAAGTGTTAACTCTTAAGGCTGTGGCTTTGGAGGAAAAGAAAAAGGTTTTACCTATCCCAATTCAGACTAAGGGATTACAGATACAGAAAGAGGGTTCTATCCCCTTCACTGTCCGATTATTCTCAGCCTCATGAACTGCAGCAGCAACAACCGAAGCAATCCCAATACCATCATAGTGGCAATTGAGGAATAAGTCGGACAAAGCAACCATGTGCATATACTTCAAAATGATGCTCAGATTCTAATACCTACTACCCCTTTACCCTTTGCTGCTCCGTTGGGAGAGATTCTATTAAACCTGGCAGAGTGGAGGTTGATGACCACAGACAAATGGGTCTTGCAGATTATTCAAGATGACTGAACCATCCAACTTAAAGATCCTCCTTAATCAGTACCTCCAAAACCAGTGCTGAAACATAAGCTGATGCAGTTAAGAAAGGAGGGACACCCTCTGTTCCAAAACATGAAATAGAACCATTTCCTTAATCTTAGAGAGGAAAATGAATCAATGCCATGTATTTTTGGGTTTAAAAAAAACAAAAAACCCAAGAGGAAGTTCAGGCTGATGGGAATACAGGCCAATAAGGGGATCAAGAAACAAAAGTTACGTTGTTAGCCATGCACCAGATATGTCCACAGCTTGTGAAAGGAGACGAGATGTCTTTTGTGGATTAACCGGAAGCTTACTTTCACATATCTGTAACAGTAAACCACAGAAAGCTTCTAAAATACATAATAGGCAAGGCTCATTATCACTACAAACATATACTCTTCGGAGTGAAATAAACACTGATGGCATTCTCCAAATGCATTTCTATGGTGGCATCTCACCTTCACTTGAAAAAGATATATATATATATATATCTCCTTACCCTGATGACTGTTGAGAAAGCTACAATCTGCTCATCAGGTGCAGTCTGACTTAAACATCAGTACCAACTTATTACAATACCTAGATTTGCCCATCAACCACAAGAAATCATCAATGTGGTATTTGGTACAGGTTCACAACTGTCTGGGAGAAACTCTAGACAATGGACGGAGCAGTGTGCCTTTTGGAGGAAGGAGTATATAGTTTTGTAGAAATATCACTGATTGCTACAGACACAACAACGAGCATCTCAACAGATCCCTGTTGGGATCTATGGCATTGTGCACAAGTTAGTTCATACAACGCAGGGCAAACAAGTCACAGATATTTCCTTTTCATCAAGATCTGCCAAGCCAAGCTGATATGTTGGATGCTAATGGGGTGCTGATATGCAGGATATTACTGTGCAAGAACTGTAGTCAGAAATTCAACACCTTTACAACATAAAAGTCCTGGGGTTGAAGACAGTCCATCTAACCTTTAAAAGCATATGTTCCATCTCTTACTACAAATAGGATCTTGATACAAATGGACACACCTATACAGTGCTACTATCACAACTATGTACTTTCTCAGCATACAAGTAGGCTCAAGGACACTGTCACTAGAGTCTTAAGCAATTTGGCATTTACTACTGGCAAGAAACTTACTGACTAAAGCAATTCACCTGCCAGGTCTACAAAGAAGTCAGATCTTCAAAGCAGGTGCTTTGTAGACAACCACGAATGGAAACTGGTTAGTAGGGTCTAGTTTGACAGTTTTCAAAACTGGAGTTTCCCCAATGCAGACTAGACAAATACAAAATGCTCAATCTTCGCATCAAGAACGTGGGAACCAGGGTTGTTGAAAGGTTTTCTCTGTGCTTTTCCTCTTATCCCATTAATTCCATCAGTGCTGCTCAGATTCAAATTATCCAATGCCAAGGTGATTCTATTAACACCAGAATGACATGACCGTGATGGTATACAGAGCTAAATCACGTATCCACTATACTAGATACAACAGGAAGTTGCAGTGCAAACCAAACCTGCTAATTTGAATACAGGACCAAATTGTTCATCCCAGTGTACAGTCAGGGAATTTGGGAGCGTGGCTCCAGAAGTCATCAGTTTGGACACCAGAAGATGGTTGTTATATGGTGCTTCAACAACCACAACCCTATAAACTGTCTGGAGAATGTGAATATTTCTTACTTGCTTCATTTGTCTCAATCAAATCTGCAGTATGCTTTCATCAGAGTTCACCTTGCTGCTACTACAGTGTACGAGAAGGGATGGGGACAAAGCTCTTTCTTAAGGATTCCCGTCAAGACTCCTTTTCCCACTCCCCTCCATGGGAGTTGAATCTTGTCTTATATATGGGTTCAAACAGTGCAGCCATTAGTTTGGATAAGGCCACATTGCAACACCTTTCCTAGAAGGTAGCTTTTTTGGTGGTAATCATTTCAGTGAGAAGAGTTAGCGAGCTGCAATCTGCTTCTTTTCTAAAACCATGCACAGTGTGTCATAGTAATAGGGTGGTGTTACAAACACATCCCTTCTTTTATTATTTAGTTTTTTACCAAAAGTCATTTCAATCTTCCATACAAACCAAACAGGATCTCTACCAGGGTTTTTTAGCAATTCCTCTTCTGCAGCAGAGATGAGTCTCATTCCTTAACCATGGAGAGTTTTGTACAAAGGATATTTGTAACGCATCCCAGCTATTTAATTGCAGCCCTTTAATAGCTGATGTGGCTTCCTCAAAGTAATCTATAGCCAGGTAGATAGATTTGGCTATTGCTTGTTATCAATAGTTAGTTAACCAGCCTCTCTGGAAGAACTAGAACTCGCTGTACAAGTGATAAACCTCCTTCTACTGCCTTTGTATCTACTGCCTTTGTAGGGAATGTACCTTTGCCTGCAAATTGTAAGGCAGCCACCTGTAGATCAGTACACAGTTTCCGGGCATTATTGGTTAGATGAGGATTCTGACTCTTTAAATAGGCCAGACTACTCGAACCAATGTATTTGACCAACATTGCTGTGAGATGATATCTCTTGTTAAATAAAGCGATTTTAGTTTTTTATTGAAAACCATGGTTTGGGGAAACAGTCTTTCTGCACTACCCTGGGAGTGTGGGGAGTGGGATGGGGGTGAAGGGGTCACATAGGGTAATTGCCCCAATCTACCCCCCTGGGGGAGGAAAGCACATTAGACTTCAGGGAAAGTGAGGGAACGTCCACCTGACACCAGGGATTTTGCCTTTGGGGCAAAAGAAAGTGGTGCAGGTGTTGTGCGTTGCCCACACTCCACCCCAAAAGGAATAACCCAGATTCCCACTCCCCCCTCAGCAGGGACAGACAGGAGGTATGCCCCCAATTTCCCCTCTGGGGCAGAAAGTCCACAGAATGGCAGGGATCTATCCTCACATCAGACCCCACCCTCACCCCTAATAGTTCAACATTCATTCTGCTCGCCTACGGTCTTAAGAATCCCATCCCAATGGTAAGCAAGAGGACATTTGATTCTTTTCAGTGTTGTTTTGCCATATGGGCCAGGAGAGTGTGGTTAACTCCTGATATGGTCCCCCTTGCAATGGTAAATGGCTGCACTTTTGGGGCTTGGGCAGGCTGCCACCTGGAAAAACATACCAGACTCACAGTGAAAACTAGACATCTGGGGCAGTCCAGGGTGGTGTGTTTGACTTGCATCCCACGCCATTTTCTTTCAGACAATGCCCTGCAAAGCTCAAACATTGATCAAAAATGCATACTTTCCTTATATTTCTGTGAGGAAAATCTCTGGAATCTGTGGGGAGCCAAAAAGTGTTCTGTCACTCAGCATTCCCCCAAGTCTCCCGATAAAAATGGTACCTCACTTGTGTGAGTGGGCTAAGAGGCCTTGTGCTATGTGGAGGGATCAGCAATAGAGAAAGCTGCGGGATTTGGGGCTGTGTTTGGCTGCCAGCAATGGAAACCTGCCAACCACAGACATTTTTGAAAACTAGACAACCAGGAGGTTACAGGGTGGTTGAAATTGCGTGACTCCCTCAAGGTTTTCTTGCCCGCAATGCCCTGCAAACCTCATACTTTGCCTGAAATCACAGATGTTCTTTACATTTCTGTGATGGACACTTCTGGAATCCACAAAGTTCCTACCACACAGCACTACCCCACTTGAAATGTAACCAAAATATGTGATTTCAGGCAACGTTTGAAGTTTACAGAGCATTATGAGTAAGAAATAATCTGATGTCCACTAAAAGGCCCACCACCCTGGACTCCGATAGTTGTCTAGTTTTGAAAAATATGCAGGTTTGCTAGGTGCTGCCTGAGATGGGGCCCAAAATCTAAGCACTCACATTAGAAGAAAAGGGTCAGTGTTGAATGGCAAAAAGTGATGTATCCATGTTATGTATTGGCCGCTTTCTGTCACTGACACTTGGCCAACCCACACAAGTGATGTACAATTTTTAGCGGAAGACTTGATGGTATGCTGGGTGGTAGGAAGTTTGTGGCTCCCTGCAGATTCTAGAAATTTCCATCTCAGAAATGGGAGGAAAATGTATTTGTTTTTTGTTAGTCAAAGTTTGATGTCTGTAAGGGATTCTGGGTGGAACAACCAGGTGAAAGCCACACAAATCACCCCATGCTTGATTCACCTAGGTGTCTATTTGTCAAAAATGTACCGGTTTGTAGGTAAGTGACGTACCAGTTTTACCGGAAGTCGTTTGGGAGCATAGAATAGTATAATATTTGTTATTACCAACTGGATTTTATTTAATTTGTTATTGGGGAAAAAAGAGAACTTGCACTGGGCACAGTGCTGGATAATACAAGGAGAAGCAATTAAACCATAGACCCACATTTGTGCCTTCCAAATGAAAGCCAGTGTGCAAGAAAGAAGACATTTAGAAAAATACCCTCTAAATCATGTGCTCATGCAGGTACCCACAAATTAAGAGATGTACAAATCACCACTGCTTCTAAACGCCATATTTTGGGCCCATTTCAGAAATCCATAGGTTGACTTGATACCCAGTTTTTTACTCTATATTTTCACCGTATGAGTTGGTCTATACTCGGTACACAATAAAAAACCATTGTATGGTGCATCTCAGTTGTTGGCTCTGGGCGCCTCGGGTCTTGTACAACTTGCAAACTTTCAAACTCTATAAATCCCTGCAACCAAAAAGGTCTACTGAGCGTAACAGTACATTGCTTTTGTAAATACGAGCACTGTGACGAAAATGTTAAAGTTGAAAACATTTTCACAAATGGCTGTGTTTTTCTTCTCCTTTTTAATATTTCTTTATTTCAACAGTTGGTTTATTTGGAAACACCTTGAGGGTTCTTCACATATGACCACTAAATGAATTTGTAATTTTGTTTATTTTTCAAAAATATATAGCTTTCCTGAATCACCGATGGGTTTCATAATGATTTCCATCACAAACTGGAAGTAGGTTGAAGTCCCCGGCGACAGAGCAGCTCATTACAACCGAATCCTGGTCATTGTACCGACTGGTTAATCAGAGCGATCTAACTAACGGCTGCATCGAGGCTGCCTTAACGCTCTCCCCCGGACTCAACCTATCGACCACCCCTTTACTGGATTTTTACCGATGCTCCCTCCACCCTCCCGAAGCCTTGGAACCTCTTGGCTTCCAATTGGCAATCGAGGCTCCTCATTATTAGGCTTTTATTACATGTCCTGATGATGATCCGTGTATTGGGTTAAACGGATCGAAACGCCGTCGACAAATGTGTGCACCTTATACATATGCAAAAAACCTATATGTCCAAAAAAAGTGTAAAGGTGCCAGTATTCTGTTTTATAATTGAAACTGTGCATTTAACAGAACGGTAAGCTTTAGCCTAAAAGCCCTTTTTGTTTGTTCTCCACTTGTCCTTCTTGTCCTATTGTACGTTAAGCTGGAAATAGAATCCTGGTACTGGTTTCCGGGTATCACCCCGTCATCAGTCAGGCTAGCTGGAATAAAATGGCACACTGAGCATGGGACCCACATCTGGGAATACCCTTCCGACTTAGGGCGACAAAAGCAAAAAGAACAAATGATCGACGGAATGCTCAATAATGCAAACATTCACTCCCAGTCACATATCTGGGTTTTTGTCACCCTAAGTAGGAAGGGTAAGCCCAGATAAAGGTCCCATGCTGACTCTGCCCCAGGATTCAAGCTAGGATGGTTGTTTTTAGTCCAGGGAGGACTTGCCTGGCAGTTTGGTTGGGACTTCCCATTGGGAGAAGAGTCAAGACTGATTTGCATATGACTAAGTCCGAACTGGGTAGCTTGGTGAGCAAAAAAACAATGGATTAATACAAGACCTGTGACTGGAGGTGAATGCTTGATTTGTTAAGCATTTCGTACATCATCTGTTCTTATTTCTCGATGCTAATAGGGAAGCAGAGAGTTGCAATCTTAGCTTGAAAGGGCTCCTCAAGTGCATCTAATTATGCATGTAATGCAAGTTGTCAATGTGATGCTGGGAAAATGCAGTTTCCTTTATTGACATACCACTTTTGATATGCTTCCAAATGAGACGTGCCATTAGCCTTTTTAGGATGTGGAAGAGTAGTTAAGTCAGTTCATGAATATAGTTATATTTGTGTTATAAAACCTGTAATCCTTTGCATCAAGTTTGTACATTTTGTGAAATGAATTTCCTACTTTGAAAATATTTGTGGAAAACATAACGATTTGTAAAACGTTCGTTCTTTTCTTTATGCAGGACTCTGAAGTTGATCCTGAAAAATTTGGTAGCAGAATAGAATGTGAAAGTCCAAACAATGAACTGAACCGGTTCAAAGGCTTTTTGTAAGTGTATTGGGGCAACAGTTTAAATGCAATTGATTTACTAGAGTAATGAACAATTTCAACAGAAGCCTTGCAGCTTTACCTATGCAATTCACTTCAGCTTAGGTATTTCTGGTTGTAAACTCTTCTGCAGTGCCTTACCAATGTATTCCCTTCAAACAAAACAAATATACAAATGGTATGCAAATATTTCACAAGATCTTAACATCACTTATGTTTATTTGTTTTAGTAACAGTTTTAAATCTCAATACTGACGAGGTAGGGAAAACACTGCAACTGTTTTTTGCTAGAAACGTTTCACATTTATAATAAATGATCATGGCTCAAGTATGCCGTATGGCACCCACCCACTAGTCACTTTCAGTGCAACAAATGTTACTAAGTATGTATACAATATTTATATTCCCCATAACTGTCCCAGGTCGCATCTGGTTCTCAAACTTCTCAGTTTCCTCAAAGTTCATTTATGGAACAAGGATCAGTTCTGCTTCCATCTGCAGCGGTGCATTCCGAAATGCCAGTTGCATAGATCCCCAGAGATTACCTTTCCTCTTACCGTCTGGTATTGGTCCATACAGATGCCAAACGTTCTTGAAACTCAAAATGATTCCTATTTGTATTTATTGCCAGTAGATAGTGATCCAGTACACACTGTCTGTCCCACTGACAGTTTGCGAGTTTGTATTCTAAATCTAATTCCACTCTGAGTCTGAAACAACACCCCTCAGTAGAGTTGCCCCTGACTACTTTTTTACCGACATGACCAGTATTTTAATATCCTTGCTGGTACAACAATGAGAAAAACCACCCAAAGCTGGTATTTTCCCCCTTATCAGTACATACTTTAAACCGTAAATCTAAGAAAAAATGCTTTAAAATGTGTTCTTGAGCTGCCTTAAAGATACCGGACTGAAAATAAAAGTAAAGAGATAAAGGCTTTTTTAAAAAAGAAAATCCAGAGGATTTTATATAAAGTGCAATGTAATTATCGTATCCCGACCTTTGTATAATCTTTAAACAACTGATTGGTATTTTTCTCTGGGAAAGGTAGCAACTCTGCCCCTCAGTGCTGTGTAAAGTGTGTAGATCTTCGATTTCCTTCTGGTGCAATCAGCCTGTGATAATATATGTCTTGGTGTTGACTGTGTTCAGTCTAGTATTTAACTATAGCTGTGTTTCCTTGTTAAACAAGTCAGTGGTTGCAATGGTGTCGTGGCTTACTGTAAGTACTGCTGGGATTTTATGAAGAAACTGCACAAGTGCACTTTTTTTTTTATTTTACTCTATACTTTGCACCTTCATGACGGCGCACCCACTAAATCCTCTTCTGCTGTTCCAGCTTCCCATATTGACGGGTAAGTTCTGTGAGAGGTCAGAGCCAGCATGTGCAATAGGATTCTGATTGGCCAGAACTCATTTAACACTGGTGAAGCACCAAAGTGGAGTGACAGCCGTATAACAGCAACACTTGTTTATGTTGGTGTGAAGTGCACAAAGTACATCACTGCCTGGCTGGAGGGAAGGGGGCAGACCAGGCTGTCTGTACAGGGCATGGTTCCCACTGAAAAACAAAAACGCCATTTCTCATTGTGGGAACTATACACAATGCGCTTCATAATGTTTTGCTCATTATTCCATAATTAAAGGGTTAAATAATATTGAGATGATATGCCAGTGATATGCCACAACAACAAAAGTAAGGTCACCAATTTTTGTGGTAGCCAGAGGCTCTGCTAAAGTCCCAACAACAAAAGTAAGGTCACCAATTTTTGGGGTAGCCAGAGGCTCTGCTAAAGTCCCATAAAATATAGGGAATCAGCATGAAGATAATCTACCAGCAGTAAATAACCCCTGAAAGGTTACACCACATATATGAGTCAAGGCCCAATAGATACTGCAAACATAATGATGACTTGAAGTGTTCATACATGTGGCATATGTGTGAGGTGGGACTGTCCAATTCTTAGGAACTTCGACAGATATCTTAAGCCACATCAAGGGAGTCATTGGTCGCATCATACTGGCTGGTCTTGGGGTGGAATTACAGGACTATCCCCATCAGGAACTGAAATGCATGTGTATGTCAGTTAAATCAGATTAAGTACCTGGTGGGCCAGGTGATAGGGAAAATGGAAAAGAAGGGAACTCTCATCCATATATCGCTCAGTGATTTCACAAACTATAGCAGCTTCTTGTGAATGAAAAGCTGACACCTTACCTCAAACACACCAAGAGAAGATTTCCCAAAAATTGCCATCCTTTGGTAACATACATATCTTATATTGAATTTAGCTGTTTCACAGCTGCAATTGTTCACATTCGGTTGACTAAAGGAGAAGGCGTGATCACCAAAGACATTAGGGTAGTTAGCTTTGTGATGTTAGTTCTGAAAAATGCAAAAAATATACTCAAAAGACATAGGGAAAACGAAAGAAGAGTGTATAAGATGGAGGCTGAGTGTTGATGTGTTTGACAAAGTTTTACATGATAATTTGTAAACAGGATTGGCAAAAACTAAATAAAAAGGAGCAAAATAGGTGCATGCATAGAATTATCACTCCCTCCAGGTACTTTTATGTTTTTTGGAAATCTCACCGCATCAATCCCAATTTTCTCTGAGATCCCTCTATTAAGATTCTGATCCCACTTTTTTTTATATCCTCACTTCACAGTGCTCTTTCTGTTGCTTAAAAGATTTTGCCTGAAATCATTCCCCTGGAGCCCAAGTGCATTCTAGCAAATCTTTGCATATCCGTCAGCTCTTTTGTCGCCGTTGCTCTATTGTGGGGATGTAGGATCCAATGTCTTAGTTATGTGCATTGTAACCTGTTTGTTTCTTTCACTCCAGTCTTTATTGCAAACCTCAAATGTTTTGCATCCATATGGCCGGATTGATCAGATGCTCCCCTGCATTCTCCCTCCATTGTTTGAAGCTTCCCCCTGGAGAGCTGGAAATGTGTTTATTTAATGTACCAGTGTGTTTGGGAGTGGTAGTTTGTCCTCCTTTCTCCCCTTGTCACTCTATCCTCACTTTCAGTACAGTGTTCTGGGAACATGGTGATATTTCCTGCCATGCCAAGTCCGATATATTTATCTTCCCACAACTATTGATCCATTGGGATTGTTGGGGTTGTTTGGGAAAGGGCCGCTCTATAATCTCTTGATACTTTTAATACTTTTGCATTAACTCTAGGTGTGCCTCCTAGATGAATGCAGTAAGCTCTGTTTTTAGTACTTTCAATTTCATTCTGGAATTTTAACCAAACAGTCTGAAAGAGTTAGAGGTGGAGCAAAACGAAATTGTTAATTTTGAATGACCTTAATACACCATTGACCTGGGATACATATTTCCATCTGCTTAGGTGGCTTTTTATCTGTTTACTAAGTTCTGGCCAGTTAGCTCCATACCAAGCCTCTAGCCTTCTCATTAAATGTGTCTAATGGACGACCTTGCCCATCTGAATTGACATCATTCACTTGTCCTCACATCTTATCTTGCAATAGTGATTAGTTAAGCATCTCTGATTTTATTAATATGGACTTTTAATCCATAGACCCTTTCAAATGTGTCCAATAACTGCAGCACCTTGGAATAGATCTCCAACAAATGGTATCCCAGCAGCATTGGTATGGTTATGTATTATAATTGTTAGCAGCTCCACCTCCAGGGTGAACAGGAAGGGAAGGCTAACACTAATATAGGTAATTTACCTGAATCTTGGCCTTTGGGGCTTTGTAGACACCCATTGTTTATCCAGTCATCTTGGGCCCTAGTCCAATTACTCTCAGTACAGCTTCATGTCATTTCCACTTGATCAAATGCCTTTTCAACATCTAAACTGATCCGAAGGGAGCATCTATTTTCAGCTGACTTTACCCGCTAAAGTATGCTATCCTTCTAAGGTGATCACACCCTTGTTTGTCTTTAACGAAACTCACTTGGTCAACATCAGTGAGGTATCTGTGGCATCAGCTTTGCCATTCTGTTGGCCAAATGTTTAGTGAAAAAGTTTGCATCTGCACTCTCTAACTGTTGTGTGTTAGGAGGCACATTCCTCAGTATTCTTCCCTGTTTAGGGGTCCAAAATCTTTTAGCTTGTCTTATTGTCTGTTAGCCCTGTCTCCTGTGTTAGTGGTTTAAACAGGATTGCTAGTAGACTTAATAGCTTAAAGCTATTGAGCTCGTTCTCAAGGTGCTCTCTTCTCCGAAAAACTAGAAGTCTGCGATTCTGTCCTGCTCACAATACAAAAAAGATACATTCAGCGCCCTCCTCTATGTATCATGTGACCCATCATTTCACTTCTTTAATACACTGGTAGTTTCCCATGATTTCTACATTGAAATTTTCTTCGCTTCTTTGACCCTGAAGTGTAGATAGGCCAGGCAGAGACTAAATCCTCCCTGCTCGCTTCTCAGACTGTTCAAAGACATTCCAGTTATCTCCTTAAACTAAAATAATGAGGATGCATTCCTTCTACCTTCAATGGGATAAAAACATACTGTTCTAGCACGAACAAAGATACATTTAATTAATAAATGCTTAGCTGAAGAAGCGAAACTGTAAACGCCCTGCAGCTCGAGGCCTAGACTGCAGGAAACTTTAACATATGATTATATGAATATAGGTTTCCCTACACCTGTAGATATGAAATAATGGTGACTTCTAGTATATGCAAATTCCTTGTAAACAACACATTACATTTCTTGGTTAACATGTAGAGTAAATGCATTTAAAACACAATACATGGTGATACTAAAACATGTGCAGGCACGTTTAAATCATGAATATGATGCACCCTTACAATTAGAGTGCTATATGCGCTCCATCAGTTCTCCCCTCTTATGACCAGTGTCCTAACACCAACATTTCACATTCTTGTATCTACATATTTTTTAACATATTTTTATTGAGTTTGTGCAAAAAATCATACATACACTGCAGATTACTTATCAGTCATTATTCTGTACAGTTCTTTGCTCCCGTCATGACATCAGTTACACAACAGGTTGTCAAAACAAACCTATAAATTCTCACATATTTCAAAAGTAAACATTTATCATTGTTCAAACAAAACAGGTTGTCAAAGCATATTGCATGTTGTACAATTATCTTAGTCTGTGCAGATCTCATCCAAATTATATCAACTACTGTTGCAAATATACCATTTCCGTTCTTAATTATTCTTAACAAAAACCCCCACCCTGCCCTCCGCAACTCGGTCCTACTGGCTAATAACACATGCACATGCGTGTCCTTATCCCCGCTTGCATGTTACCACTGTATGTACACCTCTCCCCATCTCACTGTCTGAGATGGAAGACTAGTCTCAACATAACTTCATATAGTTGCACCTGACTCCTGGGGCGGAGGGGTGTATATGTAGGGGGGCAGGCACTTTTGCGTTCAGTATGCCAGTATTACTATTGCAGTGAATACCTCCATTAACATAATCCACTCCAAGGAGATCAGCGCCCTTCGCAAACCACAATATTCTTCCCTTTGCAACTCTGCTCCCTCCGCTCCCCCCCATCTAATCACTTCTGCATGCCACTCCTGTAGTGATGGAGCTCTATAGGCCTTCCATTTCATAGTAATGTTCATTTTTACCAATAATGGTGCAAGGTTAGCAAATCTATGAGATGGTTTGCCTTTCTTCCCACGTGGCCCCAAACCCAGTATACAATACTCTATTGTGTCATTATTGCGTGCCGGGACGACTGCCGTTAAAATCTGACATACTGACACCCAGTAATGTCTTAATCTCACAGTCCCACACCATATGCAGTAAGCCCACGTTCGAGGCATGTGGGCTGCTAAATTCATATCTTAGCATTAGATCGCCGCCTAGTGTTGGGTCCGGATGATCGCACATTGTTGTCCTGGAAGAGTCTTCGAAGTATCCTGAGATAGGTGGCTCCTCCCCTGGACTACAGTGCGCATGGGCATCGGCTCCATCCCCAGATTGTTTTTTTCCGCCATTGGGTTCGGATGTGGTCTCGACGTCTTTCTGTCGAAACCGAGAAAAACTAACTTTTAGCGGCCAAAAGGCCTCGCTTTTTTGCGTCGGTATTGTCTGCGCACGGTCTCGAGTCTTCCGTCTCTTGGAGCCGGAATAAGCGGAGTTTGCTTTCGCTCTTCGGACTTTGAGGCCTTCTCATCGCGACACGACTGCAAAACTTTTCTAACATGGAGCGGAGCCCGTTTAAGTACTGCCCGCTCTGTGGGTCCAAGTACCCACACATCGATCTACACCCCGTCTGTAACAAATGCCTTTCGCCTGACCACGACGACGGCAAGTGCAAGGCCTGTGCACAGTTCCGGTCGAAGAAGACTCTCAAGCTTCGGCGCGCGGTGCGCATGGAAGCTAGACAAGCGGCCCCGGATCCGGAAAACATCTTCGGCGACCAAGAAGAAGAGGACCAGGGTCATCATCTTCAAATCTCCCCACCCGAGACGGAGGTCGAGGCGGATCCGGTAGACGACGACGGAGTCGTGGGTCAAGGCCTTGAATACGTCGACGAGGTAGGAGACGACGAAGAGATTTATGGGGCCGCGGCAGATAGCTCAGGGGACGAGCTCTGCCCCGAAGGTTCCGAGGATACCGACCGGGTCACGGGATCGCCTGTAGGCCTTACCCAAGACCCAGTGCCGCAAGCCACAGCCCCGCCTTCTGGCCCGGCCACGGACTTACTTGCTGAGCAGACTGTATCGAAACCAAAACCATCGGGATCGACTACATCTAAGATGGCCGACCCGAAAACGAAACCGAAACTTAAGGACTCGAGTGTCCCTAAGATGGCTGCCGTACCGGCGAAAACGACTGTACCCGCTACTCCATCGACTCCGTCGACCTCCGGTCCGCAGAAGTCGAAGAAGTCCGTCGATTCCGCTGCTGCAAAATCGAAATCGACGCCAGAGGAGGGGTCCTCTAATAAAAATGGTCGGCACGGGTCAACAGCTGCGCCGCCGTCCAAGCACGCCAAAGCCGGCTCCACGGAGGCTACGCAGGCGCACGGATCGAAGACTGGCACGTCTGCGCACCGGTCCCAGGAATCGGGGTCGGTGACAGCGGGATCCGCGTCCAAAGCGCACAAGGCCCACAAAGACGTCGGATCCGAGGGAAAGGTCAAAACATCCTCGTCGGCGCCAAAACCCACTGTGAGTGAGACGTCCCCCATCGCCGAATCACTACAGAGAATCAGGGAGAAGGCCTCTGCTGCGTCGGCTCCGATATCATCGCCGCAGGCGCAAAAGGACAATCCAGCAAAGCCTTCTGGCAAACTTCTCTTTATTTTGCCGCCGAAGGAGGCGCCGAAAGCCTTTTCCACCAAATCGGCACCAAAGAAGACGGTTTCTTCAACGGCTGGCCCACTTCCACGTCGGGTACTCGAATCAGAGGATGATTCAGAGCATTTCATCGACGCTGACACAGGCAAATTGACCCTCTATAAGAGAAAAATCACTTCAGAGTCAGTGGACTCATATGTCATCCCACTGAAGAAGAAAAGGGTGCCCCTTGACGCTTCAGGCCTCATGGAACCAATCCAGCCTCCTCCGAGACGGAGCCCTACTCCCTCACCGGAACACTCTGCGGGTGAGGGGTATGATGAGGACGAGCAATACAATTTCCCTATCAATGAACCAGATGCACAACCGGATTCATATGATGATGCTGGTGACCAGGGCACCCAAAGTGTGGGGCATGACCCGCAGCTTTTTAATGCACGTGCATCCCCAACAGAGGATTCAGCAGGTTTTCATGCACTAATTGAGAGGGCGGCAGCCAATCATGATGTGGACATGCATGCTGACCCGGTAGAGGAAGACTTCCTTTTCGACACATTTTCAGTCTCTGAAAGGACAGTAAAGACGCTGCCTATGCTTAAAGGAGTCCTCAAGCATGCTGGGGACATATTTAAGGAGCCTACCAGAGCACGAGTGGTCAATCCACGTATTGAAAAGAAGTACAGACCTGCACCTGCAGACCCCGCATACATTCGGGGACAGTTGCCACTGGACTCTCTTGTGGTCGCCAATGCCAGGAAACGTGCCAACTCCCAGACGACGGGTGAAGCTCCTCCCCCGGATAAGGAGTCCAAAGTGCTAGAGGCAGGAGGCAAGAGTAGCTGCACAGGCCGCAAACTTTTGGCGCATTGCCAATACACAAGCACTCTTAGCACGTTACGATAGGGCGCATTACGACACCCTAGACCAGATTATACAACACCTGCCTCCACAGTTCCAAGAAGCCACCAAACTGCTTATTGAGGAAGGGAAGCTAATCTCAAACGCAGCCATCAAGTGTGCACTTGACGCCGCAGACACAGCTGCTAGAGCTATCAACACTAGCGTTATGCTGAGACGACAGGCGTGGCTCCGCATCTCGGGGTTTAAACCAGATATTCAGACAACCATTCTTAATCAGCCAGTCAATCCTGATAGTCTGTTTGGTCCAGATGTTGACACCACCCTAGAAAAAATAAAAAAAGACACAAACTGCTAAGTCCATGGGGGCCCTACAGTCCCAACAGTTTCGTGGCAGCAATTTTCGTCGCTCAGGTGCACGTGGAGTCACCAGAGGACAGATGGGTCAACAATCTCAGTTCTCAAGAGGTGGAGCACAATCCTCGTTCACAAAACAGAACAAGGGAGGTTACAGAAATAACAGCAACAGAGGTCGCGGCAGAGGAAACAACAGCTCCCGCTCCTCTACCCCAAGCAAACAGTGACTCTCTGTCGCTGCCCCCCGACCACTTAACACCTGTCGGGGGGAGACTGCAGCAGTTCCTGCCCGTCTGGAGAAACATCACCACAGACAGGTGGGTGCGACAAGTAGTCCAGTATGGTTATTGCCTAGAGTTGAAATCCACTCCACCCAACATCCCGCCAAGGCAAAGGCCTATGTCCGCAGAGCACTTGCACTTATTGCAGCAGGAAGTAGTGGTGATGCTGCAAAAAGGCGCAATCGAGCTTTTGCCGGTGGGAGAGGAAGGCACAGGGGTATATTCCCTGTACTTCCTTATTCCAAAGAAGGACGGATCTCTCAGACCCATTCTAGATCTACGTCCCCTCAACCTGTACATACTATCAGAACACTTCCATATGCTTACACTGCAACAGATTCTTCCCTTGCTAAACCAAGGGGACTTCTTAGCAACCTTAGATCTCAAGGATGCTTATTTCCACATTCCACTACACCCATCCCACAGGAAATACCTCAGGTTCACTATTCAAGGCAAGCATTACCAGTTCAAGGTCCTACCCTTCGGAGTCACCACAGCCCCAAGGGTGTTTACCAAGTGTCTGGCGACAGTAGCAGCGCACCTCAGGAGGCAGAACATCCATGTCTACCCCTACCTAGACGACTGGCTCGTTTAAGCCAAGTCGGAACAACAGTGCGCCGCGGACATGTCGACTACCATTCACCTCCTTCACAATTTAGGATTCTCGCTGAACTACCCAAAGTCGCATCTACAGCCAGCACATGTCAGGCAGTTCCTAGGTGCGACGATCAATACCCTGACGGCCATGGCTCAGCCAAACCAAGTCAGGATAGACAGCATGCAGTCTCTAATCCAGAAGTTCAGACCACAACACTCGCTTCCAGCGAGAGTGTTCATGCAGTTGATAGGCATGATGGCCTCCTGCATCTTCATAGTCCCTCACGCACGGTTACATATGCGCCCGCTCCAGGAGTGCTTAGCGAATCAGTGGACACAGGCTCAGGGGCAATTGACAGACCTAGTGTTGGTTACCAGTCGGGCATACGACTCTCTGCATTGGTGGACTCCACACAACCTTTGCAAGGGCCGACTGTTCCAGGAGCCAGTGCCGCAGATTATCCTGACAACGGACGCATCTCTCCAGGGATGGGGAGCTCATCTGCTCACTTACACAGTGCAGGGACTATGGACGACGCAGCAACAGAAGATGCACATCAACTATCTGGAACTGATGGCAATCTTCATGGCGATCAAGTCCTTCATTGTACATCTGTGCAACAAGGTAGTGTTAGTCCGGACGGACAACATGACTGCGATGTACTACATTCAAAAGCAGGGAGGCACCCACTCGCCACAGCTGTCTCATCTGGCTCAGAGCATGTGGAAGTGGGCCATTCAGAGGAACATTTTCCTCATGGCAGAACACCTCCCGGGAAAGGACAATCAGATGGCGGATCTGCTCAGCAGGTACAGCCATCAAATGCACGAGTGGGAGATACACCCATCTGTCCTCCACCTGTACTTCCAGCTGTGGGGTCATCCGGAGATAGACCTGTTTGCCACAAAAGAAAACGCAAAATGCCAACACTTTGCCGCCAGGTTCCCTCACCCACAGTCGCAGGGGAATGCGATATGGATGAACTGGTCAGGCAAATTTGCGTACGCTTTTCCGCCAGCCCCTCTAATACCGCTGGTCGCAAGAAAGCTAAGGCAGCACGCGATGACTCTCATCCTAGTTGCTCCAACGTGGGCGCGCCTGGCTTGGTACACCACGTTCCTCGAACTCTCAGTGGTACCGCATCGAAGACTGCGCCTCACGCCCAGTCTTTTGACGCAGAACCATGGAGAAATTCAGCATCCAGATCCGCAACAGCTCAACCTGGCGATCTGGCTCCTGAAGTCCTAGAGTTTGGATACCTTAACCTACCTCCGGAATGCATGAACATCATCAAGGAGGCAAGGAAGCCAACTACCAGGGCATGCTATGCTGCAAAATGGAAGCGTTTTGTCATTTACTGTACAGCCAATGACATCAACCCGCTAGATGCATCTATCCCTAACATCATTTGCTATCTGTTGCATCTTTACAAGTGCAATCTAGCGTACACTTCCATTCGGATACATCTATCCGCCATAGCGGCTTATCTTCAAAACAGGCAGCATCTCTCTGTCTTCAGAGTGCCTGCCATTAAAGCTTTCCTTGAAGGTCTGAAACGAGTCATTCCCCCAAGAACACCGCCAGCTCCGGTGTGGAACCTCAATGTCGTTCTCACCAGACTGATGGGACCACCATTTGAGCCACTGCACTCGTGTGAACTCCAGTTCCTTACGTGGAAAGTAGCTTTCCTAATAGCTATTACGTCTCTGAGGCGTGTTAGTGAGCTGCAAGCGCTCACAATCCAAGAGCCATTCATTCAAATTCATCCAAATAGGGTAGTGCTACGCACTACCCCCAAATTCCTTCCGAAGGTGGTGTCACAGTTTCATCTCAACCAAACTATTGACTTACCGGCATTCTTTCAAAACCCACAAACGGTGGCGGAAAGAATGCTCCATACCTTAGATGTACGGAGGGCGTTGATGTACTACATAGACAGGACACAACCCTTTAGAAAAACAAAACAACTTTTTGTTGCCGTCGCACCACAACACAAAGGCAACCCTATTTCCAAAGCAGGAATAGCCAGATGGATTGTTAAGTGCATCCAGATATGTTATCAAAAGGCCAAGCGCACTTTAACAATACCCCCAAGGGCGCACTCCACACGCAAAATGGGGGCATCCATGGCTTTCCTAGGGAACATTCCTTTAGAGGATATTTGCAGAGCAGCCACGTGGGTTACACCACATACCTTTACAAAACACTACTGTGTTGATGTGCATTCCAAGCAGCAAGCTGCTGTAGGACAGGCTGTTCTCAAAACACTTTTTCAGGTTTCTGCAGCTGGCACGGGCAACCGCTGCTGATGGAGGGACTGCTATGTATTCTATGCTAAGATATGAATTTAGCAGCCCACATGCCTCGAACTGAATATGCTACTTACCAGTATGCATCTGTTCTTGGCATGTAGGGCTGCTAACATTCATATCGCCCGCCCTCCTCCCCGGTGCCTGTCGCAGCTGCAGATATACTATTGTATTTATTCATTAGCATGGACATCCTTTACACTTTTCACTCCATCTTCTGCCACAATGGCGAAAAACAATCTGGGGATGGAGCCGATGCCCATGCGCACTGTAGTCCAGGGGAGGAGCCACCTATCTCAGGATACTTCGAAGACTCTTCCAGGACAAAAATGTGCGATCATCCGGACCCAACACTAGGCGGCGATCTAATGCTAAGATATGAATGTTAGCAGCCCTACATGCCAAGAACAGATGCATACTGGTAAGTAGCATATTCAGTTTGATGCGTGGCAATGAGGACAGGTGTCTTCCACCTCCGGGAACATAATGCTAAGCCTATGCGGGGTGAGGTATGCTCTGTGGAATAGCATTAACTGGATAAATTTGAATTTAGAGTTGCGCAACACTTTCCAGGGTTATCCCGCTATAGGATCCCATTCCTTATCTGTAAAACCCAGACCCACATCTCTTTCCCACTTGGCCCGTAGCGCCTGCACGATGTCTCCGCACCCGCGCGGATCCCCCGTGTCAGCCACCTAGTCAAGTGTGCCCCGTGTCCCATTAAGTATTGCATTGTGACGAGGTAGTTCGTGATGGGTTATGTACCTTCCTGAGTCCACGTGTGTCATGTGTCTTGAGATACCTGCATGTAGAAGAAACAAGGTGTCCGTTGTTCCATGTTCACGCACAAAGGCTTTGTGTGATGTCAGTACCCCCTCTTAGAAGAACGCTCCTACGGTAGTTATCCCTGCATTGGACCATGCCCCCAGTGCACGGGCAGACACCACCCCTGTCTGTAAAGGGATCCCCAGCAGCGGAATAGTAGGAGCATGCGTTTGGTATATCGCAATGCCCATCTCCAGTACAGCAACGCTATCCGTAATAAGTTGTTATGTTAGGGGGGGTTTTGTATAGCGCTCAGCTACTCCGAGGAGTGTCCCGGCGCTTCAGACCTAACACGGACAAGAAAACAGGCAAATGGGAGATGAGCACTACTGGACAAACAGCCATGATTTTAAATCCTTCCTGAAAGCTAACAGATTGACGTTCTTTCTCAGAGACACCGGCAAGGTGTTCCATAGTAGGGGCGCCAGGCGTCTAAAAGACCGGCCTCCTATCCGCGCTCTCCTAATAACGGGGACCGAGGCCAAGGCCAGGGACGCTGACCTCAGAGATCTAGATGGTTGGTAAAAAGCCAACTGTCTTAGGATGTATTTAGCACCGATATCATGGAGAGCCTTAAAGGCAAGAGTAAGCGCCTTAAAAACAATTCATTTCCGAATAGGAAGCCAGTGAAGTGTCTTCAAGAGATCAGAGGATCTGGCTCTCCGCTGGAGGCCAAAGACGGCTATGCAGCCGAGTTTTGGACTACTTGCATGCGTTGGAGAAGATACTCTGGCAATCCGAGGTACAGGACGTTGGCATAGTCAAGGCGAGACCCAATTAATGCCTGCACCGTAACTTTCCTATGTACCTGCGAAAGCAGAGGAAGGAATTTTCGGAGCATCTTAAGTATAAGTGCGGTGATGCTGGTGGGATCTTGGCTTTTGGTAGAAGGAGTCTGGGAATATCACCCGGGTCCCTATCCCGAGTCGACATTCCCACCTCTTGCAGGTTACAGCCCCCCAGCCAATACGAATGTGGTGTGGGGAGGACACTGCAGCTGGCTGGCGTAACAGTACACTCTTAAATCAGGCACCCCCATGCCACTTCGTCCTGTATTAAGTTGTAATTTCGCCAAGCCAAGCCGTCTTCTCCCTGTGCCCCAGATCAACTCTGACAGTAGTGAGTCCAACATTCTAACCCCCCCCCAGATATCAGAACCGGGAGGTTGGTGAAGTAGTAAAGCAGTTTCTGCAATACCACCATCTTAGTACTGGCAATTCTCCCGGCCACCGACAGGGGAAGCAAGGTCCAAAACTTCACCTGTGCCCTAATTGCAGCGATCCCTCTAGACAGATTACCATCCAGCAAATCCGTCGCAGTGCGATAAATCTGTATTCCTAGATGACAAACGCAATCATCCGGTGCGTGCAGGGCCGTCAAAAAAATAAGCACAGGACTTAGCAGCATTAATTGTGAGGCCAGACAACTCCTGGAATGAGTCGAAAACCGCAGGCAGGGGTTCAAGATCCATATCTGTCTTTGACGCACAATATAATATCATCCGCATATGCAGAGACTATATGCGTCATTGGACCTCTGATTATTCCCCCACGCTCAGACAAGGAGCGGAGCCTACACAAAAGGGGCTCCAGCACCAATATAACGAGCAAAGGGGACCACGGGCACCCTTGTATAAAATAACCGCACCCATGCAATATACTCGTCAGGTATACCAAACCTGGTGAGGGCATAAAACATGTAGTCCCAGTGTAACGAATCGAACGCCTGTTTTAAGTCTAGTGATATGCACCCTTCTGCTGTTCCCGTGCCAGCCGTACCCGCCATAACCTGATGTAATTGTCTAATATTCAGCTCTGTGCTTCTCCCAGGTACAAATCCGCACTGATCTGAATGTACCAATGTTGGAACAAACTGACAGAGTCTATTAGCCAATACTTTACTCAGGATCTAACAATCTGAGTTAAGTAAGGATAAAGGTCTGTACCCAGACATATCAGTCCCGTCTCGTCCAGGCTTCAGTAGTGAGACCACGGTCGCCTGTAGCGTAGTGAGAGGAAGCACACCCGACTCAATCGACTCCAGATATAAACATTGTAAATGTGGCACCAACAAATCAATGTATTCTGCATAAAATTCAACGGGTAAGCCGTCATTGCCTGGGGTTTTGCAGCGCGGAAGAGCCCTGATCGCTAGTCTAATTTCTGGCCCCGTCACCGGTCCCTCTAGGTCTTTGCGCTGCTGCTGTGTGAGCTGTGGCAGTTGTATTCTGTCAAAGAAGGATGGGAAGTCATTGCCAGGGTGACTCGTCGGTTGCCTGTATAAATATTCGTAATACACTCTAAACGCCGTGTTAATTTCTAGCTGTGTGTGAACAATACCACCCTCATTATCACTAATCTCTAATATAGGGGACGGTGTGGGAGCATTCTTAACCAATTTAGCCAGGAGCGGGCCCGCCTTGTCTGCAGGTGCGTGTTGTTTCTGCGTGTAGAGTTTAAAGTCTATTACGTGCAATTCCTCCAAGTTCTGCATACTGTATATTTGCTTCTTGCAGCTGCGTAAGTTGTTCATTCGTTCCCGCCGCCTCCCCTTCCAATGCGTGGAGCCTGCCCTCAACTTCCCTTAACCTTTCCACAAGGGTGTGCTTGACTCCTGATTTCGCTCCGATGGCCATGCCGCCTATAACCGTTTTAAAGGCGTCCCACTCAAGTTGGCGTGAGCTAGCTGAGCTGGAGTTCTCTGAAAAATAATGAACAACCGCCTCTGAGAGCGAGTTGCGAAAGACCTCGTCCTCCAATAGATGGGGGTTGCAATCTCCAGGTCGGTATAAGGGTCGGGACTATACCCCACTGTAACGATAACTCAACCGGGTTATGATCTGACAGTGTTTTGCCCAAGTGTAATACGCTGACAACAGAGGTAAACAGCACCTCCAAACAGAAAAGCCTGTCTATTCTAGTATGCAGCCGATGCGGTGGGGAATAAAAGGTATACTCTCTATGTCCTGGGTTTTTCACCCCCCGGGTATCATGCAGCCCCTAGACCATCCTGTAAGTGCATCTGCCTGTTTCCGACTTTCAGTTGCGTGCAGTGGGGGGTACGATCTGTCTAGTCCTATACCTAACAGCGCATTGAAGTCTCCCCTAGTACCCATCAGTGGTCAGACCACTCCGTTAATGCCGTGCTAAGCATCTTAAGATATCTATCCTGCTCCGTGTTCAGGGCATATAAACTTCCTACGACAATGTGCTCCCCATCCAGTGTACAGTGAAGTAGGACATATCGGCTATGTATGTCTATTCTCTGCTCCAACAACTTAAAAGGGACAGTGTTACGCACCCACACGACCACCCCTCGAGCAAAGGCCGAATACGTTGTGGAGAACAGTTGGCCCCACCACTTCTTCTGTAATTTTGACGCCTCGTCGTGGCTCAGATGTGTTTCCTGTAGGAAAGCTACATCTATCCATTTCCTATTGAGCGGCGCCAGAATACGATGCCTCTTGTGTATCGACCCCATGCCCCTTACATTCCATGTGCAATAGTTGTACTTGTTACGTGTTGTCATATGGAAATCTGAGGTGTGGTGCTACCAATACAATGGTGTGTTCGAATCTACAGGAGAGCAGGGGGTGTAAGGGCCGAGCAAGCATTCCCAACAAACTGCCCCAACATTGGGTTCCACCATACCACACTAGAGGACCAAACATGAAACACAAGTCCAACATGGACTCCCAATAAGAAATGCCATAGTGCAGTCACCATGGGGGAGAAAGTGGCAACCGGCTCGCTGCAAACAGTCATTACACTGCGTAACAAAAAATAAAAAAACGTACAAGTCTATATAGTACCCCTTCTAGTACCAACCCTCCGGACCCACGACCATTCGCTCACACCAACAAAGCAATATGTAGAATGTCTCATACATTACCACCTCCGACCATACCCTCAACATAGCTCTAGTAATCCCTGGCCAATTGTGCAGTAATGGAAGGAAACCGTGCCAGGCTAGTCTCGTAATCAGAGCGTATCGTCGCTGCATCTGAGGACTGCGACGAGGAGGCCTCAGCCTGTGCATCATGTGCGGCCAGTGCCGCCATCAAAAAAGGTATTGTTTTGACTGTCCGTTATTTGCTCAGGAGTGGGGCCACTGTCCGTTGCCTCCACAACACGTCCACTGCTCTCCCCACGTGCTCCTGTGTTCCGCGGTGTGCGCATCCTATCCCGCTGACCCAATGGTAGTGAGGCCTGTGATGATGGTGTAAACGTTATTTCCAACCAATCCGCTGCCTCTTCCGCGCTGTCAAAGAAGATTGATTTTTGGCCATGGATGACTTTCAGCCGGGCCGGGAAAAGGAGCGCATATTTCAAATTATGTGCTCTCAGCCGTTTCTTCATGTCTTGGCAGGTGGCTCTAGCCTTTTGCACCACCAAGGTGAAGTCCGGATAAAGAGATATTGTTTTGTTCTCAAAGTGTATTGGTGCGTTCTCCCTCGCCGCCCTCAGTATTGTATCCCGATCTTTATAGTTCTGTATGCGCGCAATCAGTGGTCTTGGCGGCGCCCCTGGTTGGGGCAGTCTCGGCGGCACTCGGTGCGCACGTTACACACATTACAGGGCCGTCAGCCCTTCCTTCGCCACATGGTCTCTCAGCTTTACACGAATTAAGTGGGATTTGACCCCTCCCTCCGCTCCGGAATCCCAAGAATTCGGACGTTATTACGTCAGGACCATCCTTCTGCGTCATCCTCCCTTTCTTGCAAGCCCCCCAGCTGTCGTTGAAACTGTTCCAATTGGGAGAAGTGCATAGTCTGCTGTGGTATCAAGTCATCCAATGCAAGTTTATTAGACTTCACTTTGTTCGATAATTTTTTATGATCCGCCTACCGTAAATTCAAACTAGAGGACAGTGCTCCCATTTGAGACTCAATAGCGGTGCATGAGTCTCGTATTTCCTTCAGAATTAAATCGAGCTCGGCAGCATGTTGGTATGTACCCGAGGGGGGTACTATCTCGCTATCCGAGGTATTGGAGGGGTCACTGTTAGGCACGAAGAGGGCATCTTCACTGGCCGATACATCAGGCTGTTTACCTCTATAGCGCCCCATAGTGTCATGCCTCTCACACATGTTCCGGCGCTCCAGCGCAACTCCAATGTAGTCACCCTAGGGATACGCATGCCTGTTCTCCCACCATGTCCAAGCAAAGCAGCCCACAAATCCGAGCAAGAGTAACCAGCCTATGGTATTTATTGGCACCGCCCTTCACCAGCGCCCCCGGCTCTGCACTCAGCTACATCTTCGCAGTCCCCGTCGCTCCTATAAATACTGTATCAGGGCGCACTGCACCTCAGCTGGTCAGATCTTCCTCAGCGCACTTCCCCTCTCCACCACTCTAGTATTGACCAGCACTCCTCACATTACAGGGAACCAGCAGTTGTGCAGTGTCACCTTCTCTGTCCCGGGCGTTCAGGCGCCTGCCTAGTCAGACAAAGTTACTCCCCAGCTGCAGTGCTCTCCCAGTGCTCACCGGGGTGTCCAGAATACTGGCCCAACTCTCCCCCCCCCCCCCCTCTCCCCCTCCCCGGGAGTGCACAAGTGCACATCAGCCTCAGTCTTGACCGAGCAGTGCACCTAGTTGAACTGCTGTTCCTCCTCCTCTGTTACACCGCTCTGTGCCTCAATAGCTGCAGTCACATGCTCCACATCACTGCGCTCGTGAATGCCATGGGGGGTCCTCCGCAGTCCGGCAGCACAGTTACTTGCCTTGCCGCACCTCCGAATGCCAGGCACCATCCAGCGCCGCAGGAATCCCACACTCCTAGGGGATCAGGTAACGTCTGCAATGCCTCCATCTGCCATATTGCACCACCCTACGCAGTTCGCCGAGTTCCGACCGGAGGCTATCCGCAGCTGCCCCAGGCCAGTTTACAGTCCTTGCCCGCAATATTCCCTGTCCTCCTTCTTCCGTGTTGTAGCTAGGGGCCCAGTGCTTGTTCCGGCGTCCTCAGGTGCCCACAGAAGTTGAAGCTTGCTGTCCTTGTCAGAATCTCTAAAATCCCTTAAGATGCAGATAATGACTGTCCTGCAGTCGTTCTAACTGCTGTTCTCGTTTCTTCAAGAAGTGTTCAGCATGACATGCCTTTTGCCATTTGTAAGCCTTAATGACTCCCAATAATACAATGATACAAACAACTGCTATTATGATGGGTTTCAAGATGTATCCCACTATCTCTTGTCCCGGGCTTCCAAAACAACTTCCGATTTTCCCAAAACCCTTGCCGATTTTCCCAAAACCCTTGCCACTTTGCTCCCATAGGCCATCTGCAGCTAAGTCAGGCAAATATTGATGGATTTTCGATATGTTATTGATATATTTACGTATATCACGACAAATTGTCTGGGATATATGTCCAGCATTGCTGCACTTTTAATAATTTACAGACTCCTCCTGCCTTTGCTAGAAGAACGGCTACAGCAAGTCGATTTTGAAGAACCATAGCTCTTATCAAGACCATCTCCCCATCAACAAGTAGTACGATTTGGGCTGTATTCACAGAGCGTTTATCTACTATAGTTGCCAGCTTTCTGATCTTCACATCATTCAAAATCACACCCACACTCTGTATCATTGCTCCAAATAGATCACCAACAACTTCTCCAGCACTTACAGCACGTTTTCCTTTGTGAACGCTTTTTCCCCTCTTAAGGCCATAGGTTCTCTACATGAAAGATTTTGAGAAATACCACTGCTAGGTAGCAAGCGCCATACCAGTTCTTGGGCAATTTCACATAAACACTTTGTCCACACACAAAATACACATTTGGCCTTATGGTCAACTTATCCAGTAGTGCCTTTCTTATTGCTTCTTCAATTAGGAAAATATGTTCACAATCACTCTCACCTACGATAATCTTATCATAATAAGTAGATGGGTGTCTAATGCATAACTTCCCTTTTTGCTTAAAGTCTAAAGCTATGGCACCGGAGCTTCCCTTTGCCTAATGGTCTAATTCTTCTTGCGTCCATGGAATAACCTTATGTTTTGGGTCTGGTCTAAATTGTGGTTGTCTGTCTATCTTCTATCTGATCTACAATTTCTTTTCAATGTCAGTCAGCATGGAAGTTAAATTATGCCTATCGGCATATGAAGTGTCTAAGGTGATGGTAGGCACAAAATATGTAGACATCCTCTCTACTTCCTTATAATAATCATACTTATTCAGGTACTTTAGAACTGAGACTTCCGAGAGTACCACATCATAACTGGAGAAGTAATACTCAAAGTGGGCCTTACTGTAAAACATGCTTTGTAGTACACTACATGTGATACCATAGGTCAAAGGTAAATGGTGATATTGAATGCCCTCTTCTATGCAAGAAATTGCATGCACACATAGCAATCCTTCGCTTCCATCGTGTCCATGTATTCATATAACAATCGAGCACATGCATTTAGGGTAAAATCTCATTTTGATAGACCGTGTAGTATCCAACTAGTTTCCCTAATCCTATCTCTATCCTTGACAGATGCACCCTCGTCTGTACTAGATTAAGTAGGTGTCATGTCATTCTTTTCAGACTCAGGAGACCCCACCAACGATGTAACAATCACCACAGCTATGACAATAATCACCACAATAATAAGGGTACCAATTAGGCACTTTTTTTTTTACGTCCTGACTTAGCGGATCCCATCTTGCTTCTTGTCTTGATTATACTTCTTTTCCTTCAAAAAAAGTCTTTGATTATTTTGCTTGTTTAATTTGATTATTTGCAATGTCTTAAATGTCTTTATTATTTGCTTCTTTTTCTCAATGTTCAGTAACACTAAACCTATTGAGATGTAGACAGTCCTTCTCGCAATTATTCTCTATAGTGAAAAGACCCTAATTTTTAAGTCTTCTTCCTCTTGGGGCTAGGTTATCTTCTTTCTTTTTAAGTTCAAGAAAATGTTATTTGATATGAAAAGAAAAACAAGGTGTCAATACAAAATACAGTAAAAGTATAAAATATTGAAAGCTGTAGCCAACAATGCAAGCAATAAAGTTATAAATAGTAACAAAAGAAAAATCTGGCCAATAGAGTTAAAAGAAGAAAAGGAAGAAAAAACATTAATTATAAAAACATGAAAATACCTAGGAGGAGTATAAGAATAGTACAATAAAGAAAAATAAATAATGGAATGTAATGAGCAATTAAGGGGGCTTAAGGACTTCTTGCTGCAAAGGCAATGGGCGAAACATACGATTGGCGCTGGCATCTAAGTAAAGCTTGATAGGGAGCCATAAGTCCATACGTTTTGCAGCCATGTGAGCCGGGAAAACAAAAGCAGTGTCAAGTCTGTGATTATGGCAAACATTAAACCACCACGCCTTAAAGCAAGTTTTGGAGAAATCTTTCCAATTAACCGTTATCTGCTGAAAGGCAGCAGCTAACAATAAATCAATAATCTGAGGCTTTAACAAGGGGAAAGACTACCTAAAAAAATGTTAACATGAGAGAAAGGAATACACGTATGAAAAATCACATTGATTTGAGCCCAAACCTGTAACCAAAAGTCATGAACAGATGTACATAAGAACAACATGTGAAACAGAGTTGCCTGTGGGGAGGAGCAAGACCAGCATGTATGAGGGGTGTATGGAAAACGCTTATGAAGGTCAAAGGGTGTATAGAGGAGTCTGTTATAAATAAAGAACAAGGACTGTTAAAGTCGCCGCTCTCGAGGATTTGCGAATCTTAATCCATATCTTGTCCCATAACAAAATTGGCCAGGACGTGGTGAGATCATGTTCCCAGCATTCCTCCACTTTAGATTTAGACCTAACAGAGTCAGTAGTGTGAAGGTATTTGTAAATGGAGGAACCCTTGGGAGTAGTGCGCAAAAAGGACGGAAGTGAGGAGGCGGGAGTGGGAGAGATAGGAGAGGAATGCAGCTGAGAGAGACGGTTACAGGTTGTCAGTACGGCCTCTCTAAGTAAATGGTAGTTAAGGGTAAAGGAGGTAGGTAAACCGTAAAGGGAACGGAGAGTGGTGAAAGGTAAGAAGGAGGATTGAGAGAAGAGTTGAGAAATCCATATCAACCCTCTGCGACGCCATGCCTTCCAAAAGAAGGGTTTGTTACGAATAAGTAGGGCGGTAATATGCCAAATGGTAGAAGAAAGAAAATCAGCAATAGTCGTTGGGGGGGGAAGGAGAGGAACATAGGAGCAATTTAGTAGAGAATTTGTGAATGGGCGTAGGAATGGAAGAGGGTTTACGAGAGAGAGAGAGAGATATTCAGCAAAAGAAAAAGGAGAAAGAAGAAGGCGCTCAAATTTAGCCCACAAAGGACAGGGAGTGCTAGGGTCTTGCAACCAGAAGGAAGCTTGTCGTAATAAAAACGCCTTGTGGTAAGCAGGGAAGTCTGGGAAATTAACTCCGCCTTCCACCTTAGGGCGAATTAATCGAGCAAGGGACATTCTAGGTTTTTTCTTGTTCCAAAGAAAGGACATCAAAATGGAGTTAATCTTTTTAAAAAATTTAGAGGGAATGGATACTGGGATATTAGAAATAGTATAGAGGACTATGGGGGACAACATCATTTTAATCGTGTCGAGACGGCCCCACCAGGATAAGTAAGGAGGGTGCCATCTGGACGTTAAGTCTACCAATTTTTGAGTACATTTGGATAAACAGAGGGAAACAGTATCTGAGATAGGAGTAATATGTAGACCAAGATATTTAATATGGGAAGACTTCCATGTGAAATTAGAGGCAGCAAAATCAGGTTTAAATGTGAATTTCGTCAAGGGTAGGATCTCACATTTATCATTGTTAAGTTTGTAGCCAGATATATGGGAATAATCATTCACTTCAGCAAGGAAGGCGGGTATAGAATCAGTGGGATTAGAAATAAAGAGAAGGATGTCGTCCGCATAAGCGGCCAGCTTGACTTTGGAATCCGACATGTGAAAACCCTGAATGTTAGGATTCTGACGGAGTTTGGATAAAAAGGGTTCCAAAGCTAAATTAAAAAGAAAAGGAGATGAAGGGCAGCCTTGACGGACACCTCTTCCTAAATTAAAAAAGGAAGAAACTTGGCCATTAGCACAAACCGCTGCACGCGGATTGGAATAAAGTAAAGAAATTAAAGAAATAAATTTAGAACCAAAACCAAACCATTGAAGGGTATGAAAAAGATAGGTCCATTCAACCCTGTCGAATGCTTTCTCAGCATCTAGGGCAATCGCTGCGAGGGAATGGGGCAGATGATGGGACTTTGATAAAACATTAAATAAAAGTCTTGTATTGTCAGTGATGAAGCGACCCTTGACGAAACCTGATAATTCCTCACCCAGAAGGTCTGGAAGAAGGTCAAGACGTGCTGCAAGAGATTTTGCAAAGATTTTATAATCCATATTAACCAAAGAGATTGGCCTATAATTTTTACAATATTGAGCGTCCTTCCCTTCCTTAGGTATCAGACAAATGTGGGCGTCAGAAAAAGAGCCTGAGGAGGCAGCTAGAGTGAGGAAGGTATCTATGAAGCGGTGTAATTTTGGGATGAGAAGTTTGGAGAAGTGAAGGAAGAATTCAACAGTAAAGCCATCCGGCCCAGGAGCTTTATCTTTTTTGAGGTTCTGGAGTGCTGTGAGTAATTCCTGTTGAGAAATATTAAGCTCTAAGTGAGAGAGATCAAGGGGGAAGTGGGCTGGCTTCTGTACATTGGAGAAAAAGCGGTCTAAGGACTGAGAAGAGGGTTGGGTTTCGGAAGAGTACAAGGTTTTGTAAAAGGCAGAAAATTCAGCAAGAATGTCCGTATCTTTATGTTTAAGAACAGAGTGTGCATCTTAGATTGATTCAATATTTAATTTGTTATGCTTAACTTTCAAATAATTAGCTAAAACCTTCCCAGCCTTATTTTTGCCTCCATAGAACTTTGCACTCGATTTCAACAAATATAAAGACGCATCTTCGGTAGATTTCTTGTTAAATTTCATTTTGGCATTGATTAAGGCTGTTAAACTGTCTTGCGAATGAGAGGTGAAATAAGAGTGCTCCAATTTCTTAATATCAAGGAGAATAGCAGCCGTGAAGTTGCGAGCAATTTTCCGTTTCTTTGCCACATAGCCAATTATAAAATCTCTTGCCGCAGCTTTGAAAGCATCCCAAATGGTATACTTAGGAATAGAGGGGGTATTATTGAACAAAAAATATATTCATCCGCAAATTCAGTAAAGGAGGTAGTGAACTTGGGATCTAAGAGAAGGGTATTGTTGAAACGCCAACGCTTGGGTCCAGTCAATTTTGGAAGGAGGTCAAGCTGAACTAAAGTGAGAGCATGATCCGAGAGCAAAATCGGACCAATCTCGGCATGAGTAAGAGTTTGGGCAATGTTATGAGTTACAAAAATGTAGTCAATCCGGGATTGGGATTGATGGCAAGGAGAGTAAAAAGTAAATTCTTTTACCTCCGGATTACATAGGCGCCAAGCATCAGTAAGCTTATGTTGGGAAATAGCTTGGGAAAAATGTTTATGGGACTTATTGGGGACAAAATGAACTTTAGAATGTCTATCTAAGAAGGGATCAAGGGGCTGATTGCAATCCCCCGCTAGGATGAAGTTGTCATCAATAAATCTGGTGATGTGATGGGAAAATGCATGCCAGAAAGTAGGGTCACCACCAGTGGGGGCATAGACATTTAGAAAGGAAATTGGAACACCCTTAATAGACAGTTTAACATATGTCCAACGGCCTTCAGCATCTGATTACTGAGCAAGCAACGAATGAGATAGAGTTTTGTGACATAAAATGGCTATTTCATTGCGTTTACCATCACCCTGAGAATAGTAAACATCACCCACCCAACCTCGCTTCAATTTAACAGATTCTTCATCCGACAAATGAGTTTCTTGCAGAAATGCAACATCAACATTTAGACGAGCAAGATGTGATAACATTCTCTGCCGTTTGATTGGAGAATTAATGCCCTTAACATTCCATGTAACTATTTTAACAGCATAATATAAAAGATAAATAGAGAATAGCAGTAAAAAAAGTAGCATAAAAAGAGCCCAGAGGAGAGAGGAAGCACAAGAGAGAGGAATATGCTAGAAAGAAGAGAATAATGAATGTGATGTGAGATGTAGATCTAGAGAAGAGGAAGTGCAGATGAGTTAATAAGGTAAGTAGTGAAAGTGTGAAAAAAAGTGAAGAGAGATGATCTGAGAAAAAAAAGATCAAGGCCAAAAATACATGAAAAGCAATGAATAAAAGACCAGAAGAGAGAAGGAAGAGAAAAGGAAGAGCACGAGGAGAGAGAAAAAGAATAAATTGAAAGAGTGATAATGAAAACTAGTTGAATAAATAAACAAAAGAGAGAAATGCAAGTGAGAGATAGAAAGACATGAAGAGTGTGAAGATAAAGGAGTTGATGTAGGCAAGGAAAAGGAGACACCTTTGAACAAAGTTGAAAATGGGAGAGAAGGAAGAGAAGGGAGAAAGAGGGGAAAGTGAACAGTAAAGGGAGGAAGGAAAACATACTTACGAGGATTGGAACCAGGGAAGGACAATCAAGAAGGAGAACAAACAAGAAGAAACTGGGGGGGTAGAACCAACTGGAGAAGGTAAGACAACCAGTGTGAGCGGACCGTCGAGCCGGGGGGAACAACGCTCAACGGAATGTGGATCTGTAAAAAACATAAGGAAAGAAAAACAACAAGAGACGTAACACCAAAAATAGAAAATTAGACAAGGGTGAAAAAACGCATGAAATGATTATATAAATATGAAGGAACAGCAAACAGGGGAATCAATTGAAAGGGGAAAGAACTGGAACGACAAGCATAACTAAATCAACAGGAACGAAGTGATGCAGATAAAGAACACTAGCCACTTAGAGAAGTCATGGAGGGAAAGCGGAGGAGGAGCTGGAGGAATCCATGTCAGTTGTTTGGCAAGAGTTTAGAAAGCTCCGAAGACGAACAAGATCCTCATAAGTCGTCGTCTTATTGTTATAAGTGACTCTGAAAAGGCAAGGATGAAAGAGGCCATATCTGGCGCCAATGGAACGGAGTTCTGGTCTCATATCCAAAAAAGCTTTGCGACGATTCGCTGTGGCTCTGGCATAATCTTGCGCGAAGAACAAGGTGGATCCTGACCATGTGAGGCGAGGTGAAGCTCTGGCTGCTGAGAGGACTTTAAGTAGATCGGTATACTCCAGGAAATACATGACGACGCCCCTTGGTCTGGAGGAGGCGGAAGCAGGTGAAGAAACACGACCAAGCCTATGTGCCTGTTGGATATTAAGCACGGTACT
This sequence comes from Lissotriton helveticus, assembly GCF_964261635.1. Taxonomy (NCBI): domain Eukaryota; kingdom Metazoa; phylum Chordata; class Amphibia; order Caudata; family Salamandridae; genus Lissotriton; species Lissotriton helveticus. Next base: position 144,805,853 of record NC_136060.1, on the reverse strand, counting down.
TTCTGGCAAATGAAGGAGCTTAGGAAGGAAGGATTTGAAGAAAGCAATAGGGTCACTCCCCTCACAATTCTCCGCCAGGCCGTAAAGGCGTAGGTTGTTGCGCCGATTACGATTTTCAAGTTCCTCAACCTGCTTCTGGAGAGAGGAAATCTGCGATTGCATATGCGTGACCTTGGAGGAAGATTCCTGGAGAGAAGAAACATTGCGCTCTACCGTCGTGACTCTTGTATCTAACTGCGACCAGTTATCAGTCAAGACCTGTAGCTTGGTATTAGTTTCTTCCATAAAAGGACGAAGGGCACGTATCTCCTCCAACAGCAACTCCATGGATACAGCTGAAGAGGAGCTTGAGAGTGATAGAGGATCTTTTTTAAGTCTTTTCGTTGTGGCCTTCCTCGAGGATTGTACAGGATGTTCCACACTAGACTGCGACATTTGGTCAACAGATGCCTGAGAAGCTTCCACATGAGCCAATGCAGAAAACACTTTGAAGTTTTTGATGAAGATGCTCCTCGGGACCTTAGGAAGACGACCAGCTGCGCTCCTATCCATAGGATGAGTAGCACTTTCCAAAAAAAAGAGGCCAGCACCTGGTACACTCCGTCTGCGTGAGCACCAATAGGTAGGCGTGAGAACAACTGATTCCACAGGAGTACGCAGGAGTATTGGCAGAGGATTAGAGGAGAAGCACCTTAAAATGGGAAAGAGATATCAAAAAGCCGTGTGAAGGCTCAGGAAAATGCCAAACTGATCAAGGCAAAAAAAACCTTATGCAGGGACAGAGCACAAAATGGCCGCTGGTATGAGGAGTAAGGAATTAGCAAACAGCATAGGGAAGTATGACCATTGAGGAAAAAGAAAAAAAAACAAAATTCACAATATTTCAGTCATTGTAAATAGCATAGTAAAAAACATGTGGCCAACCTTGCAGAAGCAGAAAAAATCGCATGCCTTCATGCCATGCTGAGGAGGAGAGAGGGGCCGTTAGAAACTACGTTCCAGGGCATTCAAAATGGCGGTCGCGGTATTGCCGCGAGTGAGGAGAAATGCTTCAGTGGTGCTGAAAACCGCTAGCCAGGCAAGGAAGCGATCCCCCAGGGCATTCTGTGGTGTTTCCGACGGTAGACGCCAGTGGTGCCGATAATAGAAAAGTCTGTTCGTTGCTCGTATTCCCCGGTGTTGCGGAGCGCTCACATGGAAGCCTCCGTCTCCGCCGGGCGCTAATCCACGCCCCTTCAGGTTATCTTCTTTCTAAGGCTATAAATGTCTCTTTAAAGTTCACTCTTCATCATTTATGATGTTTGATTCAAGCATAGTAAGAACAAGTTGCAATATTTCAGCACAAATTTTTCCCAATTCTTGTGCAATTGGCTATCGACCAAAAGTAGGGAAATTAACTTGGTTGAGGATCAAAAAGCACAATCCACTGAGCCTTGGTGGATCAGGAACTGTCAAAATCAGTATTCCAAATGCATCGATTCCAGGGGACTATTCTGTGACTCCCTTTGCCTGTTCTCAGTCTCCCAGAATCTCCCGGTTTCTGCATCTGTAGCCAGGTGTGTCCACTCAGGTGATGCGTACTTTCGAGACTGCTCTCTTTCCCTTCTGGATTGTCTCAGACCATCCGAGCATTCTTCAGTTCCACTTTGATCAGATTCAGACATTTCAGGAATCGGAGCATGATCTTTCTCAGCTGTAATTCTTAGATTCAGCCTTTCTTTCTTTGTTGGCCACTTTACTGTTACAGCATCTGCTCTCCTCCATTCTTCCTCTTGATCTGATTCTTCTGCACCGGACGTTTCACTCTGCTCGGGCTCAAAGTTCACTTCCACAATATCATCTATTTCAGAGTCCTTCAGGAGTTGCCTGATTTAAGCTGTTTTCCTCGACTGACTGTTCCACTTCATCAAGAGTCCTCACAATCGGACTTGTTCTTTCTATTTCTGTTGCACTCATGATTGCACTTCTCGGAGCAAGAGGCGTTGTCCCATCCACCGGTTCTTGGACTCTGCGAGTATGGGAAGCATGGATCCAATTTGTCAATCCTCCACACTTTACCGCTGTACTTGTGATTAGGAGCACCTGGTATGGTCCACGCCACCGAACATCTAGGCAGCTTTTCCTCATGTGCTTTCGGACCACGACCCAGTCACCAGGAATTAGATCATGGAGCAGGTCACTCTCGGTAGATGCAGTCGCAGCCTCGACCTGGTGAGACACAGAATTAACCACATCAGCCAGTCCTTTACAATAATCCATAATCAAATCATCTGTGATGTTTATCAATGCTGTTGCTGGCACCATAGGCAGTCACATAGCTCTTCCCATCAATATCTCGTGGGGAGAGAGAGAGAGCCTTGTTCTCCTATCAGGTGTACTACGCAGGCTCATTAGCACAAGAGGTAGCGCATCAGACCATTTCAATGAAGTTGACGAACACACTTTTGACACCTCATTTTGATTGTGCCATTTACTTGTTCCACTAGACCAGAAGCCTCTGGCCTGTAGCTGCAGTGTAATCTCTGATCCATTTTTAAAGCTGTACGTAACAATTTCATAAGTTTGTTATGGAAGTGTGTTTGTTTCCACTGAGGTCGGAATTCCGAACCGCAGTATCAGTTCTCTTAAAAGCAACTTTGCCACAGTGAGACTGTCACATCGCCTGGTTGGATATGCCTCAACTCATCGTGGAAAAATACAGACCACCACCAGGACATATCTCAACCTATTGCATCTTGGCATCTCAATGAAGTCTAACTGTATACTGTTGAAAGGACCTCCTGATCTTCCAATGTGACTCGTGGCCACAACAGTTCTTTCCCACATTCATTTGTTGACACGTAACACACCTGTGACAAACTGCTTCAGCATGCACACAGAATCAGGGGTTAAACCACGTTTGTCTAAACACTCGCACCGTGGCATCTCTTCCAAGATGAACTGCTCTGTGAATCTGCCTTGCCATTGGGCTCAATAAACAGTTTGGTAACACTGCACTTTCATCTGTTGATACTACAATGCCATCATCTCTTTTGACAGCCTGCTCTAACCCATGACTCTGCTTCCTCTTTTGGAACCTCATCTTGCAGTCTCTTCACCTCATCCTATGTATCAGCCACAGCCAACATCATGCTGAGCTCGGTCTCTTCAGCACTTTCTCCTACATATCCTCCATTGAAAATACAAACATGTAATGCACAAAAACGAGTTACTTCATCAGCGTAGTTATTACCCTTGGTAACAAAATCTTCTCCTTTGGCATGGGCTGCACATTTGACTACTGCTATAGCTTTGGGTTTCTGTAAAGCCTCTAGTAAATGAAGAACATATTCGCCATTGCAGATAGGGGATCCTGATGACGTCCACTATCCCCTCTTAGACTATAACTGACCAAAGTCATGGACCACTCCAAACCCATATTGGCTGTCTGTATAAATGGTCACTCACACTCTATCTGCGATGATACAGGCACGGGTCAGGGCAACAATTTCGGCCACTTGAGCGGAATATATTCTTGTTAAACAGGCAGCTTCGACTACTCCCAAAATAGTACAGACAACAAAAGCCGCTCTCCGATACCCTTCATTGTCTCTTAAACATGAACCATCAACAAAAAGGAACACATCTGATTCGGGAAGTGTTTCATCAACAATGTCAGGTCTGGGTTTGGTAGTTAGTTCAGTAACATCTAGACAGTCCTGCTCGTCACAATCTTCTCCCTCCTCTTGTGGAAGAGGCAACAATATAGCAGGGTTCAAGGTAGTACAACCCTTTCGAGTAACATTTTAGGCAGCTAATATGACTTGTTCATATTTCGTGAGCCTATTATAGGTGAGGTGTTGTGTCTTTGTACTTGTCATTAGTAATTCCACTGAATGTGGCAAATACACCCAAGTAGATGACCCATTACTATGCTTTCACACCTCTCAATGCTGACACCTGTTGCAGCCACAGATTTGAGACATGCGGGCAACGCAGAAGCTACAGGATCTAACGTAGCTGAAAAGTAAGCAACTGGTCTACGGGCACCTCCATGTGTCTGTATGAGGACCGCTAATGTACATCCTTCTTTCTCACAGCAAAAGAGCGAAAACGCTTTGTTATAGTCTGGCATTCCTAGTGCTGGAGCACGACATAGTCTCTCTCTCAGCAAGTGGAAGGCACTTAAGCTGTCATCATCCCTTGGTACCGGATCACTAATATCTTTGAGTCCATCTCAGAAGTGCCTTTGCTTGTAAGGAAAAGTTTGGGATCCACTGTCGACCATAGCCGACCATTCCCAAAAACATTCAGACTTCTTCCTGTGTTTTCGGAGTTCCCATTTGTAGAATAGGCTCTATGCGATCCGGTGACACCCGTTGCTTTCCTTTCTCAATTCGATGTCCCAGATACTGCACTTCTGTCTGACAATATTGGAGCTTATTTGGGGACACTGTGTCCATTCTCTTCCAGATAGTTAAGCAAAGCCACTGTATCAATCCTGCAAGTGTCCTCGGTATCTGATGCGACCAATAGGTCAACAATATATAGAACCAAAACGGAGTTTTGAGGCATTACCAATCCTTCAAGATTCTTTTTCAAACACTGGCTAAAGATAGAGGGACTTTCTGTATACCCTTGAGGAATATGACACCACGTTAAAAAACGATCATCTATCCTGAATGCAAAAATATACTGCCTATTTTCGTGCAATGGTACAGAGATGAAGGCTTGGCATAAATCAATGACTGTGAACCATTCAGCTTCACATGGTATCTGAAATAGTAGGACAGCTGGATTTGGTACCACAGGACAACACAGAATCACGATTTCATTAACCCTGCGTAAGTCCTGTACTATTCTGTACTTGCTGCTAGGCTTTTGTAGTCCCATTAAAGGTGAATTACAGGGATTACCCCTTATCTCCTTCAGAATGCCTTGCACTATCATTGACTCCATTAAAGGCCGTATTCCAGCCATAGTTTCTGGAGTAAATTTAAACTGTCAAATTCTTGGGAATTCCGCATTAGAAAATACTGCGATACGTGGTTGGGTAGTGTCTTGCGCAAAACCAATACAAGTAAGAAAGAAACCAATTATCATGTAGTGGATGCTCAAGGGAACAAACAGGCAGCGACCACTAGCGTGCCACAGAAGTCCCTCTGTGAACACAGAAGGAACTAAATAGGAACAAACTTAATTCCCGAGCACAACAATACAATATTGAGTGATAGATATCAGTCCAAAGAAGGTTCTTCAGGTTGTATCATTCAAATAAAGTCTTTATTGTTGAAATACAAATTTCTGTTGGTGATCCTACGTGGACGGGATCATCCAAAATAGCCAAACAAAAGAGCAGCCAACACGTGTTTCGTCTTTGGGAAGATACCCAAATGAGTTCCTCAGGGCTACAAAGAAGGGGAAAATTCCAATAAGTTGTATTCAATATGAATTATAATCCATAAATGAGCTAGAACAACACCAAAAGACACACATCACGTGTATTTGTGAATAACCTAAAAAATTATTAAAAAAGAGAATTTATATAGTGCAGAAAGAATAAAGTGAGAAAAAATAGCAAGTCGAGAAGAAGTACCAAGCAGAAGATTAAGTGAAATAAGAAACTAAATCAAAAAGAAATACCAAGCAAAGAGAATGAGAGAGGTAGATTTAGGTTCAGCAGCCACCATAATGTCTCGTATCCCAGAATCATAGGGTTACCCCATAATAATTGGTTGAGCCAAATCGACTAATCAAGACAATTACAGGACTCACCCAAAGAGTTCTGTCAAAATCACATCTAGAATGGCTTCACCGTATTACAATTTCTCAAGGGATGGTATTCTAAGAAAACACAGGAAGTGCAATAAAGAATAAATGCATAAACGATCCTTAAATCGATTTAGATTTAATATTCTTCTCAGAGATTTCTATTATTTGTTTGTTAGAATTTTACTAAAAACGAGATACTTAAAAACACCAAAAGCATATTTTGCTGGCACAATAAGCACAGTATATTAAAACAGGAGACACAATTATCTAAGGGACACAGGCGAGATCACGTTAATCCAAATCAATGATATTTTGAGCAGCCTCATTGTCGCCTCGCCCAACTTATATATAAACAATGTTTCTTCCCATAGAAAACAAATTGGTTAGCGAGAAGCACAACAAATTGTGCTATCTTAAATACATTTATTTCTACTCATCACGACATGTACCTCAAATAGACAAAATAATTCCAAAGGATTAGCGTGTTCCATATATTTTCATGTGGAAATCAAGAATTAAAAGTCTCTGGAAGAGATTAACATGAGTACATAACACTGTTAATATCCCAAAGTAACTCACACTAGATTGTAGCGGTGCTTACTGCATAATAAACCGTATGTGAAGAATTAGTCAATTTATATTTGGACTAAGTAGCAAGTTATTTAGGACTGAGGATTAAGACAGGCAGTCAATTTTTTAGTCAATATACCGCCCTCCCAATAGCTTCTATCATGGTTATGACTAGGAGACAAGTATATAGTCCCATTTAGCATATTCTCTCACCCATTCGGTAGATTTGTCATAGTAGAAGTGAAGAGCAGGTCCAATATAAGTAGTTAGGATAGTATCTAAATCTAAAACAAGAAACAATCCGAGGTTTAATATTTATGGATTAGTTACTCTAACCGATAAATGATGTTCCCAAGAGCAGTCGACATTATCAAAAATACATGGACATATTCCGAGGTGAGTATACCCTCTTAGACGGGTAAGAAGGACACATTGTTTTAAGAAATATAAACGTCCCCCAAAATACGATAAATATGACCAATAAGACGCCATAGAATGTTGATGAACGCCAAAATAATCTGATCCGAGTGTAGGCGTCAGGCGGTTATAATATGGTCTGAGTCCTTCAAAACCGAACAAAAGCCACAGGCTTACATTTCAAGTCATTACCTACCCGGTCCCGGAGAGTACTCCCGCCAGATACGGACATCACGATAAGTAAGCCGAATGGTTAGTATCCAGGACTTAAATACCGGGCGCTCCGCCATTGGTATTCCAGTAATCAGAAATGGAGGACGGACTGCTATGTATCATGTTTACAAAGCAGCTGCAATAGCAACTGACGCCATCTTAGAACAGGAAGCTTCGCAGTCTAGTTAAATATGTAGTTGCGAAAAAGAGTAGATTTCCCGTAGTACGACTATTACGAGACCTTATCAGTAATTTTCGTTTTAGAAACGGTCATGTAGATAATCGGATAATGACCGTTTCTAAAACGAAAATTACTGATAAGGTCTCGTAATAGTCGTACTTGATAATAAGATCTATGACTGCTAGATTAAACACACAATATGGGAAATAATCTACTCTTTTTCGCAACTACATATTTAACTAGATACTAGCCATTCGGCTTACTTATCGTGATGTCCGTATCTGGCGGGAGTACTCTCCGGGACCGGGTAGGTAATGACTTGAAATGTAAGCCTGTGGCTTTTGTTCGGTTTTGAAGGACTCAGACCGTTTTATAAACCTAAATCTACCTTTCTCATTCTCTTTGGTTGGTATTTCTTTTTGATTTAGTTTCTTATTTCACTTAATCTTCTGCTTGGTACTTCTTCTCGACTTGCTATTTATTCTCACTTTATTCTTTATGCACTGTATAAATTCTCTTTTTTAATACTAATTGTTTAGATTATTCACAAATACATGTGATGTGTGTCTTTTGGTGTTGTTCTAGCTCATTTATGAATTATAATTCATATTGAATACAACTTATTGGAATTTTCCCCTTCTTTGTAGCCCTGAGGAAGTCATTTGGGTATCTTCCCAAAGACGAAACACGTGTTGGCTGCTCTTTTGTTTGGCTATTTTGGATGATCCCGTCCACGTAGGATCACCAACAGAAATTTGTATTTCAACAATAAAGACTTTATTTGAATGATACAACCTGAAGAACCTTCTTTGGACTGATATCTATCACTCAATATTGTATTGTTGTGCTCGGGAATTAAGTTTGTTCGAATTGCGCTTTAGGTTTGACCTGTATCTTCACAGGTTCAACACATTTGACCAATTCAATGTCTTCACCGTTAAAGTCCCATACCTTCGGTGAAACAGAATCTCTCAAGTCATGGGGTAAATAGTCTATTGTGAGAACCACAAACAGTTCTGCACATACTCATGTTTGCCATTTTAAAAACAGTATCATCATCATATGTCTGCAACTCCACACCTCTCGGATTGCAAGATTTATTGCAATTTAATTTACATTATAGGTACCGTCCCAATTCAGACCGGTCTGGAATCACACACTACGAATTGATGTTTATCTTGAAAGGGTTCTGTTGTCACAGGTAGTTCAGTTGTCAACGGGTTACTCATTTTCAAATTGGTTAACCCTACTACCTGGATCGACTTTCCTGACCAGGTTAATTCTGGGACCACTTCTGCCCTTACCGTGGAGCGTGCCGCTCCAGCGTCTAACAGAGAAGTAACATGATGTCCGCTCACCCTTGCATCTACGAATGGTCCACTTTGGTCCACTTTGGTCCACGTCCAGGGCAGCACCCAAAGTGCATTCTCACTGCTCCCCCTCTGACACTCATGGGGATCTGGTATTTGATCTACTCTGTCTTTTATCTCAAAATAAGGAATTTGCCGAAATGTCTGATTATTTAAGGGTATTCTAGGAGGTTGTGGTATCTGCATTTGGGACTCACAAATACCCCATACATGGATCTAGGTCTCGTCACCGTATTCATCCCTTCTGACGTTTGTCCCTCTCCTTCATATTGCAATTGATTTGCTGGATTTGCTCTACACTCGTGCTTCCAATGCCTGATTTTGTGACAATAATGACATGGTGTCGCACGTTTTTGATTTGCGACCCACTCTGCTCCCATTCCACCATCAGCACCTCTTCCTCTACCCTGTCCAGGGTGTGTCACAATTTGTTGTTGATTCATTCCTCTACCACTTCCTTGACCGATTCCTTGCCCCCAATCTGGCCGTTCAGCATTTCCCAACTGTACTAACATCAACTTTTCCTTTGTTTTCTTTTGTGCTGCTTCTACCTGTTTGCTGCAATATTTTGCATAGCACAAAATTTCGTCAACAGATTTGTTCTGCCAACATATCAAGTGGTGCTGTATCATTAAACTGATATCTGTTCTCAATCCCAATACAAATTTAGACACAAACTGTCCTATATCTTTTGGCTCAACAGTATCCAATCCACTATGTTGTTTAAATGTCATCAACAGTCTCTCATAATAATCATGTACAGATTCTTTAGGGTTTTGAGTAGTACAGTCAATTTTAAGCCTTCTTCTGTCTTACTCTGTCCTTCAGATCCTCCTTTCAACAGCCTGAATGGATATAGGTGTTCTCCCTCTATAGTATGAAATGAAAATTCGATTTTTATAGCGAACTTCTACCCTGAGGCCTCGTAGCGCTTGGACCGGGCGGGCGGAAAACAAAGCCAGGTTGTACAAGTTAGAGGAAGGTTTTCAAGAGTCTGCCTAAAGTCTGTAGATCTGGTTCGCTGCACAAAATGGGTGGCAGAGAGTTCCAAAAAGTGGCGGCATTCCAAGAGCTTCCACCCCATCTGGCTCGTCGTACTTTCCTTGTGGTCGCAAGGAAGGCTGTACTAGAACGCAGACTTCTAGAGGGTTGATAGGGGGTCACCAAGGAACGAATCATAGCAGGACCTGATTTCCACATGGCTCTATGAGCTAAACACATAGCCTTGAATAGAATTCTGGACTGGATTGGCAACCAGTGGAGCTTCTTTAGGGCAGATGACACTGAGTGCCTCCGGGGAAGCTCCAGAAGTAGGCGGGCCGCACAGTTCTGGGTCACCTGCAATTATTTGATGGTGGCCAGTGGTGCGCCGAAGTACAAAACATTCCCGTAATCTAAGCGGGACAAGATGAGAGCTTGCACCATAATCCTACGAGCCTGGAAGGGGAGTAAAGGCAGAATTTTCCTCAGCAACCTAATCAGGCCGAAGCAGATGGCGGAAAGCTTGGTAGCTTGGTGGTTAAAACAAAGAGCACTATCCAGCCACACTCTCAAACTCTTAATCTGATCTTTAGGAACCGGCATGGTGCCAAGACAGGTAGGCCACACCAAAGCTGATCTGGGTGAGGGAGACTTACCCAGGAACATCAGTTTTGTTTTGTCCCCGTTTAACTTAAGATGAGAAAGTGCCATCCATTCGGCTACTGCTTCTAGGCAAATGCCCAAAGTGCTTGATGATCCCTCATGTTGGTTAAGAGCCACCACCAGTTGGGTGTAATCTGTATAGGTGACAATTTCGATGCCGAAAGGAAGAACTATCCCAGCTAATGGCTCCATATAGACATTAAAGAGGGTGAGGCTCAGGGAAGATCCCTGAGGAACCCCACAGCTAAGGGGCCATCGTTTAGATGAGGTAGCACCCTCTGAGACCTGAAAAAAACGGTCTTTCAAAAAGGATTGCAGCCAGGTGAAAGCCAAATCTGTCAAACCAAGATGTTTTAATCGAGAGAGCATGGTGTTGTGGTCCACAGTGTCGAAGGCGACACTAAGGTCCAGCAAAATAATTGCTGCTGTGCCGCCTTGGTCCAGAAGCCTCCGAGCCTCCTCTGTCACTGCCAAGAGGGCTGCTTCCGCAGCCTAGGACGAAAACCTGCTTGGGAGTCATGGAGTAGATTGTTAGACTCCAGGTAGTGAACCAGGATGGTATTAATATGTCTCTCAAGCAACTTGCCCAACCAGGGAAGGAGGGAGATGAAGCGATAATTGGCCATGATGGAGATGTCCAAATTGGGTTTCTTCAATAGTGCTTTGACTTGGGCACATTTCCACGCTGGTGGCACCTTTCCTGAAATGCTGGAAGCGTTAAGAACATTCAGGATTACTGGCCGATCTACATCCGTGATTAACATAAGGTGGCGCGGAGAGGCTGGATCGAAGGGAGAACCAGATGGTACTCTTGACATTAGTGTGTTCAATAATGCCTCATCAAGCAGAGGAAACTCTATTAGGAGACCCTCTGGATTCAAAAGAATGCTCTCAGTACAAGGGATGACGGAATTGTCCTGGGAAGGAGTGGAAGAATGGGAAATAAGCTGAATTGTTTGATGGAAATATTCAACCTGCTTGTTACAGCGAGCTTGTGCATCTTTTGGATTAAGGAGTTTTTGTGGGACGCAATAAGAGATTTGGCAATCCGAAAAATCTGCCTAGACGAATTGGCAGCCGCACTAATCCTGCCCTCATAGAATACAGACTGCGCAGTTTTAATTTCTTTCATATAATTTCTGATCGCTTCTCTGTAAGCATTTCTTCTGTCAGCTTCTGCGGACTGTCTCCAACTCCTTTCTAGTTTTCTACACATTTGTTAAAGTTCCCCTAATTTAGGGGTACACCATGGTGCCAGTTTTTGTTTTGACTTTTTGTATGATATGTACAGTAGGATTAATGAGTCTAACGAGGTCTTTATCCAAGAGTCAAAATTACTGTTAGCCTTTCCAAGGTCTAAGTCAAAAGTAGGAATGGTGGCAGTCAGTGAGGTGGACCACTGACTGATGGAAAGATTAGACCATGTCATTTCCAACAGTGGAGCCGAACTCTGCACAGCGGGGGAGGCTATAGTTTCCCAATTCAAAGGAACAAGTAAGTGATCTGTCCATGGGAGGTGAATCTGAGTACCCACAAGGAGTTTCAAATCATTGCTAAGCACAGCATCAAGAAGGTGACCCGTGAGATGTGTAGGGGAAAAAACCCTTCTGTACAATTTGAAGAGCTGAAAGGTTAGCCGGAAGATCTGATGGTCAGAGGGGTCATCTAGATGTATATAAGGTCTCCGAGAACTGTACAATTAGCTGGGGATAGTGCTAATTCGGCAACAAGGGTTGGAAGACTATTAAGAAACTGACCCATAAGTCCTGGTGGCCGATAGAGTAACAGGCCAGAGAAGGTGACTGTAGATGAAATTTCAAGTCTGGTAGGTCCTCGGTTGATGAACGGCAGCAAAAGTAATCTTTAAAGATTATCGCTAAGCCCCAGCCTCTACCAGTTTTGCGATCCGCTCTGTGTAATAAGTACCCTAACTGTAAGATCTGAGTGATAGCTAGATCGGCCTCATCCTGCAACCACGTATCGGATAGAATGAGGGCATCAGGATTGAGATTTTCCATGAGAAGCATAGGTTTATCAGAATACTTGACGAGCGAACGACAGTTCAGATGAAAGAATTTTAGTGGAGGATGTACCCCCTGAACAACTTTAGTATGAGGGTTATGTTTAAAATTACAATGACCGTTTAAAACAATGTTGACAGGGCACATAGAGTGTAGACACTCATCACCAGGGGCCGCCCTTAGATTTCACAGTGTCTGAGTGTTATAGATATAGTGAATGTTCTTATAATTATAAAAATTGCCAGGGGTTCTGGCCCCTGGTCCCGGACGGGCGCAGGCGGGCTTGCCTTTGGCACCTCTTCGGCGCACCCGCTGCGCGCGTCCGCTGCGTATGTACTCAACACCTTTTCAACTGTGCATCCCACCTAGCATCCTGATATGCTGTTGTTGCCCTTTTTATACTTCCCTGGGTAGCTTCTCTTTTCTTCACCATTGCTGCTCTCATCCATGCATCTAAAGCTTCAAATTGCATTGGTCTAGGTGGAGCCTTCAGAGCATTCATCACTCCCCTGTGCGAGAACTCCATCCGAAAGGATCCATAACTAGGAAAAGCCAAGTTCCCCTCTTTCCCAGTAATGTTGTGCCAATTTTGCAACCACACTATGGTATGGAGTCCTACATTGGTTAACAAAGGAAAACCAAAGGAAATGATGGACGGAGCGTTGACAATACAAGCACTCACCCCCAGTCAACTGATCTGGGTTTAATCATCACCATTCTTTAGCCCACTCTGCCACCCCAGTTCAGACATGGCCATATGCAAATCAGTCTGACCCTGTGCCTCATGGGAACAGTCCAGCCCGAACTGCCAAGCCATGCCTTCCCTGGACCGGAAACAAGCTTCCCAAGACCGGTTTCTGGCATTGCAGCGGTCTTCAGCCGGGCTTGCTTGAAACCAGTGGCAAAGTGAGCAAGGGAAGACTGCTGCAATTCCAGAAATCGATCCTGGGAAGCTTGATTCCGGTCCAGGGAAGACATGGCTTGGCAGTTCGGGCTGGACTGTTCCCATGAGGCACAGGGTCAGACTGATTTGCATATGGCCATGTTTGAACTGGGGTGGCAGAGTGGGCTAAAGAATGGTGATTATTAAACCCAGATCAGTTGACTGGGGGTGAGTGCTTGTATTGTCAACGCTCTGTCCATCATTTCCTTTGGTTTTACTTTGTTCGCCATAAGTTGGCAGGGTATGCTCAGACGGGAGTCCCTTGCTCACTTTGCCACTGGATTCAAGCAAGCCCGGCTGAAGACGGCTGCAATGCCAGAAACCGGTCCTGGGAAGCTTGTTTCCAGTCCAGGGAAGGAATGGCTTGGCAGTTCGGGCTGGACTGTTCCCATGAGGCACAGGGTCAGACTGATTGGCATATGGCCTTGTCTGAACTGGGGTGGCAGAGGGGGCTAAAGAATGGTGATGGATTAAACCCAGATCAGTTGACTGGGGGTGAGTGCTTGTATTGTCAACGCTCCATCCATCATTTTCTTTGGTTTTACTTTGTTCGCCATAAGTTGGCATATAATGTGCTGGAATATCCTCTGGTGGAGCTTCTTCTCCCACCCTAGTTACCACACCTGTATCACCTCTACATATAGCGCGCAACACTTTAAAACATCTCATTGTAAAAGCGGTTATTGCGATCCAGAATTCGATGGATGAACTTCAACCAATAGAAGCGCGCTCTTTCTGATGTTACAACTCCCTCCTCGCAGAGTTATTAACCAAGTAGTTACTTCCTACTACTACCACAATAACGAACAGTCACCTAAACAAGTAATTGTCCGCTAAATAGATCGATAGGACACTCTCACAAGAACATCCGCTGTGACCCCCCGACCTGCGTCAATCACCCAATCTCTGCAGTCTACCCCCGGTGCCTGAGGCTTTCCACTGTGACGCTACTCTTCTTTCACACAAACTTCCCTTCAACAAGTGGATCGCCGATAGCGCTTCACAACGCCCACAATTCAACCGGACAATTACATATACAACTATCCTGGGATCTTGGACTTCTCTTGAGTCCGCTCACTAAACTTGCTGATCTGCACGTGTCCAGACCAGTAAACCGATTAACTCACAATCACTCAACATGCATTCTCACTTTGCAAGACAACGTACAAACAGAACATCACCGCAATCTAACACACCACGCGGTTTCATACTCACTCTACCGCTGCGTCCGATGCACGGTCAGCATCCGCCAAACTCCATTGATCACCGTTCCTCCGCCGTTTTCTACACCGAGTCCAGAGCCAGGATTTCTTCTGCTTCTACTTTAAATCCCTCATTTCCCCTCACTTTAGAGGCAAACCATCCTCTGCTACGATTTGGTAACGCCAAACTTGGGCCTTGCCTTACCATCAAAGTTCAGCTATGATGGTCTTTTATTTGCCTACTAAAAGTTGTTGAGGGGAAGAACACATCAATATTATACTTACAATGCAGTCATGCTGTAAAGACCACAAACTCCGATTCCATTTATGGATTTTTATTATAAGGCCACAAATAATTGGATATAGACACACCTCAAAATCAATGAATATAGGTACAAGAAAATTAATACAGAGCCAAATCTGCGCATATAATAAATTCGGCAAATGTCCCTGCGCACAATACAAAAAAGATAAATTCAGCCCCCTCCTCAATGTATCATGTGACCAATCATTTCACTTCTTTAATACACTGGTAGTTTTCTATGATTTCTTCATTGAAATCTTCTTGACTTCTTTGACCTTGAAGTGTAGATAGGCCAGGCATAGACTATATCCTCCCTGCTCGCTTCTCAGACTGTTCAAAGACATTCCAGTTATCTTAAACTAAAATAATAAGGATGCATTCCTTCTACCTTTAATGGGATAAAAACATATTGTTCTAGCACGAACAAAGATGCATTTAATTAATTCTACAGTAGCTGAAGAAGCGAAACTGTAAACACCCTGCAGCTCGAGGCCTATGCTGCAGGCAACTTTAACATGATTATATGAATATAATGTTTCCCTACACCTGTAGTTATAAAATAATGGTGTCTTTTAGTATATGCAAAGTCCGTGTAAACGACACATTACATTTCTTGGTTAACATGTAGAGTAAATGCATTTAAAACACAGTACATGGTGATACTAAAACATGTGCAGATAAGTTTAAATCATGAATATGATGCACCCTTACAATTAGAGTGCTATATGCGCTATAGCAACCTTCAGATAACTGCATATGAAATGAAGCACACATTAAATTAAATTTAAATGCAAATTAAACTAACCAGTGAGAAATGCAATATTTTACATTATGAAACCTTAATTGATTCATGCAGTAACTTGAGATGTCTCTGTATTTTACTAAAGAGCAAGAGAATTAAATCCTGGTTGGTGCAGTGTGGAAAAGCAACTTGTGTATTTTTTGTCCTGCGAGGTTGGAACTTGTGACAAAGTATTGTGAATATACAAGTCATTACATTAAACTGGCAGTACCTCTCAAAACAATAAAAGTTTGTCATCACAAAGCTTCTAACTCCATCAGTTGAAACCCAGACAGGCTTCCAAACTGCATTTAAATTTGCGGAATGACCAATGACACACTTTTACATTTCTTTCAGGCAGTAGGCACCTTGGCAATAAGGCTTACCTCTTGTTTAACTGCCTGCCCTTCCCTGGGCTAAGCACAGGAGCCTACCTCCTTTCAAGTTCAAATCTCGAATTAACCGTCCTGGATTGTTGTCATTTAACAATAAGTAGGGGAACTCTTTTTGTTAAAGCATGGGCCTGTCGTGCCCCGCATATCTCGCCCACTTCGGCCTATGATTAGTACTGAAAATGTGTTCAGACTGTACGGTAATAATGTTAGGTGTCTCTCCAAACATAAGTATGAGCTTAGTGAGGTCATCAGTGATTTGATTGTAGATGCCATATTCCTTACGGAAACTTGGCTTAGTTCCTGACATAGCAGAAGCCATTCCATCTTAAATTGGAAGGAAAGGAATGGCGGTAGATTGGACATTATTCTCTATCACTCCTTTATGCTCTATCACTCCTTTCCACACCATTCCACCCATTTCCAAGGAACTGTAATTTATGGCCTGAGAGCTATGGTGGCCCTTTTGCTAAAAACGTTGCTTATTCTCTATTGCCCTTTCTAATTAGAGTATCTAATTTTACCATTCTTTGCAATTTTAATGATCATGTAGATAATAATTCTGATTGACCAGCTAATTTGCTTTTGCAAGAAATGTCCACTTCAAATCTTTCTCAAATTGTTCCTCGTGCTGCTCATTCTGCAAGCCATAACCTTGATCCAATTTTTACTAACGCTGCTAACCTTAGTTGTGCTGCTCTGATGCCTCAAATGTGGAGCGACCATCAAGCTGTTACATTCTCGTTAAGAATTCCTACAATCAGTCTATATCGGCCCTTTAATTTTGTTGACCTGGCAGCTGATAGCAGAACAATCCTTCAACGCTGTCTCGATAGCCAGTCATTTGCCATACATTAACAGGTGATACTGAGATAGATTTTAAGTTATTTTAGGATTGCCTAATACTGCCTTCAACATGATATACCCCCTTAAGCAGAAAAAGTAAATAGAGAAGGGAGTCCTGTTGCTGGTGCGAACAGAAGTTCAATAATAGAAAGTGTCATCAGTTAGAGAGTAAATGGCTTAATACATTTAATGAGGCAGATAGAACCAGACATTGTCTAGTCATCAAATCCTATCACAAAGATATTAAATTAGTGAAATCAGTTTTCTATGCAGGTAAGATGGACTCCGCTAAACATTCCTCTAAGGAATTGTTTTCTATAGTCCATTCAATGACTGAACTTGCTTCTCTGAATCAACAGATACCACACTTTCAATCAGCTTGTGACTCGATATCAGGTTATTTTAAAGATAGGATCCGGAGTACTCACGGTTATGACATGTAAAAATAGTGCCCCCATTTCAAACAACATTAGAACTCCGCAAGGCTTAAAGACTTCATCTGTCTCCCTTTTGGATATGCAAGAACTTTTATTAAAATGCAAATCTGGTTCACCAGTTGATCCGTGTCCACCATCAATTTTGAACCTATGAACCTGTTCGATTCTTCCATTGCTTTGCACTATTTTTAATTCATTCATCTATTATGCCTGCGAACGCAACTGATGGAAAGTGCCCTATGTCACCGCAGTTATTAAAGATTAACACTGTTTGATTGATACCAGCAAATCATAGACCTGTAGCACTGCTTCCGGCCCCCATACAAATGCTGGAAACACGCTTCGATCAGCGGCTTTCTTCTTACTTGGAGGCTAAGAACGTTTTGGATCGTTCTCAATTTGACTTTAGTGGCTCCCATAGAACAGAGTCAAATCTTATGTCCATATCTGGGCCTCTTAAGCAGCAGATTTTATTTTATTGGATTAGTCGGTTGCCTTCAACACCATCTTACTTGCCATCGCCATTTGAGAGACTAAGGGAAATAGTTGTTGAAGTTCTTGATCTAACTTGGATTTCAAATGTTTTAACTAATAGTCTAATCAGTGTGCCTCTCCTTTATTCTCTAGTCCTTTGCCAGTTGATTGCTGAGTATCACAGGGAACATCGCTGAGTCCAACCCTTTTTAATACTTACATGATTCCCCCTCCCCGGCTGCCCTTATTCGATGCTTCAGATTCAAGATATTGTCTTTTGCAAATGATACAAAATTGATTGCATCACTAACAAGCGGCTCGGTTTACGGCCAAGATAGGTTCAGGCAATGTTTTCTTTGATTGCCTCCAGCATGAATGAAAACCACCTAAAACTCACTACAAACGACTGAATTGATGAAGAAGAAACCTCTTTTGTTTGATCTTTGGTGGCTTTTGGAATTCTACCCAGGTGATGTCATTAAGAACTTACGTATGACATTTTGTTGCCAGCTTTCTTTTAAACAGCATATCCTGTCAGTTTCTTACACTTGCTTTGGGTTACTTAAAGCTCTAAAGTAATGCATTATATCTTTTACCTCTCATAGTTAGAAAGACTGTGCTCCATACTGTAAAAACATCTGTTTGATTACGCTAATGCCTTGTACCTTGGCCTTCCTAAACAAACTAACCAATAAACGTCCGCAGGTATAGAACTTGGGAGCCAGACTTCCTATACATCTTCCTAAGTAGTGCTCGCTGCCATCTAAACTTAAGAAACTTGATTGACTTCATATCGAAAAGAGGGCTCTGTTTAAGATTCTGGCTCGCATATATGTAGGGCTGTCTTTCAGTGGCAGATTCTACGGCGTTAGTGGCAGCTACTCCACTAGCCCTACTCAGAAGACTTAGCAGCCCATGTACAATTTGGTAACTCACGGCTGTGTGCCACACGCAGGAACGCCATAACCCCCTCTGCATACACACTGCATCTCCTGTCTGGGAGTTTCAGGCTTAAGTCTCTTGTTTTCTCTAAAGGAGATTGATGAAGAATTCTGTTGTCATGTTGTGATTCCAGAGAGGGTTGGGACGGTTATTTTGTGGCGGGGAGGGGGTTAAAGAGGAGCTCATTCAAAAAAATGCCTGCCAACTTGACCCCCTTGTCACACCCGCTGTGTTAACTTTAGTTGGCCTAGTGAAGTGTCTCGTCCATCCTGCACGCTTTACCAGGCCCGTCAACGATTGATACACCCTTTTATTCCCGTCAAAGTTATCTATGATGTATGCACATTTTTTAGATCAGGTGAGCACCTTCCTCTCGATGCTCCAAGTGTTAGTGGATGATTTGAAAACACACCAAGAAGACAACAATATTTACCATGTGGGATATACCAACCCTGTGAAAGCGTGGGGTTTAGGCCAGTGTGAGCTTGGCCGCGTCGCATTAGCGTGATTACTGTGGCTCGTCGGGCAAGGCGTGGCGACGTAGGTGGGTAGAGAGGCTGTAGGCGGTGAGTGCGCGGCGTGTGTGAGCCGCGGCGTTCGAGAATCGAAAAAAGCCGGGAGCAGGGAGCCGGGCACTGCGAGGTTGTTGGGCAGCTGCTCGTTTCGCAGTTTTCTGAGATTGGAGGGTGGAGATCGGTCGAATCGCGGTAAGGCGGCAGCGCGTAGCCAGCACACATGAGGGGGAGCGAGGTACAGGGGGTACAGAGGCTGTCTGGGAGGCAAATTATCGCCATTCCCGTCGCTGACGGGCTCTGGTGTGTAGGTGCTCCTGGGCGGCTTTTTCTCCAAACCCCCCCCCCCCCCCTGAATCACGTAAGTTGCATGGCGCACGGAGCCCCTCGCGCTTAGACCTCTCCCCGAGTTTTCTCTGCCCAGATTCTCGCAGCCCCCAGTGCTCCCCCAGGGCTCTTGGCGGGCGGCTCCACTCCCCTGTGCTCTTAGCCCTCCTCAGCCATCCCCTGCCCCTTCGCCCGTCACCTGGCCTGTCGACAGAACTCACTAGTTTTGGGGCTGCTCCCCTTGCTCCTCATCCCAGAGCCCGCCTAGGTCTCGACCATCTCGGCCAGGCCCTGCTGGCTCCACCCCAGACCCCCCCCCCCCCGACGTGCCTGCACAGCACGAAACCCTAGTTGATCTTGGGCCCTTGGTTTGAGCCGGAGGGGCGAGGTGGTGATAGCTGGTGGGGTCAAGGTTGGGGGGGCCTAGGGTAGGTTGGATTAGGCAAGCAGGAGGGTGCCACTATCTATATACATATACATATATAGCTATATAGTCGCTCAGTTATTATAACGCACGGTGGCCAAACTTCAAAACCGCGCTGCAATAAAAAGCTACTGCGAACCACCGCAAGCCCGGCTTAGTCCAGTCGAGCCTTGGTTCTGGGAGTATTCAGAAGAGCTTAACTATACCTCGGAACATGAGATCTGGAAAAGTAAGGAAGTACACGGCACCATCAAAGCGAAGGAAATCCAACCAATCTGATGTCGCCGAGGCGTCAAACCAGGCCAACCATAGATCAAAACCTCAAAAACCCTTAAGCTTGAGGGACTATTTCAGAAAAACGCCAACAAAGACTGTTGTATTGTCACAACCACACCCTCAATCTCCGGAGGTAATTACATCTATAGCCCCGATTCAATCATGGTTGATCCATTTGGCCTCACCGCAACATTGGGCATTCGAAACCAAGAAGGCGACAGAATCATCAGAAGTTTACATCTTTGGATCTACCCACAATAATCTGCCGAGGAAGCGGCGAAATGACGAAACTTCCATTGCAAACAGCAAAAATTTCCAATATGCCCATTCCCCATCGGGCAAGTTTCCCGTGTCCCCAGCAGAGGACAAAGGATCATCTCACTTATCGCAAACCCAGTTGGAGGGCACCTTGTGCACAACAAAGGCCTGCTCAGTTCTAACACAGTCGCCCGAAACTCGCCCGGCGACACCCACGAAGCCCTCAGTGGTTTTGCCACGGCAAACAACGACGGCGCAAATCCATGGGCAAGTCAACCATGTGCCTCTCAACAGCAGTCAGCCGCCCTCAGCTCCACAAACAACAACCACTCTAACTGTATCACCAGCCTCGAGCCCCTTGTACATGATATTTTCGCCACCAGGACTAACAAAGGACTCACTGCAAAATCAGTCAGAACCGCCTGACTCGAATAATCAGCTCATCTCAGATCTGTCTCTCTTTTTCAAGACCACTCAAAATTCCCCCAGGCACATCTCAAACGAAAAGCCCAACACCGAAGATCATACAGTAACTAGTGCCTGGCCACAACTCCTCCAGACCCTCCAACAAACTGTTAACGCATTAAACTACCACTCGGTAAAATTGGAGGTGCAGGTTGACCTGTTAAACACCTTGGCATTATTCACGTCTGGGATCGACAGCAAACTAGACAAATTAAACAATTTAATCTTAAGGGCGCAAGCCTCCACGAAGCTTGCCCAATCAGTTTGCTGCTGCTCCCCATTCATAGACTCTCTCTCTCTCTCTCTCTGCTTCCAGAATGCTTAACCACCGTCATAAGGGAAGTCAAGTTGATGAGGGGAGGAAACGTCCTCCCTACACCTTCCTCCCCCCCCCCCCCCCCCCCCCACAGCAAGAACAGCAACACCTTACCCAAGACCTTGTCAAGCAGAGTGCAAATATGAACGAAGGGGTGGCGCCAAGAGCAGGAATAACCACTGGCCCAATTGAGCCGAACGGGCAGGGCCACTGTCGTCAATTACAACCAAAGTCGACAGACGACAACGGTCCACCATTGACTTCAACTGGGCCCACAATCAGCCCAGACCAACTTGTGACAGGGTCAAAAGACAGCCCAGTGCCCCAGACCGCTCCAGCAGTGGACGTTCCCCCAGCGCTCCCCCCACTATGCAGTAAGAGAGAGAGCAAACGCCAGCGTAAAACTAGAAGCAAACTCAGGGCAAGTTCCAATGTGGTCCACCAGGAACTCTTCCCTCTTTTTGCAAAAGCAGAAAATAAAAAAACCCTCACCAAAACCAGTGCATTATTGCCTACGACAAACCACAATGGAGAAATCCTAGGAATACCCACCCAACAACCAGCGAGGAGCTACCAGGACCAAAGCAAGCCAATTACGGACCTAGAAATGGACGAGCTCAGCGCATCCACAGAAAACACAAGGATGAGCTCAGATAAGATAAGTGCAACTGGGTCCAAGACGGTACCAGGAAAACCTAAGTCACCGATGGCTCCAATTCCACCCGGAAAGGACAATGTAACGTTAAGATCCAACTACTCTAAAACCATTTGTAATAATTCAAAAACCTTGACTAGCCACAGCCCACCGTTGAAGACGGCCCTGCAAAGATTGATACAACAGACACACAAAACCAAACCAGCCATGTTACCCGACAAACCTGACCACCTGTTTCTAAGTGCACCGGAGGTGAGCAAAAATGATCCATCGCGCCATCAGATCCTATTGGCTCCTGAATATGAATCCAAGGGTCGGCACGACATTCTTAATAGATCGAACCTGGTAAAACTCGTGGAAGGCATCCCGGGGCTCGCAGGGTTGTCCACGGACAGCATTGATTCCATCGAATTCCTCCCTCCCAGAGGTAACCAACCATCAGAGGTCACTGTGGCGACTTTTAAATCAGCCAGCTGGGTAGGAGCTTTTTTGGAACACAAGTCCATCTTGCGAAACTGGGGAATTAGAGTGTACCCATATTTCACGCCAGGGTATCCAATTTCCCTGCTAACCAGATCGACTTCACCCAGACAATCTGTTACTATTAATCAACAGTATATGCGAGACCTTACTCCGTTCTAAAAAACGCGTCCGGACCAGACGTCGAAATCAAATCCTTCGAAAAAGATGGTGACAATGCAGATCCAAGCCAAGGCTGGGGGTGGCTGCCAGCGATCCTGTCCTCTAAAAACTCAAACTGACCGTACGTGGCCGAGACGCAGGCAGAAAAACATAAACCCCCCGGAAAACCAAACCCAGCAGCAGAACTACAGTTAAAAACAGACAACAGGCAAGGGCGGTTGCCCTTCTCACTGTGCTCATGGAACATCAGCGGGCTCCACCAAAAAACCTCCAATGATGACACTCTGGCCTTTTTATGCAAACACGCAGCAATTGCCCTACAGGAAACCTGGGCCATAGAGGGCCGCCCTATTGCAGGTTACATTGAATTTTGGAAGCCAGCACTTAGGGACAGCCGCTACGGTCACTCTAAAGGTGGTCTGTCTATATATATTTCTAACAACCTAAAAGGTTAATTCAATCAATTTTTACTCAAAGAAGACTGGTTACTTGGGGTCAAAATTAACACGTGGAGGAAGCATCGTTCACTCTTCCTCATAAACGTGTATATTAACCCCAGCACCCGTACCAAAAAAGACTACCTGGCCTGCCTCAGTGAAATCATGAATGACATTGCCACAGAACACCCCAACTCGGACCGCATTGTCACGGGGGACTTCAATACCAATTTATTAACAGGGGAAAGCAGCAGACATGGAAGGGCCCGCCCTGACAAACATCATTGAGGCCATGACTCAAACTAAACCTCCGAATCAAGCCCTCAATAAACTGGGTGAGCTCTCCGTGATGAGATTCTACAACGCAGGCTACTTGGTAATGAATGGTAGGTCAACCAGTGACTCTCCCCCAAACTGGACCTGGTCAAACAGAAGCAAAAACTCTTACCTAGATTTCACCATCTGCAATTCAGAACTATTATTCAATCTGGACAGTTTTTGCATCCATCCACGGTCTGAAAGTGGCCGCAGGTTATCTCTCTCAACACAGACAGAATCCCATAAAACAGTGCCCATAACCTACAAGGGAATATATTCTGAAAATTTAAAGCGTCTCAAATGGAGTGAGATTAACAGCCAGAATATTTTAAAAGTAAGTAAGGACTTTATCAAAGGCAGATTCGACCGAGACGCCTCAACGACAGTGAAATGGTCGCTGTTTTGTTATCACCTGATCAGCTGCTTTCCAGCGACCGTGCAGCGTTCAAGCCGGACTCTATCAGCCAGGTTCGCAGTTTCCACTGACACAAAGTCTTTAAAGAGAACGAGAAGCAACGCTCTGAGGACACTTTCAAAATTCCTGGGGAATAGCGCCTATCTTACTATATACCATCAAGCCCAAAAAGCATTCAAGAGGGCAATTATCCAAGAGAAACAGGCGCAGGAAACCCAATATTGGGTTGAACTGGTGTGGGAGAGCAAGAAAAAAAAATTCAGGAAATTCTGGGCTCTCGTCAACCGCACCAATTTGAACCTGACAAACTCTGGCTCAGCAAATATTCAGGAAGCGGAATGGGCAACATACCTTAAAGACCACTTCCAGGTACAAGACCACTTAGATCTTATTGGATCAGCCAGCGCATATGGCACTGGCGCTGGTGTATCACTGAGTACTCCCTCTGATCCAATACAAGGGTCCGCCGCGGAATATGTACTAACTGAAGAAAGAGTCACCAAAGCAGTGACAAAAGGGAGACAAGATGGAGCACCAGGCCCGAACGGCCTCCCACAGAGGTTGTTTAATTCGGACATTCCTTTCTGGTCCACGGTGCAATCAAACCTTTTCAACTACACTCTGAGGACAGCAACAATCCCGGACTCATGGCGGGGTGCAATTATCCACCCCATTTATAAATCTGGATCACGCGCTGCCCCTAACAACTACAGATTAATTGCCCTTTTGGACATAGAGGCGAAACATTACGCTGGGCTTATCCTGGAGGACCTTGGGCAATGGGTAAAGGACCACAATCTGATACCACTGAATCAAACAGGGTTTGTTGCCAACTCAGGAACCATGACAAACGTATTAGCAGTCTCTACCATCATCGACAAAGCCCTTTCAACATCCAGGACAGCATTTTGATGCTTTGTCGACTTCGATGCTGCATTTGATAGGGTTCCCAGGGCGGCACTCTGGGAAAAACTGAGGCAGTGGGGAATTCCAGATAAAACCCTGAACCCTATTATCCAACTGCACTCCAGTACCTGGGTCCGAGTGAAGTTGGGGTCCGGCACGCATCTCTCGCGAAAAATCATGACCTCACGAGGCGTCAAGCAGGGATGCGTGCTGGCCCCCTTTCTTTTCAACCTTTTCATAGCAGACTTGTCAAGTACCCTAGACAAAGTAAACAGTCACCCGCCCAAAGTAGGAGGTACGGCATTATGTAATCTCTTATATGCCGATGACCTGGCCCTGTTTAGCCTCACAAGGGTAGGGTTACAAAGGCTTCTCGACTCACTGATGCAATACACGATCATTAACCAACTAGAAGTCAACATGAAAAAGACCCTGATTGTCCCGTTTGGCAAGAAACGTTACGGCAGTGGTGGCTGGTCACTTAATAAAACAAGCCTTACCACTGGCCAATCATATAAATACCTAGGCGTTTATTTGGATTTCAGGGGCAACTTTATAAAGCAGAGTAATGTGATCGCAGCCAAAGCCACGGCACTAGTGGTATCACTGTCTAAGCTGTTGCAGAAACTTTCACGTCCAACCTTTTCTCCCCTACTGGAAGTCTTAAGAGCAAAGATTGGCCCTACACTATCATATGGTATAGAGATCTTTAAAGGTAAAATGAACACCGCTTTAAATAAACACACAACTAAAATTCACAAAAAGGTACTCCATCTGCCAAGTTCCGCATCCCCAGCACAGATCAGATTAGAGTTGGGGTTAACCAATTACGAAGCCTCTAATGTTGGTACATACCTTAAGCTTTGCCACAAATTAAGACCGGCTGAACCAGGTACACTAGAATCCCTAGTCTGGAAAGAAATTAACAAGAACAATCCAGGAGGATCATTTGGCTCTTTGTCTTTTGAAGGACTATATCCACCAAATGTCAGCTGCTGACCACTGGGCCCTCAATCCTAGTCAGTCTGCCTTTAAAAACGCAATCCAAAAATGTGTGAGATTGACCTCTCTCGCCACTGACAAAGCTCTCCTCACGAAACGCAGCCATTCCTGAGCAGTAGTCAACTCCTACAAACGGCTATCCCCTGCTATGTATTTTTCCACCACATTTTCACTCTATTTAAAGCGCAGTTTTATAGCCCTAAATATGGGGGACTGGCGCTTTTTTCAAAATCTACCCATTTGGCGTCGAAGAAGGACATAATCTGTAGAGAATGCGGGTTAGCGACAGAAACAATTTTGCACGTGGTTTGCATCTGCCCTACCTTCAATTCTCAACTCAGGTGTATGCTCAGGTCAGAATGGAATAGGTTGGGAGTTCGGACTTGTAGGCATGCCATCATTGCTGCTCTGTCCACGGACAACACTGTTTTAAATATAAAATTGGCCAAATTTATCCAGCAACCGTATTGCAATCTCAACATAAAGAAAACTGTTATGGTCTTGCCGCCCACCTTTTAGATTAAATAATGTATTGTAACAGAATTTCCAACGATTAGGAGGGTCGTAACCAAATTGATATTCTGTAGCATGTATGCTTATGGTTCGATTTCATCATTTGAATATAATGGGAGCTGTACGAGAGACGCTAGGTCATGTTGCACAAAACAGTTTAAATTTCTATTTTTTCTGCTTTTTGTGCCCGTATGTTTTTTTTTTAAACAATTTTATTCACAAAACTGTACGTAATGTGATTTGGGAAAAACTTTTAAAGATATTGTTTTATATCTAAATAAAGATTATTATTATTATTATTATTATTATTATTATTATTATTAATAATAATAATAATAATAATAATATGTGGGATATATTAATCAGCAGAAGTCTCTTAAGATAATGGTTCTAAAAGAACTTTCTAACCAAACTTTAAGTGTTGCCATTAGTAGTTCAACCACACATAAACAGCAAGATTCAAATGTTAAAATCTCTAAACAAATGGTCTCTGAAAGAAAAAGCAGAATAAATTAAATAAAAAGTGTGGCTGACTGTGTCAATCGGGTCTCAATTTTCTCTAGTCACCTAGCTCAATTTTGGGGGTGGGTGGAACTCAGAGTTTGTCTGGCGCTTGTAGCTTGTTTCACGCTGTAAAATCAGTGTGAACGGCACCTCCCAGGACCACAGAGCGCACTGCTTCTTTCTACCATTTTTTTTCTCAACTGGCATCTTTTTCAGCCCGAACGAACGTGACCTGCACGACCACATGCGTTGAGAAATCTCACCGGGAGGTGTTCGAGTGCCCGGAATCACTCTAGGTGACACAAATATTTTCTCAGCAACTTAATATTTGCAAGCCGCGCACAAGAAAACAACACCTCAGCCACGTGGCAGTTGGTAGGAACTCCTCGTTTCAAGCTGAAAAAATGGGTAGAGCTCCACAAACTTGTGCCCCAAAAAGTCAATAAATCTTGGAATCAAGCTGTTTTAAGGACACCAATACCAAATGTCTGACTACAAGGACACACATTAGGGCTGAAAAATATGTAGCTAAGTTGGCACAAACAATGACTCAGCCAACTGAGCTAAATGGCACTATTGCTGAGCGCTAACACTCAAGTTAGGAAAGTCTGATATATGAACTTACCTACTTTTGCCTACATTGTTAAATGTAGGTCCTCAGCCTTTCCAAATACTCAAGTGACTTTAGGAAAATGTACAAGTATTCGCAGGGGAAAGAAAATAAAGAGGTGGTCTCCTCACGTAAGTCAGGATTGGGAATGACTGCAGTCACTCTCCAGAGCAGTTATGTCTGATCAGAAGAGATGTGAGTTAGTAAATATTGGTGTGAGGGCTGCCAAGGGGTGCTGATGAGATTTTAGGAGGCCCTGTGACATGCAGCACAATGACCGGATTAACTGGCTGACACTAACGTTGGAAAAACAAGCAAAATGGAGATGAGTATACAAACACTGCCAGCACATTGTTGTTTGTCTAACAACAACTACAGTAACAGTACATTCACCATCATTGCAGCTACTAAAACCACAACACCTTTCAACACAATAGAGTACTAAATCAACCTCCTACCAGAGCTACTATTCTTGGCTCAATAGAAAAGTGCAACGCCACCAACCTCTTCAGTGGAAAAAGACAGATAATCCAACAACCTGTATCCTGTTTCATCTCTTATGCCAAACCCTTCTTGTAGAATCCTGCAATGCTCAGCTTTCAGAGCCCTGTCTCTTGCAGATATCGCTGACTTACTCAACTCCCTCAAAACCACTTATTATAAAGATGTATTACCCTCGCCTGTCATCAGAGCTCTCTTGCGACAATCCTTCACACTTCTCCGTTGTCAATGCCTCCTTCACTGAAAGCATCTTCCCTCAGGCCTTTTATGATGGTCTACACTAGACCCTGATGACCTCGTCAACTATCGGCCCATCAGCAGTCGGCAAGAGCATTGAATAAGCAGTCTGTGTTCAACTCGCAAGTTCTATTCAGTGCTGGCCATCTCCTGCACGACTGCTAGTCTAACTTACGCTCACACTGCAGTGCGTAGAACGCTACCTTGAAACCCTAGATGATACCCTTCTGAGAACAGATTAGTATGAATCATGCCTCTTGATATTGCAGAACCTCTCATCTGCCTTCAACATAGTTGACCATCCCACCTTCCTATGTACCCTTGAGACACAAATTGGATTCACTAGCAATGCCCTTCACTGGTTCTCCTCCTATTTTTCCAACCAACTCCAGTTTGTTCACATGGGCATCTCCAGTTCCGACAAAAATCACCATCCGCTGGGGAGTTCCTGAGGGTTCCATACTGTCTTCTGTCAACCTCTGCATTGAGGCATAAGGTGCTTCACTAACAGATAATAGCGTTAGGCTTCACCAATATGCTGATGATACATAACTGTAAATGAAGTTCTCTCCCTTCGACATCCAACCACTCAAACACTGCCTGTACATCTTCCAAATCTTGACGTCCAGTGCATACCTGAAGCTCACCCCAATCAAGACAGAATTTCTGTTATTTATCAAGCACAATAAACAGTTAAAAACGGGCTCAATGAAATGAACCTTGAATGGCTAGGAACCCCAATTTCCACTAAATGCCAAGCCACTTGATTTCACCCTGGACACCAACCTCACGGAACAAATTGGCAAAAAACAAAGATGTCCTGGCACCAGCTGTCTCTAAAAGACAGTAAAATAGTTTCCTCCAAAAAGCGACTTCAAAACTGCTGTTCAAGCCCTCGTACTTTTGCATATGGGTGGTAGCACCTTGCTACACGGCCTCCCAGACTCTACTCTGCCACCTCTTAAAGGCATACTTCACAACGCAGCTTGTCTCATCCAGGAAATGGATGAGGAAGTGGAGAAGTGTGGCTCACTGGTTAGAGGAGGCAGACCTGGAAGCAGAGGTCAGCCAGGGACCAGGGTTCAATTCCCGGCTCGGCGGGGTCTTGAGTCCTAAAATGTCCATGGACTCGATAATTCTCGCTCCGGTGCCTACTCTATTCATGGGTTCACACTCTGCGACTCTGGGCAATAGCTTGCTTAGTCTCCACAACGGCCCCTCGCGGTGGGATGCCTGGCTTTCACCTTGCGGATACCCTGCCGGGGTTATCTCACAGGGGAATACCAGGACGGGTTCCCTAAGCAAGCGCTTAGAGACCGCTTGGTGATTTGCGCTATATAAATTCCTGTACATTTACATTTACATTTACAAATGAAGAAATATGATCTCATCACCCCCTAACACCAGCTGCATCATTTACACAGGCATCACGACCAGCACCCCCACTTACCTTGCATGCAAGCACACCATCTCTAGAGGTTCCCGACACACCTGCAGCCAGGACACATTCAGTCTACAGACTAAGAAGCATAAAAAACAAACAAAAATCGAAAAAACAAGACAGACAGCCTTTTCTATCTAGGCACACGACCTACAACACCATCCCCTTATCCGTCAGGACTACTCCAATGCTGAAACAGTTTAGGAAAGTGTTTAAAATCACCTCTATGCTGACTCTGTACATTGCTCTGGTGACTTATGACTGGGTTCAATCCATAGAAAAATCATAAATCTAAACATTGATCTAGAAACTTTATTCTCATTACACCTCCAAATGCCCCTTTTGACTTCCTGCACGCTGGCAGCATGGCCGCTTCCATGCATATCCGGCCTGACGTTGGTTAGATACTTAATCTATTTTGTTGCCATTGGCCCTCTGGACATGTTGAGCGATACAAGTCTGTTGCAATAATCTCGCCTAAACAAGGGCATTCAGATTTAATCTAAACATTGATCTAGAAACTTTATTCTCATTACACCTCCAAATGCCCCTTTTGACTTCCTGCACGCTGGCAGCATGGCCGCTTCCATGCATATCCGGCCTGACGTTGGTTAGATACTTAATCTATTTTGTTGCCATTGGCCCTCTGGACATGTTGAGCGATACAAGTCTGTTGCAATAATCTCGCCTAAACAAGGGCATTCAGATTTAATCTAAACATTGATCTAGAAACTTTATTCTCATTACACCTCCAAATGCCCCTTTTGACTTCCTGCACGCTGGCAGCATGGCCGCTTCCATGCACATCCGGCCTGACGTTGGTTAGATACTTAATCTATTTTGTTGCCATTGGCCCTCTGGACATGTTGAGCGATACAAGTCTGTTGCAATAATCTCGTCTAAACAAGGGCATTCAGATTGAATTTTTACACATAGTTTGTTGCTGACCGGGCCTTCTTGCCACAAAACCAGTAGTAGCGCGCTATCCATTGATGGTGCCTCTGGATAGTTCAAGGGAGTTGGAAATTCACCCAGACATCTACACCCCAGTATTTACGTGGATCACACAGCTAGGCAACAGCTGTGGGAAATCAAAAGAACAGTTTACAAGCCTGAAGGAATGTATCTATACTTTTTTTTTCTAAGTTTATGAGGAGGCAAATGCTGTCAGTGAAGACTAATATATACACGGTTCTAAATTTGCTGTGGGACAAGATTTTCAAAACGAGATAATAGTAATTTTGTTGACTGCTGCCTTTTAATACCCAGCTAACCTAAAAGATATATGCCTTTATGGGATGGCAACACGTGGTTTTGTAAATCATCAAGAATCCCAGACTATTGGAAACGGCTCAAAATTAATATTTCATTTGAATGACATCGAGAAAGTGGGGACTTTGCTGGAAGCTTAGAAAGTGGTAGTATGGCAGATTTAAACATGCAGCCAACAGCCATTGGATTGAACTTCATGACTATAACATTTAACAATCATAGGATGTTTTGAGCTTTAATCAAAACCTCAATATGGGACATTCTCAATTGAATGGAAACATGCCTTCTGAACAATGGGAATCTACATCCGCTTGCTAGCTGTGTAAAGTGGGGCCAAACCTAAAGCTGGGACTGTTGATGCCATAGATTGCTTTAATCAACAGATAATGACTTTCAGAGAGGAGAAAACTATCAAAAGGTAGATGGGAAGGAGCCCCAGGCAGAAAGTCTTGCTGTCAGGCTTGTTAATGCATAATCCCACCTATTGGGAATTTTGGCTTTGTCCTCTTTATAACAAGTGCTTTACGTCGTGTGTTGTCGTTGCGTCCTGCTAAGGCTCAATTTGACAACACTCACTATAATAGGGGCTCTGGGAGCATCTGCGGAACTAGGCGTATTCGTAGATTGAAGCAATATTTTACACAATAATTTTGCTCAAAAGTGTTGCAGGAATTGTTAAAAGAAAAACAGCTGTTCCATTGGTATCAAAACGGTTTTGGAGAGGAAAGCAGAGCAACCAGTAAGACATTTGCCCTATCAATGAGGATGGAGTTATATTCCAGAGCTGATAGCTGCCCTTTTAAAACTTCAGATTTTAAAACCTTTTTGGGTGCATGGTATGAATCAGATTAACTATTTGGGAATTCGCATCCGCTCTCTGAGAGCTTTTCAATGCAGATCTAGGTTTGCATCAAGTTAGATAACACGACCACCCAAACAAAACAAAAACCTTCTGTAATGAACGGCTAACGTAGAGGCTTACTTATTTATCTTCTATGTGGCAGATATGGGAATGTCACTGGCTAACGATTGATTCTGTAACCAAAGCTGTAGGGCGGAAGTGGTCACTACCTTAACTAGTGTATGGAAATTACAGTGCTTCGCGTCTGTACTTCAGACATACTGCACCAAAATCATACGTCTCAGAATCCTGCAGAATCCAATATTTTAATGTTAGAAAAAATTGAATAAGTCTGGTAGATGGCTCCTGAGAGGCGCGACCATGGGTAGGGAAAGCTAATATAAATTTTATATTTCTGGCGCCATGAGAGCAAGGTGGACATCGTTAATTTGAAGCTTAAGGTATTACCGCTGTCTTTTGATCTAGCCAATGTCACACGGCCCTCTCGAGTCATACGCACACATTTTCTGGCTGCTCCTAGTCATGTGAATTTAAGTTGTTTATTTTTTGTGATAAATCCAGTCACTGACTAAAATTTGCACAGTGTAATCTTTTCAGATGCTTGTATTTTCTATTCTGCAATTATTCCCACAACACAGATCAGGTTGAAATGTAGCCTATTAATTCAGTAAATTCCTCAAAATAATCTAAAAGTAGTACGATTTATGATCTTTATAACACATGGAGAAGCAGCTTTAAAACCATTGTTGTGGCAAGATAGCTTCCACCTGGGTGGAGGGCAATATTCGGGGATTACAGCTGTATAAAGTGTTACGTAGTCTGGACTGTTGACTGCTTTGTAGCTCATTGAAGCAGGGACAACAAAGAATTGTAAAATTGAAGCTGTTCGAGGCAGGTTACAATTGGTTTTTTTTTAAGAACAATTGTTTTCAGTTCTTGCAGTCAGGTGGACAGGTATGATCTGAATTTGTGTTACCTCAACCTGAAATAGAAGATAAATGAACGTTGTTACCAGTGATCATTGTTATCTGTTCTCTCCGGTCTTGGGGGGACTCTGATCCTAGGGCCTGCATTGGGAGCAGTTCTAGGTTGACTTCATGGCTTAAGGCCATATCAGGGTCGGTTTGATGTGCTGAGTTGACTTACCTTTTGGGCGTACTCTAATGTTAGCATGCAGCCTACCACTGGATCTTGCACTGAGGTGTCTTAGGAACTTAAAGTTGAGATTTCACCAGAGGTGCTGCTGTACCCTACAATGGGGCTTACTTCAAGGTGCTTCAGAAACCTTAAATTGCTATTGATACGGAGCACTAGTGTCACTACTCTGAACCTCCTCCGTGCCCACTGCTGTTTGATCCGTGCGGGACACACATACCGAATCGTGGGGACCAGGAAAAAAGTAGGGGTTGGTGCGGGGATAGGTAATCATCAGGTTTAAGCAGGTATGTTTTTTGTGGTTTCTTTCTTGCAGATTTTTTCCAGTTTTTTATATAGCACTAACCTAGTCACATATGTTTACTTAATTTTGGGCATGAGGAGATGACTTGATGGCCCCAGAATCGCAGTTTGTTGAACCGATTCCTGGACTTTATCCTGGTTCCCCAGTTCCAAAGTCGGCAGCTCTGTCTAATAGGCCACAAATTCTTTGAGAGACGAAGGCCCCTATTTAGGAGTATTTCACATAACACAGCAAGCTACCTTGCTGTGCTATGTGAAAGAGAGAGGGCAGGAATGCACCTTATTTATCACTATACAGCGCTTTCCTGCTCTCTGCTGGCGCACAAACTGCTGCTTAGCGCCAATGCAAGCACCCTTGCACCATGGTGCAGTAGTGCCCACGTTGAACGCAGGATTGTTTTTAAGCATGATGGAATGCTTTCCTTTACAAAACCAATCCTCCGAGCCATTTTCCTCTTTCTACATGTGCTTCACAATGCAGCACACATAGGAATTAGAAACAACGGGGAGGAATAAAGATATTTCTCCTCATTGTGCCTCTGGTGGGGATGCTTACAATTCGAATGCATTCCCAGGTCTGCCACTGTTGTTAAATCTGTAAATGTGTTAGGATGCATGAGTGGATGCGTGGGAGCACCCACGCTGCACTCGTGGCACGCCTCCCTGCTGCAGGGTAACGCAAGGCAGCGATTTTCACTGCCTTGCATTACTCTAGATTTATCAAGCCGTGTAGGGCAGTGCAAGGGGGTCTTTAGTGGCATAGTAAATCTCATTTAAGTTGTGTGTCACCCTTGCGTCCCTTTGTGTGGCATGGCGCAAGGACGACGCAAAACCTTGATAACCGAAGTCTTTGAGTAGGGAGTTACATAAAAATTGACCCGTCCCAGAGCAGTGGTGGGGGGCAGCTTGGTGGGATTTAAACTTCTTTGTTTGAAGATGTTTTTGCTCCTTATGCTTTTAGATCCCTGAGATTTTTAAGGTAGATGACAAAAATGGTTAGTATTTGCATGTGAATACATTTTTGCAAGCAAGTTTGAATTCAGTTCTGCCCTCGACTGGTTCTATATTTAACTTAAACCATTATTGCCTCACTCCTGGAAAATAAGGAGAGGATGTCCACTTCATCTATCACTCTGTTGTGGATCCTGGTTTTTCGAGAAATAGCTCATTCGGATACATATCCAATCCCATGACTCCCATTTTATATGTCCGAAATATTATTCGGAGTGGTGTCAGTTCACAAGTCAATCTCAGCCAGTGTCTTTCTTTTCGCTCACGTTAGAAAATCTCTACAATATAGGGACATTTGCTAGCCCTCCTTAGTTTTATGATCTGTAGTATCCTGAAGACAGGCCAGCCACTTTGCTTTTGTTGTATAGTACCTTTATTCATTTTATTAAGGAAGCTAAGAAGACAAAAGATGCATTAATTTTTATATTAAAATGTATTCAATATAGACTTAAAAGCATTAACATATTAAAATAGAAGGGTTACATGAGATTTTTTGTTTTAAGTCTTGTAATTGGTAGAGTAATTCAGTTGGCATTAAACCATCCCCGCCCGCTCAGCCCGGTATCTATGCCAGCGGCCCCACACATTTTTCCATTTCTTGACACACCCTCTGGATTTATAAACTGCCTCCTCCGCCCTCTGGCACCAATCCAGGTCCCTGATCTATTGCTCCCACTGAGGGGGCGCCCGCGCCCCCCAGTTGCGGGCAATGTTTTGCTAAGCCACTCCTGCGGCCGTAGCTAGCCATATCTCATTATACCTGGACCAGTCAGTAGTCCCTCTTATCATTAACAGCAGCCACCTCGGATCCATCGGCATTTACGATCTCACCACTACCTCCATTGTTTGTGCAACTTTGGTCCAGTAAGGCCATATGTACTGAAAGTCCCAAAGTATGTGGAAGAAGGTCCCCTCACCCTGGCAGCCCCTCGCACTCAACGGCGACAAGCACCTACCCCAGGAGAGCAATTGAGTGCGTGCATAATACACCCGGTGCAGTATTTTCAACTGCACTAGGCGAAACCGAATTCTAAACGCAATTTCACGAGGGCTCTGCACTGCTTCCTGCCAATCGTTGTCTTCTAGGCAGCCAATATCCCCCTCCCATCTCTCCCTCAGTCACTAGGGGGTCAGGCATGTTATTAATGAGCTTGTGGTAGAGGTAGGCTTTTCCGGGATGGGATCAAGAAGGAGTCTGTCCTCCAATGGAGAATATTCTGAGAGCGCTGCGTCTGTGCTTATGCATGTTCGTAAGGCATGGGTGAGGCGCGTGTAGTGAAAGTGTTGGGAGTCGTGGAGTCGGTACTCCTTTTGGAGGTAAAGGAAGGGTCTAGGTGCGTTCCCCTTCCACACATCACCCAAATAGTCAATCCCTATGAGCCTCCAGCCCTTAAAGCCAGTCAGTTTAGACACCTCAGTGAGCTGGTCGCCAAACCAAAGTGGCGTCCTACCTGTCAGGGTGCCTGCCCAGCCCAGGAATTTATTAGCCTCCCTCCAAAACTGATTGACCACCCCTGTATGTGACGGGAGGTCCTTACAGCGCCTCCTCGTGTACAAGAGGGGCTCACAATTGCCCCCCCGGCATAACATGCCTATCCACCCTGTAGGCTGGCTCTGACCTCTCCGTGTAGACCCAGTCATTAACCACCAGCAACTGCGAGTCCCAGTAATACAATTGAACGTCCCGGAGGGCCAGCCCCCCATTGTATACCCCGCTAGTCAGCTTCCCCGACGCTGTTCTCGGTTTCCCCCGTCCCAAAGCAAAGTCCGCACTGAGCAGGAGATGCGTTTAAACACCCCACCCGGGATTAGATAGGGCGAGTTTTGCAGTATATAAAGCAGTCTGGGCAGTGCGAGCATCTTAAAAAGCGCGGCACGCCCCATCAAGGAGAGAGGCAAGGAGCGCAAGTGGGCGATGTCCGAGGCCAAGCGCGCCAGGTGGGGCTCCAGGTTCCTGGTAAAGAACTCCGCTTTGTTCCTAGTTACATAAACCCCCAGGTATTTAAACCCTTCAGTGACGATCGAAGCCGGGCAACACAACGGGATCCTTGGGGGAGGGCCAGAGAGGGGGTAGATCAGCGATTTGGTCCAATTGATCTTATACCCCGAGTAGCTACCGAAGAGCTCAAAAAGTTAGAGCGCCTGCCCCATCGAGTGGTAGGGCCTAGACATGTACAGGACAATGTCATCTGAGTATTGGGAAATACGCTCCTCCCACAGGCCCCAAAATGACCCGTCCCGTCGAAGCCAATGAGCCAGAGGCTCCAAGGCCAAGGCAAAAAGGAGCGGGGACAACGGACACCCCTGCCTGGTGCCTCTACGCAAGGGGAATGCCCGGGATGTCGCTCCATTCACCCTCACTCTTGCCGTCGGTTGCTCGTACAGGCGATGAACCCAGCTGCCGAACACGGGCCCGAAGCCGAAGCGCTCCAATACTTTAAACATGTAGGGCCATTCTATACTATCAAAGGCCATTGAGGCGTCCAGCGCCATCAATGCCGTTTGAGTATCGTCCGCCGCCTCAGTCATGTATAAGACCCCGTATAATCGTCGCAGGTTTCCCCTAGTGCTTCTGCGTGGCATGAATCCCAATTGATCGACATACACCAAGTCCGGTAGTGCAGCTAGCAACCTCGTCGCCAGGGCTTTGGTCAAAACCTTGGCCTCAACGTTGAGGAGCAAGATAAACCGATATGACGAATATTGCTCAGGCGGCTTCCCGGTTTTCTGAATGACCACTATAGTGGCTTCCCGATGATCAGGCGGGAGTCTACCTACACACTTCGCTTCGAGGAACATCTGTCGCATGGGGTCTATCACAATGTTGGCATGCCGCTTATAGATTTCGACCGGAAGGCCCCTGAGCTTTACCGGACTGCAGGGAATTGAGGACTTCTCCCACCTCCAACCCTGTGAGCTCAGGAGCTCAGCCTCCAAACTGTCGGCTTGCTCAGTAGAGAGAGTGGGCAAGTCAAAATCACGAAGAAACTCCTCGCAATCCGTCTCTGTCCCCGTGCACACTGGGGTGTAAACCTCCTCATAGTATGACACAAAGGCCTCTGCTATTGCCACGCTAGTGGTTGCCAGGGTTCCGGACTCGTTCTTCACTGCGGCAACCTAAGACCGCGCGCGGCCTCGGCGTTCAAGCCATGCTATTAGCTTCATACTCTTGTCACCTGCATCATAAATCCTATGTTGCATGGCAAGGGCGTAGGCACGCGCCTCACCCTCCACCAGCGCTCGGAGCGCCTTCTGTTTAAGAGCCAGCTCATGGCTACTCTCCGCAGATGGGGACTCGCAGACTACTTTCTCCAGGGATTCAATTTTGGTCTCCAATTGTCTCATTTGGAGTGCTTCCTTCTTTTTCTGAGCGCCTATCAGTGCCTGCGCCTGGCCCCGTAAACAGTTTTATAAGCCTCCCACAGGGTCAAGTGTGAGTCGATGGAGCCCTCATTCTCCGTGAAGTATAATTCAGAACTCTCCCTCCGTTTGTCCGAGATAGTCGTCTCTGAGGCACCAGGGGTCGATCCTAGGAAAGGCCGCCCTATTTGTCATCGGTCCCTTAAGAGTGACCCCCACCGGTGAGTGGTCCGAAATACCTCTGGCCATGATGCAGGAGTCCGTGAAGTCACCCAGTTGACCCCCCCGCACAAATAGGTGGTCTATTTTGGAAAGAGTCCCATGCCTAGCCGAGTAGAAAGTGTATTGTCTGTTGGAGGGATTGTGTGAGCGCCATACATCCCTGAGTCCCATCGCTGCTATAAACCCCTGTAGGCCCAGTTCCCCTCTGTTATCCAACCTTTCACCAGAGCGGTCTACGTCCGCCTCCATGACTGCGTTTGTATTCCCCTCAAGCACCAGGGTACCCCGAGGGAGGTCTGTCAGGTATCTTCACATATGCCTGGGCATGGAGGCCCTGTGGGATGTAACATGAGCTGAATACCAGTGTGCGCCCCTCCCACCTTATCGGCACTGCTGCAATGCACCCCGAGTCTTCCGTCCACGTGCCCGTTATGAGAGGAAGTG
Organism: Lissotriton helveticus; assembly: GCF_964261635.1. Taxonomy (NCBI): domain Eukaryota; kingdom Metazoa; phylum Chordata; class Amphibia; order Caudata; family Salamandridae; genus Lissotriton; species Lissotriton helveticus. The sequence goes on along the minus strand of NC_136060.1, from coordinate 144,767,977 downwards.
CACTACGGACTAAGATACCCACCCCCCTAGAGCCAGACGTAAACCCAGAGTGGGCCACCACCCTATACCCAAACCGGTCCTGGGCCTTGCATTTATTTCCGCATAGATGGGTCTCCTGGAGGAGCACTACATCAGGAGAGTGGCGTTTCAAGTATATTATTGGTTTTCTTGAACAAGTTAAAGATATGCATACCTGTGTTTAAATCTTGCTATTTGTCCATTGTTTGCACTATCTGTGGTGCCTTTGAAGCTGAGGCATTACAATATGTCCTATGTTGTCATTACAGGGAACATCCGAACAAGGAACGCGTGGGTCTCAGTAAAGAAAATTTGTTGCTTCGTGGATGTGTTGTGAGAAACACTGAAGCTGTTGTGGGCATTGTGGTTTATGCAGGTTTGTTTCTAACACATTACTTTTTTCATAGAATCGACCTTAGGAAAAATCTAGCCAATATGACTTAAGCGTGTTCTATTTTTCACTGTTTCACAGTTCTTCATGAAGGTAGTACCATAATAAAAAATGTAGAACTGCATAATAGATGTTCTTATGAAGTGCTTAATGCGTGGATGATGTACGCAATTTACAACAGGACTGCTGTTACTGACCCCTTTTATTTTTACTTTTGTTTTACTTGAGAAGGATGAAATATGGCATTTCATCTTTCCCAAGTAAACCTAATTGGATTCAAACTATTATCCCTGTAGTTCAAACGAACTGCTTTACAAGTGTATGTATAAGTAAGTGTTTAAACTGAAGGTTGCCCTGAAGCAATGGGAATCCAGGATCTAGCCAAGGGTACCCCTTGGGTGATTAACAAATTCTTAATTTGCCGTGTCAGAGTTAAGTGAGAAATATGGCATAGTTAATTAGTAGTTAAATATGAGTGTGATATTTTATATGGAGAAGGCTTACTATCTTATACAATATTGGAATTCACCTTCTGGTCTGTCATGCCAGCACTCCTCTATTAACAATTACTCTATGCTTTATTGATATTGTTAAAGTGGAGAAATTGGCAATTAACCTCTGCATAATTCATGGGCTAGAGTACTGAATAGGCTACTTAGTTCTGAACCACCCATTCTCATTTCTTTTCTGTTGCAATTGATCATGTATCATTTCCACTAGTGTGCAACATGCACCTTTTTATCGGCTGCTTGTTCAGAGCTCCACCTCTGTCACTGTCTTCCCGCTGTTCTTACTGCATAAGATTACAATCAAATACCTAGATACTGAACTCTGCCTACAGAAGATTGAATCCATAGTGTATTTAACACAGTTACTCAGGAGTTTATATGGATGATATGTGTAAGGAAATACCTATTTTTGTATGGTCACTTGCAAAGTTTTGGACTGATTCTGTGGATTTTTCGGCTTTGACAGTGCATTGAGGCCTGCTAACCAGACCTCAATGCTTGTGCCCTGACCCTTTCATTGGGTTGAGATTTCTTCATAACAGCACACACATTTATTTTCTTTGGAGAGAAAGTAACCAATCATAAGAGGGCTTGCTGGTGAGTACCAGCCAGCGGCCCCCTTGGTGTTGCGACCGTGAGGTGCTTTCTCTCTTTTCCACACCTTTTTTCTTGTGTATGGGTGGGTCTATGATGGTAGGTTATTTTAATCAAGATACACCACAACACTTAGACTAAAATGTCTGTAAGGGAGTTATAAAATTGTATGAGACCCCTCCAGTGTTGGAATTACAGATTTGGGTGTGATCCAGGTGGGACAGGCCTTGTGTTGATTTATAGTGCGTTGAGTGGGGGTGGCCTGTCCTCCTCATCCCCCTATAGCTCCTAGCGTGTTGAAGATCATGAATGATATATGCATCCAGAGGTGGCAGTGGCCATCTTCCTATAGTGGAGGGAACCCTGGCTCGATCTTTTTGTCACCATTGCACGTGCAATTTCGAAACATTTGCATGACTGCCTCTTCTGCCCAGAGTTATGAAGGCGACCAGGAATGACTGGGCCTATATCGTCATGGTGGCACTGGATTGGGCCAAGAGAGTGTATTACCTAGTACGTCTGGGCATATGCATCTGTCCTCTGATCAGGCTACACTTCGGGAGGATCTTCTATTGCATCAGCAGGGCAGGGTTGCACCCAATCTACACCTCCATGCATGGAGATTTAGTGTAATGTCTGACTACATTTGATCACCCACTTGAGGCGTGGATGTCATCCTTGCTGCTAGACATCCGTCCCATTTATGCCAGGTGCAGGGATAGATTTGTGCCCTTGAGTAGAGTCCACACAACAGACCCTTTAAAAGGCAAACTGTTGTAATGTTTGTTTTCTTTGGACCAGCAAGGTCTTACAAGGGGCAATATTAAAGGTTATATGTCAACACTTTTTGCATTTGGCAGACCAACCGCCCTTGTTTAAATCACCTGTTGTGATGAAGGTTTCTTAAAGGCTTAACACTCATGTTCCCTCCCAAACCATTCGTAATGCCACAATGGGATCTGAAGTTGCTCCAGACGTTTCTCATGTGCACTACCTTGAAGTTGCTGCACAGCTGCTTGTTGGGTGTTCTGACACTGACTGTCTTTCCTCATTCAGATCACTTTAGCTTGTCACCTGAGTGAACTCTAAGCCCTATTGGTACAACCGTCGTACACCACTTTTCCTCCAGGTAAACTGCTGCTGAGGGCTTTGGTGGCCTTGTTGAAAGTTGACACTCTTTTCCACTTTGGGTAATCTATCACTCTCCCAACATTCTTTGCCCTGCTTCACTCCACGAAAGAGGTAGAAAGACTCCATCTGTTGGACCCCATATGAGCTTTAAGCTTTTACATCAATTGTACCAATGGGTAGATGCTTAACTTTATGTTGGGTTCTCTGCAGCGAAGTATGGAAACTCTGTGCGGAAAAGGGCTATGTCGAGGTGGCTAGGCCTCTGCATTAAAATCCGCAATCCATTGGCCAAAACTGGACTCCAGAGGTTCTGTTAGCTGATTCCATTAGGGCGGACATTGCTACCACTGTGCTGGCACATGGATCTGTCAGGCTGCGACATGGACGTTGGGACACACGGTCATGATGCAGAGTTGCCTTGACAGGCAGGTGCGGCTGAAAGGGCATTTCGCCTGTTTTGGTCTGAACCCACTCCGTAAACAGTCCACCTTAGCAGGTACTGCTTTGATATTTATTCTGAAAGTGAGGAACCTGCAGTAGGAACTATCCATCAAAAAATGCAAGTTACTTGCTTTTGGTAACACTCTCTAGTGGGTACTCTGTGTCATGCAGATTTCTCACTGCCGTCCCTCCTCACTGTTTGGATTTAGTTGTCTCTTATTAGCATGTTAAAAGGTTCCAAATTAAAGGTCTGCACCCTAGCACCAACAATTGTTTCGTGATCTGTATCCGAGGTCACAGTCTCCGCACAGGGGTGGCGCTTGCATGCAGCTTTGCCCCTTCACTGCTGGGGTGGAACAAAGCCTACGCTTATCCGCCTGGTGCCACCTAGAAGTGCCTGGGAGTACTGCTTTGAAAAATGTCCAGTGTTGCCCCATGGAAGTAGTCTACAGGTGAGGAATCTGCGGTTCGATATTGAAAATTAAGATTTCATTAACTTTAGCTTCAAATGTGCTGGGGGCTTCCTCCTAAATAACGTTGTCTGAATTTTTAAACGTCCAATCATGATAACTTTTACTATATGTAGTGCATTTCTCTAGGTAAAATGAATTTGAGTGATTTGTTTGTAGTAATTTAAACAAAGCATCATTAATTGTGGTATTCTATTGCACATTCACATTTAGTGAAATGTATTTCTATTTGAAGGTAGATATTCGAAGGGTTGATTTTACCGTCTTTTTGTAAATGTAAATGTAAATGTACAGGAATTTATATAGCGCAACTCACCGAGCGGTTTCTAAGCGCTTGCTTAGGGAACCCGTCCTGGTATTCCCCTGTGAGATAACCCCGGCAGGGTATCCGCAAGGTTAAAGCCAGTCATCCCGCCGCGAGGGGCCATTGTGGAGATTAAGCAAGCTATTGCCCAGAGTCGCAGAGTGTGAACCCATGAATCGAGTAGGCACCGGAGCGAGAATTGTCGAGTCCATGGACATTTTAGGACTCAAGACCCGCCGAGCCGGGAATTGAACCCTGGTCCCGGGCTGACCTCTGCTTCCAGGTCTGCCTCCTTTAACCAGTGAGCCACACTTCTCCACCTGACACGTTCTTCTTCTAAATAGATTTATTTTTCTTCCAGTTACCATGGTCGAGATTTTTTTTTTTTAAAGTATAACAGATTTCAACAAACTGCTGGTTGCCAAAGTATTTTGCTAAATTATAGATTAATCTGGTCCTGCTATAGCGAGCTTGTTTAGGGATATATCATTCTGTGGGTACTCACTGCTTTTAAATACCCACAACAGGAGACATAAAGAAGGACTGCAGACCTTCTATGCAAGGATGTTAAAGGTGATACCCAGATAAATGTACCTTTTGGTCTTCAAGAGGAATGGTGTTGAGTACTATATCACTCATTAACCGAATTACAATGTAGATACCGGTTCAGTTTAGTTATGCATGACCCTCTCAAATCTCAACATGAACGGTCCCCATATTGGTCAATTGCTCTCTTAAATGGCAGTACAAAGGTCTTGGGTAAGATATTTGCTACTTTTGGCGTGGAGTCCTTTAGTACACCTATATCAATTGGACGTTATATGCAATAGAAGCCCTATCCTTAATCTCCGGTACCATTACAGCTGCATGGCATATGCTGAGTGTGCAGGAGTCGATATCTCACTAGATGCAACCAAAGTGTTTGACTACTTGAAGTGGCTCTAAGTTTGGAGTCCTTCATTAAATGGGATTTGGTCCCAAATGTACGACCTTGCTTATATTATTGTAGCAAAGACCCATGACCAGGGTGAAGGCAAATGGAGCCCTATTTGAACATTTCAAATGAGGTAGGGGAACAGGGAAGGGAATGCCACATGTCAAATGTGATCTTTGCGCTGCCACTGGAACCCGTGGTATGCTGGAGCTGGGTAGATGCACTTGTAAGAAGTCTAAGGGTGGATGATTTGTGGGATGAGACGATTTCTATGTTTGCAGGTGATAATCTTCTGAAGGTAACTCTACCTGAAATAACAATAGACCAGCTTTTACAGATATTGACAGTATTTGAGAAGTATTTGGGATTATGCCGCAATTGGATAAAATCCATGTTGTATCCATTGACTCACATGCAGGGCCAGACTGGGAACGTAAACCGGCTCTGGCAATTGAGTCAGACTGGCTTTGGGCAAGGGGAGAAAGTCCGGGAGGGCGGGGCAGGTGGATGCATGTTGAAAACACTGCAGCTGCTTTTGTTACAGGGAGCGAACAAAGCAAACACAAGGAGATGATGGACAGAGCGCTGAAACATTGAAGACACTCACCCCTAGTCACAGATCTGGGTTGAATCCGTCATTCTTTAGCTCACTTTGCCACCTCAGTTCAGACCCAGCTATATGCAAATCGGTCTTGACCCTGTTCCTCATGGGAACAGTCCAGCCGAACTGCCAAGTCAGGTCTTCCCTGAGCCGGAAACAAGCATCCTGGGACCGGTTACTGGGTAACACCCTTCATCAGCCAGGCTAGCTTGAATGCAGTGGCAAAGTGAGCAAGGGACCCACGTCTGGGCATACCCTGCCAACTTAGGGCGAACAAAGCAAACACAAGGAGATGACAGACACATTCTACACCCCCCGCCCCCCCCCTGTCACAGATCTGGGTTGAGTCCATCATCATTCTTTAGCTCACTTCGCCACCTCAGTTCAGACCCAGCTATTTGCAAATCAGGCTGTGCCTCATGGGAACAGTCCAGCCCGAACTGCCATGTCAGGTCTTCCCTGAACCGGAAACAAGCATCCTGGGACCGGTTTCTGGGAAACACCCTTCATCAGCCAGGCAAAAGACATTGTGTGTCTTTTGCTTCCTCACTCTAAGTGCGCCGCGTATGCCCAGACGTGGGTCCCGGGCGCATGGGGCCACTGGAATCAAGCTATCCTGGCTGATGAGGGGTGAATCCCCGAAACCGGTCCTAGGATGCTTGTTTCCGGTCCCTTGACCCTGTTCCCTTGAGGCACAGGGTCAAGACTGATTTGCATATGGCCAGGTCTAAACTGGGGTGGCATGGTCAGCAAAAGAATGATGGATTTAACCCATATCTCTTGACTGGTGGTGAAGGTTTTGATTTGTTCTGCATTCCGTCCGTCAATTGTGTGTCTTGCTTCCTCGCCCTAAGTCCGCGGGGTATGCCCAGACGCGCTTCCCGGGCTCACTGTGCCACTGGAATCAAGCTATCCTGGCTGATGAGGGGTGAAACCCCCAAACCGGTGTTAGGATGCTTGTTTCCAGTCCAGGGAGGACCAGGCTTGGCAGTTCGGCCTGGACTGTTCCCATGAGGCACAGGGACAAGACTGATTTGCATATGGCCAGGTCTAAACTGGGGTGGCATGGTGAGCAAAAGAATGATGGATTTAACCCGGATCTCTTGCCTTGGGGTGAATGTTTTGATTTGTTCTGAATTCTGTCCATCAATTGTGTGTCTTTTGCTTTTGTTACAGTGGACCGGTTTTGGTACGTTGCAAAACTGGGCCTGGTAAAAATAAAAAATAAACGCCCACCAGCGGCCTCAACCAGTCCCCACCCTGGCAGTCCACCAGGGAAATGCCCGGGGCCCGCCACAGCCAGTCTGGCCCTGCTTACAGGGTTCCCACCAAGAATGGTTCTGCTCAATAGTGAACCGAGACTGCATCCCGTATTTAGGCATTTACATCACATACACGAAAAGAGACTTCCTCACTCGCTCTGTGCATCTTCATGCCTTTGCAGTTCGTGGAAGCACAACAGACTCGTAGCAGGTTATATTTGAAGAATCCAACTCGGTCTTGTCATCATCAGCCATTGGATTCACATTACAGCTACAATTCCATTTGGATCAGCTTCAACATGAGGGAAACCTTCTTAGTTCTTTCGAGAATTTTCTGCTCCAAGCAGTCGCGGCTGCAAGCAGTCACAGCTGCAACCGGACTCGGGTGGTGGGGCGGGGAGGGTGGAGGGGGGGGGGGGGGGGGGGAAATACAATCATAAAAGAAAAGAAAGAACACTTACCTGGTTACGGCCGGTTATGACGCCGACTCTCCTCCGATCCTCTTCATCTTCTTGTCTGCTTCTTGTCTGGAGTCCGGCAGCAGGAAGCACCTGGGCTACCAAGCTCCCCATGACCAATCAAAATGCTGCAATGCAGCATTGTGATTGGTCTTAGCACTGTAGTTTGGCAGTCAGACCAAGCATGCTAACCTGGGGCATGTTCTTCACCCAGGCTGTAATGCAGCCTGGATGGAGAACATGGCAAGTGCGCATTACTGCTTTTGGTGCCCCGAGCGGGCCAGTCAAAATGTCATGCACCCTTTGAGTGACACCGCTCCTCTTCCTGCCGTGCTCTGAAGTCACAGGGCCCAGCCCCTCCTTCAGGAAACAACAGAGCCACTGCAGTAGGTAAAATAAAAAGATAATAATGTTATGTTATTATCAGTTGTTTTTCCTTTTTTTCACGGATTAGAAACCAGTAGGACAACGCTCCTCCGCATTAGCAGAGGAGCCACCACTGGCTCCAATTGATGGAAGGTAATAAAGGGACGTTTCAGGAAGAGCCTTTGATGTGGGGCAAAATACGCATACTCTGATCAGCACGTCATCTGCAACCTCTGCTTGTCGCCGGAGTACAACGAGCAGGACTTCGCTGCCTGCGGCCCATTATCGAATAAGAAAACCCTACGCTCCTGATGCCTAGCTCATAACATGGAGTTGACTGTGGAGGCATAATACTCTGCAATTGAGAAACAGCAGCTAGAGTTCGGCAATGAAGACACTCTTAAATTGCAGCATTATCTTATGCAGCTCGCACGGTTTCTTCCGAGGACTCCAGTCTACATGAGGAGAAAGAGCATGACGTTGAATGTGGAATCTCTGGAAGGTGAGGCAGCATCAGGATCAGGACCAGGGCAAAGACAACATCAAGGGCTGTCAGTAACCAAGGTCCCCAGACTACCACAGATAGCAAAGAACTACCACTACAACCCTCCCACCATTGTCTTAGTGCCCCACAGCCTTTGGGTTCTGGCCGACCCCAAGAGTGTGCCTCGGAACTGAGACAGGACGAGACTGCGCTCGATCCCGATCGGGCTCAAGGCCACAGGAACAGGGATGTATGACATTACAACGCTGTTTTTACAACGCATGCCTTTACAACGCATAGTGCTTTGGGGCACTGGATAGTGAATAGTTTAATTTAGTATTCCAACTCCAGTCCCCGTGGATAGTAGGAAAGGTGTTGGATAGCAAATTAAACCTATTCCCTATCCTAGAGCGCCCCCCAGCGCAATGCGTTGTAATGGTTTGCGTTGTAAAAGTTGCGTCGTAAAGGCACTGCGTGGTAAAAGTTGCGTTGTAAAGGATGTTTCCCCAGGAACAGACATGGAGGAGACGGACAGCAGCCCTCTGTGCCAACAAAGTCATTGATGCCTTTGCAGCGTATGGCACTGACCAAACCTTCAACACCACAGCTGCCATTGGGGTTGACGAAACAGTCACAGCCGACCAAAAGTGTAGAATCTATGCAGCATACCCTATCGGAGCCTAGTCATACATCGACTCCGAATAAACCATTGGAGCCGAGTCATAAGTCAACACAGAAGAAAATATCGACATTGACGGCATCAACTTCACACACTTTGGTAGAGCATAGGAAGAAAAAGACTGATAAGAACTTGACGCCCAGAAAAGGAAAAACCACAACCATTGCGGACATGGACGAAAATATCTTTGTAAACCTGCTAGAACTGATGGCTGAAAAACGTTCTTCAGAGAAGGGAAATTTACATGAGATGGCCCACAAATGGAAAAGGATGGATAATGACCTACCTCTTCCGAGGAAGAAGATCAAGGAGCATAAGGCCACTTGACATTACATCAACTCCACATCCAATGTCCCCGTCATCCACAAATTCTGGCAATGGAGATAAAGGGAGCCCTGTCATTTCAGTCATGACACAGCCTCACAAGGGGCTTCCTCCCAAAGCCCACAACCTTTGGATGTATGCGATGTAGTACTACCAGATCCAGACATTGAGGTGCCAGTCCTAACTAAGGCATCACCACCTGACAATACTTTCTCCTATCAGTGTTTTTCAGCATGCTGCTGAATACCATAAAGTGCAGATGCATACTATGGAGGAAGAAAACAACTTCTTAGTCGAAACACCCTCCAAGACCGAACGCACTGTTCAGTACTTAACAATGATAGGGTCAATGCTAAAAGTATTCAAGGAGATATTCAACCACCTAGTAAAATCTAGGGTATTAACCCCACACATTGAATGAAAATACAAGTCATCCCCTACTGACCCACTTTATATCAGATGATGCTCAACAGCTGACTCCCTGGTTGTAACAACAGCAAGGAAGAGGGCAGCCTCCAACAGTATTGGAGATGCACCTCCTCCTGATAAGGAAAGCAAATGCAAAGATACGGCATGAAAACGGGTTGCAGTGGACAACGAAAATTATTGGGGTTTAGACCATTGAGTGGGTTTTCTATCACAATATAATAGGGCCACTTAGGATGACATGGAAGAGTTGCTTCAACATCTCCCCGAGCAGTACAAAAGAGGACAGGAGCTAGTCATTGAAGGTAGGCGGATCTCTAATGCCACTATGCGTTGCGCATTAGAGAGTGCAGACACCGCAGCAAGAAGAATAAGCTCCACAATCCTTCTGCATAGCTATGCCTGTCTATGCATCTCACAGTTCAAACCTAAGGTGCAACAACACCTGCTTAATGTCCCATTTGATGGGACACATCTCTTTGGCCCGGAGGTAGACTCCCAGTTAGAGAAAATAAAAAAGGATATAGAAACTACTAAATCCATGGAGGCACTGCAGTCAACTACTCCACGTCAGCAGCGCTTTCGCTGATATCAGGGAAGAGGGGCCACCAAGACCACCACCTCTGACAACCAGACATACCAAAAGCAGCAGCAAACATATCACCAGCAAGGTGGGAAAGGTTACTACAGAGGTGGGTGGGGGTAACCAGAGAGGCAGAGGTAGAGGAACTCCTGGGAGGGAAGCCGCCACCTCCAATGACTCAACACACATTCCTCCCCTCCCTTTTGGGGGAAGCCTGCAGTAGATTCACTGTTGGTGGCCTGAAATAACATTAGAACAGTGGCTACTATCCATTGTGCGCAATGATTACTGCCTGGAACTAACCTCCACCGGCAAAAAATTCCTCCATGCAGACAAATCCTCCACCCTCAAAATCTTCACCTTCTCAAAGAGGAGGTAAAAGCTCGCCTGTTAAAAGGGGCCATAGAGCCCGTCCCACGCAGACCCCACCGCAAGGGGGTATATTGCCTCTAGTTTAATACCCAAAAAAGATTGGACATTCAGGCCAATATTGGACCCACGCCCTCACAATTGTTACATTCTGTCTGAGCACTTTCACTTGGTGACACCACAGGATGTAATACCATTGCTGCAAGAAGGCAACTTCATGATGGCACTCGGCCCGAAGGACGCATACCTTCATATACCGATTCACTCAGCACTTCGCCGGTACCTCAGGTTTATGGTAAGTGGATGTCATTACCATTTCAGAGTTCTGCCTTGTGGACTGACAACAGCCCCAGGATTGTCTACCAAATGCCTAGCAGTGCTGGCAGCCCATTTGAGAAGACACAGCATTAATTTCTTCCTGTATCCTGAGAGTGAGCATCCTCAATGAGGTGCGCAGTCCTACCACCCGTGCGGGCTACGCGGCAAAGTGGAAGACATTTGTCTGCTGATTTGACTCTAAACCGATGGACCCATTAAAAGCCATGGTACAAAACATTGTGTTACTTATTTCACTTGCAGATGGCTGGGTTAGCTTTTACCTCCATACTATTACATCTAGCAGCTGTGGCTGCTTACATTCAGAATGGACAACATATCTCTCTTCAGGATAACAATCATTTAAAACTTTCATGAAGGGTACCAAAAGGGTCATTCCTCCCCAGGTACTGCCAGCACCCTCTTGGAATCTCTACTTTGTACTCGCACGACTCATGGGTCCTCCATTTGAGCACTTCCACACCTGCCTCCTTCAGTTCCTCTCTTGTAAGGTGGCATTTCTGTTTGCTTTCACCTCACACAGGTGAGTCAGTGAGCTTCAGGCATTCACCCTGGAAGAACCCTTCTTCCAAGTACATAAGGGTAGGGTTGTCCTCTCACCAACCCCAAATTCCTCCCTAAGGTGGTCTCTCAGTTCCACCTTAATCAGTCCATTGCACTTCCCGTTTTTTTGTCCCATAGCCTGATTCAGTTCCGGAACGGGTTCTCCATACTTCGGATGTAAAATGAGCCCTTATGTACTACATTGATAGAGCCAGAGCATTTAAAAAAATTTAAAAAACAAAAAACGTTTTGTTGCTTTCTCCGAACCCAACAAAGGAAAGGCTCTAGCCAAGTCAGGCAGTGCAAGATTGATAATTAAATGCAGCCAGGCATGCTGTGCTAAAGCCACGAGGACTCTACCCACTCCTTCTTGAGTGCACTATACTCTAAAGAAAGGAGCCTCTATGGCCTTCCCGGGGTACACACCAGTATATATACTAAGCAGCTACCTGGTCCACACCACACACTTTCATAAAGTTTTACTGTGTGGATGTCCTAGTCAGCCAGCAAGCTAACGTTGGCCAGGAAGTTCTTTGTACATTCTTTCAATCTACTACAACACCTACAGGCTAGCCACCGCATTTTGGGAGGACTGCTTTACAGTCTATGCACAGCATGTGTATCTATAGCCGCACCTGCCTCTAACGGCAAAGGTTACTTTCCCTGTTAGCATCCGTTTGTGACATATAGTGCTGTTGATTCACAAGCGCCCACCTTCCTTCCCGGATGCCTGCAGCCATTGCAGTCTATTACTTTCTCTTTTCCCTTTTTTGCTTGGACATATCTTTACACATCGCTTTGCTTCACTTCACATTCCATCCTCACCCGTTATACGGGAAAATAATCTTAACAATTGAGTTGATGACCATGCGCATTATTGCTAAGACGAGAGGTCACAGTACCTCGTGACTCGAAAGACGTCTTTGAAGTAAAACAAATTGCACACCTCTGGGCCCAACACTAGATGGCAGGACTATGCACAGTATGTGCATCTATAGAACTATATGCCACGAACAAATGCTTATAGGGTAAGTAGCATTTTCCATCCCAGATTTTGTTTTTATAGTAGCTCTTTGCTAACTAGATGGCTTTTTATAGGCTTTTCTTGGTGTCCTCACTGTAGGGTCTTTAGCTGGTATGTGTAAGAAGGGGGTTTGTTCATGACTCTGTTCTCTCTATTTAGTACTTTTTTCAATCCGAAGAGATTTGAAGAACCAACACAGCCCAGTTTTAATTCAGCCCCTTTGGTACTATAACCCATTTGTCTGCGATGTTAGATGAATTAATCAAGTTGTTTTTACCCTATATCAGCTGAGCCTCTAAAATCACCTTGCATGAGCAAAGAGTGCCTTATGATTGCCTTCCAACCTAATCTTTTCTGTCGAGTCTCCCGATGCAGAGTTGTCCAGTGGTAGTGGCACATTTGACATATCTGAGAAGATTTGGGGAAGGCAATCACTTTTGCATATTTTTTTGCCGACTTAAGACATGATCATATTGTATCAACTATAATAAAGAATTTGTGCGCTTCCTATTACTGTCTAGTGTCTTTATGCTCCCATAAAATGACATCCAGTTACCCCATATTTTTGGGAACATTTTGTGTGCAGCCCCTACCTTGATAAGTGATTCCCTGCCCCCACGCACCAATCTATATGTTTAAATGACATTAATAGTAAAGGTGGTACTTTTGCATTAACCTATAGCCCAGCAATGTCTCTGCATGCCTCTGTCGGCACAATATTGCATAATAATTTAAAATATTTGTATTGGATGCCTTTGAACCATAATTCACAGCAACATCGGTTTCACAGTCCTTTTCACATGTACTGCAGAAATTATCAATAAATAGTATTGACCATCATCCTACAATTGTCTACCTTTTTAACATGTGCATTATTTTCACATACTCATCTCTCGTGGGTATTGTACCACTTTCCCCACTATGTACTATAGGGGTCTAAGTCTCCCTCTCACCCAGTGCTTAATTTGAGCCAGTGGCTGCAGGTGGAGCCCAAGGGCACTCTTTTTGATCTCCTGGACTTATTAAACATCAGAATTTGATCGAGAACAAGAGAGAAAAACAGCAAAAAGGGAAAAAAGGAGTTGAAACACTGGAAAAAGGTGTCTAATTGAGAAATCTGGGATTAAAAGAAACCCACAAAAGTGCTAGAGTGCAATATGGGGGCAGGTGGAGTATATTGTTGATTGAAAGAGGCGTGAAGTGAATTAAAGTCTCGACAGCTGTGGTATTCAGCAACACCGACATTTGGCACGGTCACCGGCAGGCTTCTTTGAAAACTTTAGGCCGGCACCTATTCTTTTCCGAATTAAGCACTGCTCTCATCATGTTTCCAAGAGGCCAGGAGTGTCTAGCATGTATTAATCAGTGTCCTACATATTAAAGCGATCACTCCCTTAGACAGTCCCTCCGTCAGCACTGTGTTCTCATTTGGGGAATTGAAGGAAATGTAGTCGATGTTCTAGACCTGACGCCAATGCTTGCTGGAGTTGTAAATCTCTAAATGTCATTGTCTCTGTCTGAGTACTAAGTTACATTTCCTTAAGGCTTGTAGTCTCAGCTTTCTCAGTCTGTTGCTAAACCACAGTGCGTGCTGTTCGACCTTACGACCTAATGTTGCTGTTGCATACTGGCATGCTCATGCCACCCTTCAGAAATGTCCAGGGAGCGACAAAGGTTCTCTTCTGCCTTTTATATCTGCCCGATGGCCTCTCCCCCAGGCCATGCTGTCCGATATCAGAGACCGTCCCAGCTCCATCCATTACGCCACCTTTACAGTGGGTTCTGGTTAAGCGAGTGCCAGGGCAAGCACGTGAAGAGTCGTGAAGCCCGCATTATTTATTACATCCTCGGACCCCATCCCTCTGAGAGAACTAGTCTGTAGCAGTGTGGCCGAGGACGGCAGAGCATCTGTCTTTAACAGGCATTTTGCTGGAGTATTTCATGTTTACAGCTCACGAGGCTACTGTTTAATTGTTATTGGGTGAACGCTTGATACAGGAAACGTACGTGTTCGTTCAGTTACAGCCCTGTTTAGAGAAATGAAGCTTTAAATCAAGTCAAGCTTTTATCTCCTGTCCGGTAAGAAAACCCAGAGTATGTTTCCAATTCCATTACTGTATTGTATTGAGCGCGTGCGTGCCTTATATTACCAGAGGCACTCATAAGGACAATATATTTATCCATATATTAGGTTTGTGTCCCATGTGCACACAGCAACAGCAGGGAATTGCTAACGCCACCTAGTTGTGTTGGGTAAAACGCAGAAAGTTGCACTTATTTTTCGAACAGTTCGTGTTAAATGGAGCTTACGTTTAGGAATCTGACACTGTACACAATGTTATAGCTAAATAATCGTTTTTGCTTCCCCATCACTTTCTCCCCCCTCCTCACTGTGCCCGTCATTTCAGCTTTCCAGCCAAGACCACTCCTTGTCGTGGGACAAGATGTGGCCAGAGTTTCCAGGTATGGGCAAACTATAGAACTCGAAGTCTTTCACAAAGAAAGCAATACTTCAATGTTTATGGAATTTGTAGATAGTAGAAGATTGCATGTCCGTGTTTGAGGTTAAAAGGTCTGGTTTTGTTGCATGTTTGTAAAAGCTGTTTGCGTGCGGCCCACTCGAAACCTTTGATTAATGACCGAAGTGATGACTTTGCCTTTCAGGCCATGAAACCAAAGCAATGCTGAATAATAGCGGCCCCCGTTACAAGCGCAGTAAACTAGAGCGGCGGATGAACATGGACATCCTGTGGTGTGTTCTGCTTCTGCTCGCAATGTGTTTGTTCGGAGCCATAGGTAAGACTTGTAAATGCTATGTTATTAGTCTGATTTCTTTCTTTAGGGCAAAAGGGAATAGCCTCATCATTAAACACAGATAAAAACTGAAAAACACCACTTTGACTGCACTCCACATACTAACATCACATGAAAAGGGAAATTATAGAACATGTGCCATTTTTGTGACCATCACAATGTACACTCTTTATAAATGACAGAAGAAAGCAGCAAGGAAGGCTGAGCTTCAATATGTGTGCTTGCAGTTGGATGTTTAGGGATGTCCTAAAAATGTCACTTTCCTTCGTAAATCCCTTTTGGTGGGCTTAGTGTAGCGATGTCGGTTTTGCAAGAATTAAAATCATATTGTATATTTTGGCAGTACTAAATTTAAGTCACTGTTTCTGAAAATACCTTCATCATAAATCATCCTCTTTAGGTGGACTAAGTTGTAAAATGATACATTGGCGGGATCAAAACGCCAGGGGTTAGAATTGCCCCATAGGGTGGTCTTCACCGCTGGCCTGAGCATCTGTATCACTACGTTGGAGGGCTTGTTAAACCAAAGCCAGAGGGGAAAAAAGGCATTAGTATTATAAGAAACATGGTGAACTTGAAAAGAAGAGGAGAAGAAAAAAGAAAATAGGGAAGCGCAATGAAAAAATAACTCGGAGGTATCATCTGACGGCAGTGTTCACACTTACTAAGACTGCTGCTATGCCTGACTGCGCATATAAAGTAGGAGCATGTTGTGATAAATAAAAGATACAATCCAATGGTATTCTTCATGTAGATTTATTCTTCAAAGAAAGACCTGAACTCTTCATGCCAGACAGAGCTGGACCAACTGCTCACTGAAGCTACAGGCCTGACATCATCATAGAACCATCAAAAGCATCATGAACCACATAGCATATACATATAACAGAGCATTATTACAGTCGGTCACTGGGCTGTGTTTAATAATAGAGCAGTCAACTTGGAAGAATCAGTGTGGGCGGGGGGCTCCGGAGGTGGGCCGGTGCAGTCTCTCCCAGTCCAGATTGAGTCCCTGGGGCCTCTGCAGCCACCACCGCGTTTACCCACAGCAGCATACGGGGTGCATCTTGTTGCGAAAGATTCAGACAAGATTAGTTAGGATAATTCTGGTAAGCATGGAGCTGTATCAAGCAAGCCAGTAAGCTGCAGGGGGCAGCAAGTTCAGAGGTTGATGTTTCTGTTGCCTGTGCTTCTGCCACCAGATGGAGGGGGCGGGGGGGTCCCCAGGTGGCCAACCATCTCCTGTTGGATTTTCCCTGATTTCTGGAATTTAGAGCGCTTGTTCCCTAGTCTTCGAATGAGGAGTGCCGAACGGGACCGCTGGAGGTCATCCGCACGTTGACTCTCCTGATTAGGGGCCTGTAGACTATTATATTCCGTGGCCCATTCCCAGACCTGTTCTGGGGTATCAAAGAAGTAGGAGGAGGATTGGAAGATGACTTAACGTAAGTCAAAGGGCTGCTGTTTCTGCTGTACCTACCTAGAATCGTCTAGAACAATCCTTATTCTAGAAATCTAATGCCGGAGGTCTGACTGAGTGTTTCGCGTAAAATAGCAAACCGGTCACGCAAGTTCGGGATTCTCAATATCATGGGGCGCTCCCCTCTGGGGGCCAGGGAGCGATGCGCTCTCTCAGTGACAAATATACTGGACAGTTTGTCTGCTGGGACGCAAGAGCGGAACCACGTTTCGAGGCTTATGGCCAGCACAGCATTGTCGAGACTCTGGAAGTCCCACCAGGTGCAAGTTATTACGCCTGGAATGGATTTCAGCATCCTTTGCCCTTTCGGTAAGCACCACGGTTGATGCCACCAGTTTAGACACTTGAGGCTTGAGAGTGGTTACCTCATCTTCAGTAGTGGCGATTCGGGTCTCCGATTCGGTTATGCGGTCAGCTACTTTTTCCGCAGATCTTGTCTCATCAGTGAGAGGTCAATCTGCAAACTCAACTTTAGTCTCGACTGCTTCGCGAGAATCCTGTATCGCCTTGACTATCGTTGCAAGATCCGGTAGTGGTTGAGATGAGGGCATGGTCTCCTGAGCCCCTGCCACCTCCCTTGTTCCTATCGCGGGAGTGGTGAACTGTTCCGTCTTGTTTGATAGCGATTGGGGGAGGGGGGGAGGGGGGGAGATTCCCACTACCCATCGTCGGGTGTCCTCTGTTGGGTGGAAGATTATGGGACATTGTCAGGCCCACTTGCCACCAGGCAGCACGAGCAGCCCACGCATCAAGGATGTCTTCTGGTCTTTGCCGCTAGGACTCTACTTCTCCCTTAATACTGGATGCAGGATCAAAAGGCCAGGCACCGCCAATGAGGAGGAGGGACCAGCTCACAAAATGCATTCTTCCAGTAACGATTGGGGCAGTCGGGGTCACGGCCCCTGGATCACAGCAGTTTCCCTTTCCATGCAGGCAGGCAGGATCCACCACATAGCGCCCAGTGCACCTGATGTGCCTGTTGAGTCCACGGAGGGTAGTGCCAACCTCAGTGGTGTAGATCTTGACAGCCCGGAGGAGGGGTAGGGGGGCAAAGAAGGCCAGAGTAGGTAGGCCCCCAAGGAACTCAGCAAGACATTGTATTTTATGGGACCTGGACTGTTGTCATTGAGTAGATGGGGAGGCAGACCCTCTGGCTCGGCCGCCAGGGTGTTTTCACAGTTTCTCAGGGTCCTCTGGGCCTCCCTGTGTCAGACCCGCAACCGCTGCCACATCAAGACAGTTCCAGTTCAGGGCGAGCACCCCCTCAGGTCACCGCACAGAGAGCTGCCCGCTTGCCAGAGAGTCCAAAATCCGGATAGTCTCAGGAAGCACTTGCGGCTGGTGCAGGCGAGGCCTGAAGGTGGCACTGCAGCAGCCGGTAAAGGATGTGAGGGGGAGAGAAGGAGCGCCAAGTTTGTCACCTCCCCCATCCCACCCCACGACAGCACAGTTTAGGCAGGCCCCGCAAGTCTGCTCCAGAATGCAAGGTCAGGTGCCACAGCCGCCCCCAGGTATCAGTCGCAGCCCTACACCGGCTGCCACGAGCCCTCCAGCATCAGTCGCGTTTGGCCACAATCTGCACTCAGCACCAGCCCTGCCAGTGGCAGACCGCTCGGTGGCTAATGCTTGGTCTCCGCAGTCTCGATACTTTGAAGATGTATTGAGTGAGGGAGGCATTGCCAATGGCAACTAGGGGAGAAGTAATAGTGTCCCCAGAGAGAGCTCTGATGAGGGTAAGACCTCCTTATAAGAAGTGACTTTGAATGAATTTAGTACATCAGTGAGATCCGCAAGAAATAGGGCTATGATGGCTCACTAGTGTAAGATTCAATGGGAAGGGGTAGGTGTAAGAGATGAAGCAAGCTAGATGTTGATGTGATGTTGGATCTTCTGCATTTTTTCACTGAAGAAGAGGTTAATACAATGTGTAGCGTCTTCCCCAGCCTGGGTACCTGTAAATGACTACACTGCACACAAATCTTAGTAGTACACGCCTTTATTCTTCTGCGTGTAGCTGTGAAATCAACAATCTAAATAGACCTTTATTGCATTTCGTTGTAACACTTAAGTCATAGCTCTCAGGAGTCCATCGCGAGCCAAATGGGTTCTGTCTTTGCTAACTTGCGAGGCACTACATCTCCCCCTCCCGCCCCTAGTGCCTTGAGACCCTTAGGGATGAATAGTTCACCCTTTACAAATACCGGATTTGGATTTAGATTTATGGTGTGCTGAATAACTTTAGTAGAAAGGCAGTTGCACAGATGGTAGGCCTTTGGTTTCTTCTCAACCCACTCGTCGAGATATGGAAACCAGACTCTGTCTCAGCGAGCTTGTTTTGTGGCAACGATTACTCGATGTCCTTTTTGGGCCACGTCAATCATCTTCTGCCTTAAACTCTCTGGAATCAGGATTGTTGATCCTCACAGTATTACTACTTCCTGAGTTATGGACAGTTTATCTTTGACATTCTTGTATTTTTGATATTCACCATCAGTGGTGAGAGGTTGAGGGTGTCTGTTACTTAACTGATTTCAACCTTAGTATGTTGCTATCACGGCTCATGTCAAAATAGCGGCCAATCTATTTTATTTTACTATGAAATTGATATAGTCTTCAGCTGTTTTGGATGGAGTACTATGACCTTGGATAAGCACTCTGGAAAAGTAGTCCGCAGGTATCTGGTCCTTCCCTGAATGATGCACAATGATCACTTCTGTGCATAGCTCACTTTGTGGCAAAGTCCCCGATGGTGGACCTTGAAACAACTTACTCCTTCATTTCACTAACCTGCTACCACAATGGTAGAATCACAACACATATGTTCAAGTCCTTTGACTTTCCTTTGAAGGATCGGACAGACAACACGATTCTGTCATTGTAAGAGACTGTTCTGAGTTTCATGTTGCACTATCTTCACTTTCACATTGTCATTTTCTTCTTTATTTCATTGGTTATCAGTATATTGTTCATTGCCTAAGTTTTGCTTGACGTAATCCCAATATGGAATTCCGTTCATCCATTCTTTATGTAGGTTTTTCAGGCTGCTTGATTGCATCTCCTACCAACACAAGGTTGTCATTTGTTAGAGTTCAGAACAGTTGTCTTCCTCTCAGGGTGCCCAAGCCCCGTTAGGTTGCTGAAACAAATCATCCCTTATGTTTAGACTTGTAGTTTGAAGGTTGGGCATTCAACATAATTCAGAACTGTCATTTATTTTTCTGCAACGTCCACGTTTCCATAAAGGTGTATAAATAAATGTGGGAAATTGTATCCACCACTCAGTTTCTTTGCGAGTCAGACTTTTCTCTCTCCTCTCGTTGGAGAACCCTCCCACTGACGATCATCTATGCTGCCCTCTGCCATTACTGTAAAAGGTGTGTCACCTCTAATTTAGAATCATTTCTCTTTCAGTGTCGGTCTTCTTGACCTCTTTTCAATTTCTCCGTTGTTTGCTAGACCTCATGCATGCCAGCAAGCTAAGTTTTGGTGTGAGCTGATGCTCAGTACGCTGCAGCCACCGATTAGTTGCTTTCCTATAAACGGATAAGCAACCTGAAACACTATAGATTTAATGGACCACAGCAAATGTTTTTCTTTACAATCTCAGCAGCACTCAGGGCTGCTGGTGTTCTCATTCAGGCGGTAGATAGTCGAACAGCCCCACCTGGACCATATCTTTCGGGGCAGGGCCACATCCAATTTATATATGGTTGGCCTCTGTTTTCGTATAAATAGGCTCAAAACTGATGGATTAGAGTGCATCCCAGCGCAAATACCAGCATTTTAGATTATTTCAAGCATTCCATCCAATATATTTTGTGCTACATGATCCTCCTTATGAAGGAGGGGATACACTACGAAGGGAGTGCCAAGCTCGCTTAAGCGCAACCACACTGAAGCCTAACAAGACTGTAACCAGTCTGCTACTCCTCGTGCTCCTTTTCAAATGAGACATCTACCTGGCAGTTTGGTCTAGACAATGCAGTGTGGGGATTGGCCAAGGCTGATTTGCATACGGTTGGTTCATGGCTGTAATGATAAAGACAAACTAAAAAAAAAATAGATTGGTATGAAGCCCTAGAATAATTATTGGCTGGCATATACTCAGGTATTAAATCCAGAGCTTTCTGTGCTGTCTTTGCGGCAGCATTGGTTTTTTATTCTTACCCCTCCATAGGAATGGCCTCCAGTTTGCCACTAGGCCCAACTCAAAGGTTTTGAAAACCCCATAGAGATATAGCTCAGTTTCACAAGTTACACTTGTCCTCCCACAGTACACTTTGGTAAATGCAGTTCAGTTTCTCAAAAATCATATTTTTTGATTGTTTACTCAAAAATATTAATATATTATTCTAGTAATTGCTCATTTAGTAATGAACATTTCCTATTTGTGGTAGTTGTCCTCACCAGTAGGAGCGCTGTAGATCCAGAAATGTCAGATCATCCAGAGATTTTATATTCTTTAAAACTCTGGAGAAGCAAAAGTGCACTAATTTACCTCCGAAACCTTTGTTAATTGTGTGTTCCAAGCTAATCAACATTGAAGGAAGGGCATCTAAAAACATTCGGAATAAATACAATAGTTTAAGTCTAGAGTTAATTACTAATCTATTCTACCTGTTCAGTTACAAGTGAAACATTTGTGCAGCTCTTAAATGAACGCAGTAAGTGGGTTCAAATTTACACATTTTAAGTTAGGGTCTGAATATCCCACATACCACCTGACTTTTGAGGAATCAATTGACAGTGCCCTTGTATGGAGTAAGTGCCATCTTGATGAAGGAGCATTATCGACTATTTAGATTTAACACAATGGAGGACCAAATTCTGGTACAAGCAAAAAGATTTTCTATCAATCCCTATCCCCTTCTAGAGGTTCATTAGCAAGGGCACAAAGTATAAACGGTGCATCCCTTCGTAGTACACAACCTAATCTAAAAGTATTAAGAAACATAACGATTATCAAGAATATGTGAGCAATTAGTAGAGTGGTCCGTCTTCAGAAATGCAGTACACACACTCTGTGCCTCTAAAATGTGGGAAAGGTATTCAGTTGCCTCAATTAAACGCCATCAGTGGCAGTCCCAAGGGAATGGCCACATTACTACCTTCCAGTGTGATATGCTAGAGTTTAGAGATTGCATTCTAGCATTGTCCACAAATTGTCTATGCATAAAGAAAACTAGCAAGCCAGATGGGATACTGCTGCATGGCTAGACTTTTAGCATACGTTTTCATTTCTAACTTAATTAAGAGGGTCTAAAGAAGCTGCCAAGGTGTTGTCACATGCTAGCCAACAGTAGCTTCCAAATATATGAAGGGATCAAAACTGACAGTTGTGTGGTTTTATATTTGTAGGTCATTGGATATGGTTGAGTCGTTATTCAGAAATGCCACTGTTTATTATACCAGAGCAAGATGGAAAACACACTCCTCCAGCATTAGCAGGATTCTACATGTTCTGGACAAATATCATTTTATTGCAGGTAACCTATTTAAGAAAGACAAACAATTTAATTGTACGTTTTTGTTTTTCTCGCCTTTAATCAGTCCCCTTTGTTTTGTCAGGTTTTGATACCAATCTCCCTCTACGTTTCAATTGAAATTGTGAAACTGGCACAGATTTATTTTATTCAAAAAGATGCGGAGTTTTACTGTGAAAAATCTGGATCCACGATAGAGTGCCGATCCTTAAATATCACTGAAGACCTTGGTCAGATTCAGTACATTTTCTCTGACAAAACTGGAACTCTCACTGAAAACAAAATGCTCTTCCGCAGATGCAGCATTGCCGGAACTGAGTATTCCCATAATGAAAATGGTAAGGGTTCGATCCGAGATGTTTTAAGAACTATGGGTATTGCAAGTGCATTTTTTCAGAGATAGATGGGAAATAATTTAGACAGAATTAAATTGTATTCCAATAGCCCATGAATGATAATGTCTCAACTTAGTAACTTCAAAACTACTGAAGGGGTTTACACCATATTACAACAGGCATTACCAATGCAATAGGTCTTGCATTTGCGAGGGTTTGAGCTATTGGCATTGTAAATACTCCTCTTTTACTGCCAGTTTTGATTCTCGAAAGCAACAACTATAAGTACAAAGTGTGTTTACGCACTGCTTGCAGGTTTTCAAAACACATAAATAAAATGCATTATTTACAATGCCAATAGCTCAAGTTCTCGCAAATGCAAGACCTATTGCATTGCAAATGCTTGTTGAGCTTTGAGACTGCGGTGGCAGCAGCCGTATGAAGGCAGAGACAGTGATGCCAGGCTGTGCGTTTCAAAAGCAGGAGGGAGGAGGAAGCAGCTGCAGCCAACACAGACCTTCGTCTTTGAATGCAGAGCAAATGTGGCAAGATGAGAGCCAGATTTACAGCCCTTTTTACAACAGAGTTCTGTAAACCAGGAGCACTGGCTTCAACTGCTCCATCCTAAAGAAATAAATAGTGCTCACAAGCGCCGAGTAAAAACACATGTAACATGGGAAGTCTTTAGAAATGGGCAGAGCTATTCAAACCCATATCCTGAATACAGCATGTCTGGCGGAAACCGCACAAGCGCTGCCCACGCGAGACCTTAAAAAGGGATCTTTCAGGACCACAAGGTAGCTTTCTGCCAAATTTGGTATAATTCCGTCCAGTGGTTTGGACTGTAGTAGTATCTAAAATTTCCACGGGAAATTGCATGGGAAAAATGCGTTTGGGGACTGCCCCATTTTTCTGCCCAATGAGAGCTCAGGGCCGGAAGCCATCTCCTGTCGCTAATTTCCATTAGCAGTGGGGTTGATTGTAGGATGGGGTTTCCTCAGGACCTTAGTCCAGGCCATGCCTTCTGGCCAACTTCTGCTTTGCATGGCTGACCAAGGTTGGCTCCGAAGTCTGTCGAAATAGTGCTAAATAAAAATATGGGCGTTATATGCAATATATGATTAAGTAATAACATTCACAGAAAAAGGTAAGAGTAAGTTATGGCTCATTGTTCTTTTAGGTATTTTAGTTTTTTTTTTAACAACATACTTTACGTTATAAAAAGTACATAATCAATTAAGAACATACTAACTTTACAATTGATGTCTGTAGTGAGATGATATTATTGACAGTGAATTGTGAGTTTGAGTAGTGCATTTGGGCCTAAGATATGGTTGACTCATCTACTCATAACTGCACAATGACAGTCTATTTCATTTTTCTAGTAACCACTATGTCACTTTAGCAGATGTTTTCTACATTCTATTAATTTATATTCCTATTAGTACTATTTTCACCTGTAAGTTACATAGGAAGTAGTTACCTATTATGCTAAATGTATGTATTGTGCATTTCCTTTTCAAATAATAAATGCATGTTCCCTCTAATCTCTTGCGTGACTCATCAGCTACGCGGTTGAAATTGTACCAGAAACCAGATAAAGATTTTGATGATGCTGCTTATACCTCTGTAAACTGTGAGTCGAAACAGAAGACACGGAGCAAAAAATCTTTAAATTCTCCAACTGACTGCGTAGAGGATGGAGCAGATCCCAGTAACACTCCGCACCTAATGCATGTGGCTTTCAGCAGCCCCTTGGTAAGGATGCTTTAATGAAAGGATGTTGCTAAATGTACTAGCAATATGTATTTTTCAGTTGCTAAACTGTTTGGTGTTTGTGTTCTAAAAGCTTTACAAAGAACACTGTTGTGCCCAAAATGCATGTATGCCATGCATTCGTCACATAGAACTTGAATATGTCATCAGATTCTTTGATGACCTATTCACATTCTATGTGGTGACCTGGTCTGGTAGAATTAATACTCTAGGCTCCATATCCCTCAGCTAAAGACCAACAATGTTCTTTCCTTGGGATCTGTGCATTTTACGATAAATTCTATACGGTTTTGCAGGTGCAACAGAGGTTTTCAGACCTCTGCTAAAGAAGAACACCACATTTGAATGGAATTATGAGTGTGCGTTAGCTGTTGTCTATTTGAAAAAGAAAATCTCCACTGCTTCAGCACTTCATCCACTTACAGAGGAAAGGTCCTGTCCTATCACGGTTGACACTAGTGCCTATGGTCTAGGTGAAGTGCTGAGTCAAGTGGATGGTTGTAAAGAATACACAATAGGCTTTGCGTCTTGAACTCTAGGCTCCACTTTACACTACTACTCTGTTATAGAGAAGGAAATGTTGGTGTGCGTATGGAGTGTAGAAAAGTTTAAGGCATCATTTTGGGGAATGCTGGTTGTAATAAAATGTGACCATAAGCTTCTGGTGTGTATTTTATCAGGTATGAAAGTAAGTAAAACTACAAGTAGACTTGCTAGGTTTGCGACAAAGTTACTGGAAAACCATTTCGAAATAATATTTCCCCGGTTCTCAAAATGTATGAGCAGACTGCTTATCCATGCTGCTCATTCAAAGGAAAAATGATGAGTCGATCAGTGACATCAAGTAGTGTTTAATTTTCACTTCAGAGTTTAACAAAGCAATTTGTGAGAATATGAAGCAGTGGAAATTCAAAGTGGGTGTGATTCTATCATACCAATGTTCTGAATCACTTAGTGAACAGTTGGCCCAATGAATGCCGTCCCTCAAGATGTTTAACTGTTCCGGAAATTGAGTAACCAATTATCAGCGATCGATAGTGTTCTTTTTTTGTCGTGAAAAGTTATTCTCACTAATGGTTATTGGGGAAAGTATTTTGGAAGTTGCATACAATAGTCATCTTGGCTCAACTTTAACTAAGAGGTGAGTAAGAGAAGAGTACTTGTGACCCAAAATGGGTTAGAGGTTTGTAAATGACTGTTCCAGTTTTGCGGAAGTGATAAACCGTTGATAACAATAACACCTTCAAATTTCTGACGTGAGCATGGAAAAGAGTAGATTTGGCTTTTCTGGGACTCTCCGATTTTACCACCCTAGGCAAGGTAGGCACTTGTACTTGATCATTTATTCAGGTGGTTTGAGGTCAAATGTTTTGATCAACCTAACTCTGATTGAGTAATTTTCTTTTCCGTCTACGTTTTTGTTGAGGAAGGTATCCCAGAATGTATATTAATTGATGATGAATTGCTATTCATGTCTTCATTTATGTGTGATGCTCTCGAGAAGAAAAGCTGTGTTAAACATTTCAGAATCCCCCTGTACTGGGCCCAAAGCAAAAGAATGGTCTAAAGGTTTAACCGTGTGTTGGTGGAATAAATCCAGAGTTCTACCAGATTTAATGAGATTTAGTAGTGGCTGTGCATGATTTTTATGGGCCTATAGAACTACCCACACATTTCCAATGGTAGTTCACCTTTTGATAGAATAGCATTGTCTGCTGTGCATCCCAGGTGATTACACACTTATGTGTATGTGGACCTCGCTTATCCCAGAAAGTGAAAAATGTCAAGGAAGCTTTTGACCATCCCTGTAAGCCTGATGGTAAGGATGAAAGGACAAGGTTCTACCCTTTTCACTATAGGTGAGTTGGTGTAATGATTTCCAAACTGGTTCCGCAGGAGCGTCAGGAATCCGAAGAGTAATCCTCAGCCTTCCCCTACGGCCTTCCGACTCTATCAAACACTAGAGTATCGAAAGGCTCGCCAGAGGAAAACAGGGAGACAAAACAAGGAAAGGTTGGGGGAGAAATAGTAGAGCTTGATGGTGGTCTTCAGAGTGGATGTGTGGCAACTCAGAGTGGATACTGGGCAACAGGTAGGCTGGAAAGGAAGATAAGAATACAGTCTATCTTAGAGTAAACACAATATACATATACACCTTTCTTATATTATATTTTTGATCACTACATACCACATTTGTTTGCTCGTATTGCAGAACTGATAAGTAGAATAAAATAAGGTGTTCGTCTTGAGCTATTACAAAGGTGACAGAAAAAACAATGGTAAATGACTTCTTCTGACCCTGCGCTGGTAAGTGTCAAGAATCTAATGTGTGAACTCTCACTCTGTATGTTTTTAGTAGGCCTCTGGTAGACGTCCAATATTCCTATGGATATGGTAAGGATCTGGAGTCAACACCACTGAACGTTGCATTAAAATCTATCAAACAAAACATACATTCAGGTCTTCAACAATAGTCACAAAATCAACATATATATATCTAAATGCAGCGCACAGCGCTGTTACCGTGATTCTGTGTAGAGACGCCTGAAATATGCACCACACTCAGGTCCACGCAAGAACCCAGAATACATCTGAAGTTGGCCAAGGAATGGGTGAAATGAAGACGTGCACAGGGAATCCAGCAAATAGTGAGGGATGATGAAACCACCTTCGCAGTGCCCAGCCGGATGGCGGAGAACAAGCCCGGCCGCCGGGCGAAGCACCAGGAAGAAATAAGGAGGGAGGAGAAGGGAACCTAACTAAACTACATGAGAACTGTACAGGAGCCCAGCCGGACGGCGGAGACCAAGCCCGGCCACCGGGCGGAGCACGCGAGGGGAACAGAGGCTGAGCCCAGCCGGATGGCGGAGAAGAACCCAGCCGCCGGGCGGGACTCAAGGAAAGGGGAAAATAACACGCTACAGCAAAAACTGTAACCGCCACATGAGCTGACGTCAGGGAGAGAGACGAGAGCTAACCACAAACAATACTGAAGGAGCAATGAAAGCCGAAGCTCATCAAAAAAGACGAGAGGGCAGGAATCACTCCACCAGCGTAGACGGAAGCAAATTCACCAAACCAGAAGTCGGGCAATTCAGAAACGGGACGGAACCCACAACAGAAGGAGCTAGACGCAAGAACGTAAAGCGTCGTTCTGTGGGTCTTGGTGTCTTAAATAGTGGTAGCTTTAAAGGTACAGTGTTGTAGGGAAGTCGGGGCATGACAGTTGGTGAGAATCAAAAAACCTATCTTAAAAAAAACAAAACAAACATTTGTCTAGATACAGTGACCCTGTAAGAGCATTGGATGTCTGTGGCAAAAGTACAAGGGAGCAGTGGTGACACTGAAGTAGGTTAACTAGGGTCCAAAGGATTTACCAACATGTTGCCAAGATGTGATCTGTACCTTAAGGTCATGATGTTCAAAGGCCTTGTAAGAGTACCTCAGCCACAGCACCACGTTGTGATATTGTGACGCACTGCGGTGCAGCAATGAAGTATCGCCCACAATGATTAACAACTCGGTCTTGTTTTGCCTGTTCCAGGTGATGGTACCCATCCTGCTTTAAACTATTCATTAATTGTTTTCCACAAATCAGCTCCTCCACATAAGTCAATGCTTTTCAGCCCCAATTAATATTGGCTTTATCAGGACTGCAGAAAGATAAGAAAGTAATGTGTATAAATCAAATAAAACCTTAAATCACCAACTTTGGAAATAGCCACTTAGTGTCCTTACACACAGTACTATATGCACCTAGCCAAAGTCGAAAACCTGCAGCTTTGTTAAATAAATCACTTCGAAAGTGCCTTGAAGCACTCTGGCCTACCTAATAGCTGCACTTCCTCTAAAATATTAAATTAGTAATGGTAGAACAGTGTACATTGTTTCCTATCTGTCCTATATATACAATGCTTTTATACCGCTTCTCCCACTTCAGACATACATTATTGCTGGGTATATTCACTAGGCAAATCACCATGTGTGTGTTAAACCCAGAAGGAAGTATACAGATAACCCCATTACCATAGTGTATATCGTGTAACTACATGGCTCCTTGAACCATCAGATGGTATGTACACCAAGTGTGGACCTCCATGTGTATTAGCTCCTTCTTTAAATACTTACACACTTTTAAAGTACCAACTGAGTTTGCCAAGGACATCCTTTGATTGAAATTGGATTAAGATTCTTTACTTCTCCCATATAATATCTACCCTATTGAGGTTCTAGGTGCCCTTTCTGTTCAGGGTGTTCTTTTGTTCTTACTTATCTTAAGTTGTGACATGAAGTTGAATTGTACTGGTAAAGGTCCAAAAACTGTTGCCATCTTGAGATTGAGAATGTCTGAAGAGGACAAGGTGACACCTTACTGAGCTAGGTATCCTGAGGCTTTAGTGGTGCTACTTTATTGACCAGATGGGTCTTTGATATGAGCAGCGATGTTGTCACTATGAATGTCATTGAGTTCCTTGTCGACGGGTGAACTTGCCAGCAATAATGGTGTCTTTGATTTAACTGTCGTTGCCGGTGTATCGATGACGAGAGTTATGGATGATTTGGATGTAGGTGATGGCTTCCTAGTGAGCAAAAAAGCACCAATATCACATTTCATTCTCAATTGTAAAGCACTGCAGAAAGTAAAAGGAACCGTTATCATCAGGGCAGTTGTCAACTGTATCGTCTACCAAGTTTTCAGTTATTCTTTTTTGCGCAGGAGATGCCTCATGTAACACTTCGTTTGGCCTATCAAACGTATTTGTGAGCTTTTTGGGCAGTTCTCCTACTGTAGAAGGCAATTCCTTGCCAGATCGTACCCTCTCTGAGTGCTCTCCCTCAAGTTGTTGCTGAGGTTTGTTTGGTTCAGGAGATGGCTCCTCATCAGAAGTATATAGACTTATTCAAGAAGGTCTGCTAAATTGTACAGTTCTTGGGCCTATCTGTTGGCTAAAGACAATCTGTGCATGAAAAATGCTGATTTTCAGTATACACCCTCTTTTAGCCACTGGGAGCACACAGTCTAAATAAAATGACTTTGTTTCGCACATTGTGAGAAGAGTTTGTAGATTTCCACTGAGCTAAAGTCTAGGTACATTAATACTGCTGCACAAACTGTCCCACGAAATTTGTGGACGCAATGGAAATGCTAATAATTTAGTAAATGAATAGAAGTATATGTTTCTGAGCTTAGCTCAGAAGGGTTCTCCCTTTCACATGATGTGCAGTAGAATGTGGTATGATACCCTCTGAGGAAATAGTTTATTCTACTTTCGCCTTATTGTTTAGACTTTGGGTCCTTTCTAATTTGATGAATGGATTACTGAAGCAAATAGTTTTCTATGTACTGTATGGAAGGTTGGAGTTACTGCTAATATATGTGTTACAGTGGGAACTCCCAACATGTCAAGCGCAAATCATTCAAACTTGTGAATCTATGAAATCAATCAGTAGATTTACAGAGTCTTACCATACATGTCACCTGTGAGGGTATCCAGGCGCTTGCAGCGCCAGTTAATTAGCTGACTAGCCAGATCTTCAAGGACTCTCAGAACTCTGAAAGTGGTGGGGAGGTCCGTAGATGAAAAGGTAGCTTATTACTGGTCTTCGCTGCTAGGTAGGAGGAGCAGCTGACTTAGTATCTAATACGTCGGACATTTTGGGGTGGGGAGGGGTATAATGGTTAGAGAAAGGGACGTGAAGCTGAGGTGTATAGTGGGTTGATGGAAGTTCAGGTGGTGATTCAAGTAGGTGGGTCCGCAGTTGTGTAGTTCCTTGATTGCATGGGTCAGGAGCTTGAACTGGCATCCTTTCAGTACAGGGTGCCAGTGGGGTTTGTCTAGGGAGATCCAGGTCGAGTTTGGCTGTGACATTCTGTATGGTCTGTAGTCATCGGATGAGGTGAGCTGCAATCCCTGCTTGGAGCGTTGCAGTAGTCCAGGTACCTGCAGATGAGGCCCTGGGTGATGGTGCGTCTTGGGCTT
The DNA here is from genome assembly GCF_964261635.1 of Lissotriton helveticus. Lineage (NCBI taxonomy): Eukaryota > Metazoa > Chordata > Amphibia > Caudata > Salamandridae > Lissotriton > Lissotriton helveticus. Next base: position 144,737,861 of record NC_136060.1, on the reverse strand, counting down.
TGGGGTAGCCAGTTGAATATCTTATTTAGCATGCGGATGATGAAGAAGCAAGAGGAGGAGATGGAGTTGAACTGAGTCGTCCTGTTTAGTTTGTTGTCTAGAATGATGCCTAGGTTCCTAGTGTAGTTAGTGCAAGTAGGAGTAGGTCCAAGTTCTGAAGGCCACCAGGATGCGTCCCATGGGGAGCTTTTGTTTCAGAAAATCAGTACCTCTGTATTGTCTGAGTTGATCTTCAGGCAGTTGTTCTACATCCAGTTAGCGACGTTAGTCATACAGTTGTGGAAGTTGGTCTTAGTGTTGGTGTTTTGGCAATGCTGACCAGAGGTATCATATAAGAGTTGAAGAGGGTGGTGCTGAGCGAAGATCCTTGGGGTACTCCATAGATCAATTATTTATTTATTTATTTTTTGCACTTGTAATGCGCACAGATACCCACAAAGGGTTTCCCGGCGCCAGGGCTAAGAGATCGAAACACAGAGAGCAGCAGCTGTCAGTGACCACAATTACTTATTAAACAGCCAAGTTTTAACGTTTTTCTTAAAACTAGCGAAGTTGTCCTCTTTGCGTAAGGCTAAGGGGAGGGAGTTCCAAAGAACTGGTCCCATATGGGAGAAAGATTTCCCCCCCATTCGGGCCAGTTTAAATCTAGGAACCACAAATGTTGCTCCATTGAGAGAACGGAGATTTCGTACAGGAACATGGGGCCTGACCAATTTTTGCAGATATTTTGGTGCAGTTCCTGCCCTGATCTTGAACATATAAGTCAAGGCCTTAAACCGGACCCGATTCTCAACCTTCAGCCAATGAAGGTCTCTGAGGTGCTTCGAGATCCTTGCTGTCCTGGGGATCTTACATAACAGCCTGGCTGCGGAGTTCTGGACCAGCTGTAGCCGCCTGGTTACGGCTAAATTGGAACCCAGGTATAAGATGTTACCGTAGTCAAGCCTAGATGTAATTAGTGCATTGACTACGGTCTTCTGGGTATCCACAGGCAGCATCCAGATAATCTTCCGCAGCCATTTGAGGATCGTGAAGCAGGTACCAGCCACTTTGTTAGCCTGCTGTTTCATCGATAAAGAGTCATCGATGCACACCCCTAAGTTTCTAACCTGGGTGGCCGGTGTGGGGAAAGCGCCCAAAGAGGGCGGCCAATGAAAGTCCTGCCACAGATCACGATTTTTCCCCAGGAGAAGAATCTCCGTCTTCTCCCCGTTGAGCTTCAGCTGGTTAGTTGACATCCAGCTGAAGACTTCCTGAAGACCTAATTTCAGCACAGAAGGGGATGAAGACTCTGAGTTGGTAAGGGAAAAAATAATCTGCGAATCATCCGCATAGGTCATGAGTTCAAGACCTACCCGCTCTGCTAAATCAGCAAGGGGGCGGAGATACAGGTTGAAGAACAACGGACTTAAAATTGAGCCCTGGGGCACGCCATGGGGTGACAGAAAAATATCCGACTGGGCATGTGAGGACGAGATCTGAAACGTCCGGCTGCTCAAATATGATCTAATCCAGTCCAGCGCAGTGCCTCCGACACCATCCTCACTCAGCCTGGCAAGCAGTCTGTTGTGTGAGATGGTGTCGAAGGCTGCGCTCAGATCGAGCAGGACGAGAGCAACCGTTTGCCCGTCGTCCAGGAGTCCCCTGATCTTCTCCGTGACTCCCAGGAGGGCAGATTCGGTGGAATGGCCTGCCCTGAAACCCGACTGGGAATAATGGAGTAGGTTGTTATTCTCCGTGTACGATGAAAGTACACTGTGGATGTGCTTCTCCAAAATTTTAGAGAAGGCAGGCAGCAGGGATATCGGGCGGTAGTTTGCCATCAATGAAAATTCATAGCTGGAGAACCTGCTAACTCAAAGTTGCTAGCTGGCAACATACTAAAGGACATTTTCAGTCATTTAGGACCGCTCCTATTTTTATCCTTTAAGAACCACCATCAAACCATCTCAGGAGTTGTCATCTTTACACACTTTTCGAGGCAAGAGTCTGTAACCTCAGGAACTCTCTCTGGATCTGTATATCATCACACCTTTCCAGCTGGCTTCCACATCCATTGTCATTTGAGAATGGTTTTCTATGCCAGAGGAATGCTTGCTCATCTTTAACTTCACTAAACTTAAAATATGGCTTTCCACTTGTATCGTAAACCGCCCAGCACTCTAAACACTTTGTTGTTCATTCTTGTTCATAAATGTGTCCTTTATCACTGTCTGTATCTATCTATCTCTCTCTCTCTCTCTCTCGGTCTCACACTCTCTCTTTAGGGCCTTTGGAAATGTATCTTTATTTAAGGTAACACTTTCAAGAGCCTTCTGACCAAATTAGCTACAAGCAGGGTCAGAAAGTATGACCGGGCACAAAATTAAAGTGGCCCACATTAGCGATTCCAATAGTTAAAAACAATCGCCCACGTTTGCAAATCCAGACCGTTTAACATTTTTAAAGGCAGTGGTATGAAGATGTTTTGCAAGGTATGAGAGACTGTACGCATTTGTGCTTTTTGCAGGCAACGTTTGTGGTAAATAAACAGCAAAAACTGCCTCACCAGACCATAAAACCTACCCACTAACAGTCAAAAAACTGCCCCTCAGAGTGACCTGTGAAATCAGCCCTTCGGGCACTGTCAGATTGAGCTACGTGCCAGTCCGATCCTGGCTACCAGCCAATTTCGCCCTTCCTTGTTGCTTCAGAAGTTCTGGTATCCAAGATATCCATATAGCGCCAAGATTTATAGATGCAAATGGCCTTCTTGATGGGTATGTAACTAACTTCTAGCCGGATGATGGTCAAAGATGATTCTGTTCGGAGTCCTCTCTCTCTGTCAGATGTGTTTGGCATGGCTGACCACTCAGTTTTACATTTTTATCTGTGCACTAGCTGTGCAGTGACCCTCTGATTTAGGTCCATTTGTAACATTGCTCATAAGCTATGTCTGGTCTTTGTTCTACCCTGAGTCCAGAATCTTCTCTTGGCAGCTCCCAAGTTTCATAATATTTTCACTTTTCTCTTACTGGGGCAATTCATCAATTACCCTGACTGGCGTACATATCCTCTACAACTAGGTATAGGCATGTTAGTATTTAGAAAACGTTTAAAACAAAGATTGAGTGATTCAAAGCTTTTATTTGACTTAAAGCTGTATTTCTCAAAATATTAAATAACACAGATGGCCAACATCTGTCTCACAGTTCTCTCGTCCTCGGGGCCAATTACAGTTAATATGTATTCTTAACCATATTGGTGTCTCTTAATCCCATGTATATTATGCATATTTGTTTGTTTTACTGACCCTTACACCAACAATTTCCTGAAATGGATGGATGAAGTAGTGCACAGTCGAAAGTCGCAGTTAAAGATTGCAACGAAATACTAGCAATTCCAAATAATTAATTATAGATGTCATCGGAGGTAATTGATGCCCATCTTTCATTCCCAATAATCATAGACCCTGACTTAACCCATTGAAGATCATTTGGAACCTAGCAGTCAGCCTGGATTCTTATCGGTTTGTGGGCCTTAGATACCTACAATCACAGCCTCCTGTTTTTTGCAGCTGTTGAATCCATATTCTCTCCGTAAACTTCTTAAAACATGGCTGACAAACACGAGAAAAGTTTAAATTATTTATTTTAACTATCGTGCTCTAGTAGGTAGTATACGTGGCACAATAAGCGAGAATATTCCTAATTCAAATACAGTCGGCATAGTAAGTAATCCATAAATCATTGTATAAGACAGGGTTAACTAACCCCCCTCCCCTTCTACAGAAGCAAATTCATTATGTATCAAAAGATCTCCAGGTGTTTGCAGCACACCTCGTACCTTAACATGCACAGATGAAGGTTCTACATCTCGGGGGTAGTCACAATCTTGTCTATGTATTTGCCTGTCTGTGCATACCTATATGACAGAGTATATGTTCCCAAACAACAGCTGCATGTGTGTGTTTTGTCTATGTGCTAGAGCCTGACCAAAACAGAATAACAAGGGGGCATTGTGTTTGACCTTCTCTACAGTGTTCAGACTAAATCCCAGGAAAATACAGAACACATAAATAACAGTACTTTCTGTGTGAAAGTATAGCGTGGCACAAAGCGTAATGCTTGTGTGTAATAACATGTGCAAAGTAAAGACTGCAGCACGCTCATGCTAACACAGGGAAAATGGCAATGGGCATGCACGGGACATATGACGCCCTCCCAACACCAAAAGTGACAGCAGAATTCAGGTAATAAACAGTCCCAAAGTGTTAGAACAGAAGTGCAGTCAGTTGTTCATTGATATATGGTAATAAGCAATTACAAAATTCACTCCCACCCCAAAAAATAATTATCATTCTAATCTTTCAAAATGTGCCGGGGGACACCAAAATGTGTGATGCCAACTGAGAGGCTAACAATTTTAATATAAAATCTGCTCCTTTCGATAGACAAATATCAACAAACCAATTGAGCAGGGTGAAGGAACAAACGTGCTCCTCGGTGCCAGATGTTGATAAGACCTGTTTTGATTTCGATGAAACTGAGATCCAGAAGATGCGGTGCCATTGCACAGAAACTGTCGATGGCCACTGGTCATAACGCCAGGCTATGAAGCAGTCGCATGGCCTAGGAACAGTCCAGATGATGAGTCACTAAAGTACTCGTCAAGAATTTGAAATCAAGGGCAGCTTGTGATGGAGTAGCCAGGCAGACGTCCAGGGCCCATTGAAAGGTGCACTCTATGCAATTAAACACAGGTTGCACGCAGGTGAAGTAACCGTAGCGGAAGGTTAAACAGAACTGGGCATCCAGAGCATCCAGGACCACTACTCCAAAGAGTCGTAGCATGCGCTTAAGGTATAGCTGCAGCAATTCCTGCCCTGGAAGGACCACAAAAGGGGCATCCATTGCGGGATTGCAGGAACCACACTACAATGCCCAAACTAAAGACTGGCAGCAGTGGGAACCCACTGAGCACGCTGGGAAAAATAGAATGTATAAAAGCTGGCATTACCCCAAATGTAGTTTGTAATGAGGTCACAAGGCAGGAGCCCACAAGTTTAAAAAAAAGTGGGCCAAGGCCCTTGGTATCAGACGCATTAAATATATGATGTATCAGTTCACTGAAATGTAGGGGGAGATTCATGTTTAAACAAGCATTTACAATGCAATGGTTTCGCCTTTGTTAAAGTTAGAGCTATTGGCATTGCTCTTGACATTATTTTTATTTGTTTTTTTTAACATAAATAAATGGCATTGTCATTTACATTGCCAACAGCTTAATCTCGCAAATGTAAGACATATTGTACCCTACTGGACGAGCTCAGCAGACAGCAATTACTAACACACACACACACACCCAGAGACACACACACACACCTAGGAGAGCAAGCACAGCGAGGGGGCAGGGAAGCAAGCGCAGCCAGGGGGCGGGGGTTTGAATAAAAAATAAATAAAATGGTGGGGCTGGAAGGAATAGCACACCAGAGTGAAAGCAAGTAGAGAGATGATGAAGCTGGAATTATGGAAACAGTTGCACATGAGGGAAAGAGAAGATGGGGGAGTAGAGAGCAACACGAAGTATGTGTGGCAGGCCTTTGGGGGGAGAAGCACATAAGGGAGAGAGCATGGAGGGGCTAAAGAAACAATTTAGCTACCTAAGTGTGTGCAGCGGAAGAATAGAAGTAGCCAATCAAAAGAGTGGTAAAAAGAGCAAAGAGGCAATGCTTCAGAGAAGGGACAAACACAAGCCATCCATTAAGAAGCAAGCAAGAGTAATAACAAAGCCAAACTATGGTACGCAATAGCAAAGCTGTAAGCCCACTGTAGGTTTCTGGCATGGTACACAAGTCTTTGGCCTACAGACAGCTAAAAGCTATCTGGTAGGCAAGCAGCAACAGTACGAAATGTATAAATGAAGTATGAAAAATCCAAGAAACCTCACCACTGTCAACACATTTCAGATGGCAATTGACCAACCAAAGAACATTTTAAAATCAACTGAGAATGTTGAAAGTCATACAAAATCTCATACTCCACGTTATGGTCAGAGCTGCAAACGTTGGAACTATGTTCAAGTCCTGGCATCAGCTCAACATCCTGTGATTATGGATAAATCATTTTATCTTCCCTAAAGTAAAATTAGTTTCCCTAAAATAAAAATACATTTGAAATGTTCAATGTGACTGGTGCTTAAGGGCATTGCTCTAGTCAGTGCCTTTGTGATGTGTTCACACTGTATAAAGCTAATTAGACTAACCAGATGGTGGCGCATTTTTTGGGGCAATTCCGGGGACTAATTGTGATCCCAATCCGAGGCTGCCTCTAGGATATCATGGCTACACTTTTAACTATTTTGGTAAAACTCTCAGGAAGTTGGCGCTGTTCTGGTACCCCCTATCAAGGCTCAATTCTCCGTCTGAGTCATGGTGCTTCTGAAACAGACACGTCTTATTCAGCCGAACACAGCTCCCAGCCACGTGGGTACAGCTCCGTGCAGCTTGGCCTAGCTGTGGGAAGGAGGGCACATCACTCATGCTGCTCGGGTCTGTCTGGGGCAGGCTGGCTCGCTGTTCTGCGGCTTCCCCTGCTCTCGTGGCACAGACCTCGTGCGGCTTGGCACAAAGCATCGCTCTCGGGAGAGAGGCCCAGCACCCGTGCTGTCTGACATGCCTCCCACAACACAAACCCCAGAGAAATGTTTGCTTCACAGCTCCGAACAGGTGTGAAGTCTTTATTCAAGGCCAGGGGCTATCACGGGCGAGAGGAGAGAGATGAGGCTATGGGGGCAGAGAGCGAAGGGACCAAGAGAAGCTAGAAATGATGAGAGAGAAAGTGGACGAAAAAGGGAAGGCAGTGAGAGGCATGAGAGAGAAAGAAAATGGTACTAACATGAGGAGAGAAAACAAGCAAAACAGAACTTGGTGACGTAACGGGCAGATGGGTATAGAAAGGTGGCGAGGATTTTAGAGCGTAAGAGGAAAAGGACCACACAAACCAAGAAAGAGGGGAGGTAAAGGAGGGCTGGTGAGCCGAGAGGGGCAGAGCAAAGAAAATGAGGGACTGCGACAGAGAACGGGTGCGAGTGGCAGAGAAAGGGATGGGCAGGGTGGAGAAAGGGAGGGGGGTTTCTAGAAAATGCAGTAGGGTAAAAAGAAAATGACGAAAGCAGGCGGTGGGAAGTGGCAGAACGGGCCATAGGAAAGCAACAAACAGGCGAGGGGTGAGGAAAAGAGGCGGAAGTAAACACAGCGCAGCTGGGCCATGGAGGCGGCGGGGTGAGCAGCAGGCTGGGCGAAGGCGGGATGCACGAGTTTAACACATGCTTCCAGTTGGGCTTGGCCCGGGGCCTCCAGCAGTAGCGTGGCTCTGTGTGCCGCGAGACAGAGGGAAGTGCTGAGCAGGAAACCCTCCGGCTGGGCCCTGCAGCCACAAGCACAAAGGCCGGTCCAGGCGCGCGGCACAGAGGTAAGTGCTGCCCAGGAAGCCCCAGAACCCCCGGGTGTCTCTTTGATCACAAAGAAAGCCCCACTAGTGAAGAGTTTCTCTTTTCGCGGAGTCTGTTCCTGTCCTGCCTTCGAAGCACGAAGTCGAGCAGGAAGCCTCCCAGTGCAGGGCCTTGGCTTAATTCAACTACTGGAAAGTGTGACAGAACAGGCGGATCTCGAGACTGCCATCACGCAGCGCGCAAGCTGCAGCATCCACCCCCGCCCCCTCCCGTCGATCCATTGCTACCACCTAATCCTGAATGCACTCACCAAGGGCGGGGCTCTCCTGCACGGGGCCTCGCTGGCGGCCGCACTCCTTTCTCCCGGGCACTTTTCCCCTGGCAAAGAACAAGCGGCGGCGGGACTTCCGGCTTGCTTGCGGGCCGGCCGGACCAGATTCGGGGGCGTTCCCGGCTTTTGGCTGACGTAGCATGACGTAGCCAAAAGCCAACAAGGAAAGGCACGGAAGCGGGGGGGCGGGAAAGACACCGAAGCGGGAGGGGGGGCGGGAAAGACACGGAAGGGGGGGGCGGGAAAGACACGGAAGCGGGAGGGGCGGGCGGGAACGGACAGCCACAGAAGAGCAGCGAGGGCGCAGCACTCGTTTGGTGTCCTGAATGAAAAAATCATAGCGACGAAAACAAACAAAAAAACTCCGCCAAAGAAAAACAAGTCAGGTCCCGGGCCGGCAGCCAATCACAGCGCGGCCCGGGAATGACGTCACGGGGGTGTCCCGGGCCGGCAGCCAATCACAGCGCGGCCCGGGACAAAGGGGCGGGGCTTAAAAAAAGCCCGAGAAAAGCCCCCGAATCGCGTTTTCCCCGAGAAAGCGTGATTGACAGCCTCTGTCTCCCAATGGCTAGCCTCCATTTATGGAGCTAGCCAATGAGAGACAGAGGCGGGTCATCAATCCCACATAGAACTCAAGAGGTTTTTTAGCGCATGCGCACTACGTGCGCACTTGCAGGCAAAACCTAAAAAGACTGTATTTTATTGGATGTTCTCACTACGTGCAATTCTAAGGTTTCGCGAGCTGAAGTAAGAGCCACTTCTTGTTGAAACAATAATTTGAGTCTGTTCCGCTTATTAAAATCTATTTTCAAAGGTGAAATAGAAGGCCAGATTGAACTATCAAAACTCCAGTGCAGAGGAGGAAACCGAACGTTGTTGCAGCAAATGACTCCACATACGGGATTCATGTATATAACTGCTCCCAAGAGGTTTGTAGCTACCCATCAGGAAGTGTTTCATGCAAGCAGTATACTGAAAAGTAGAGATAGGTAATGAGATAATACTGTGTACTAACCAGACTGCAGACTGTATTTCTGCTAGTGTAATAGTAATCTGTTCAAGTTTCTCAATATATAACATTGTATAAACAGCCATTGATTGCGGTTTACCTCTCAAATTAAATGGCAAGAACAAAGCAGTGTAATTAAGGTAATGCCAAGTAACGTGCCCGTTCTTCGGTGTTTGGAGTGTCCAACTAAATTGCATTATGGATCTAAGTTGAGTCTAACCATAATATAATGTTGAAACTTCACTTTGCACAATATCAATGACAGACTATATAATATTATACAAACTATAAATATGAGATGACAAAGTTTTTATACTGTTGTCTACCACAGCAAGGACTTTATCCAAATTATCTTGATCAATTTGGCGTAAATGTACTGCAGCTTCTGTTTGGCATTATTTCCAAATTTCATTATAAGCAGCATAAACAAACCGTTAAGAATAGGGCGATTTCAGACCCAAAAGGAAATCTGACAGATTCAGGTCTTTGTATCGGCGGGAAAGATGCTGTTTAAATGCAGACCATGCCGAATGTTCTAACCATTGTTTGCATATTTTACCCACAGAATAAGTAGTCACTGTGTTATGTTGCATGGATTGTGAATATTCGGGATCAGGTCTATTTGATTAGAACCCAAATGTGCTGTTTAAAAAACGAGCATGACAAACATTAGTGCCGACTGGCCATAACAACCGTCCTGGAGCCATAAGTGAAGAATTAAACATACCATTTTGTATCCTGCCATTTAGTTGATCTTCATTATCATTTGTATAAGATTGCCAATCATCGAAAGGGATGGAATAGTCTGAGTTTTCAATCCTTTAATTTTAAGCAATCCCATACAAGTAGTTTGTTGGACAGTATCATTTAGAAGAATTATTTGTGAAGTTATGAGACATGCTCAAAATATAAATTCTGTACCTTGGACCTGCCAGGAATTAGTGCCCCAAACTGAATTCAACTCTATACTGTCTTTCCAGTAATCCTATCCCTTTAAGCTAATTCTTCAATAAAAGAAGCCTTATAGATTAGCTTACTTTGAGTGAGTATATATTTCTTCAGGGGAGTAGGAACCAATTTAAAATAGTTCTGATTGTGCGACTAACGCATTATAACCAGTGAAATATGTGTACTTCATTTTTTGTGTTTGTGAGCTATCCTGAGGGGGAATTAGGCAATGATCCTATAGAGTAAAATTATATTGGCGCCGCAATTCAATTTATGATTTGGAACTCCAAGTACTTCCACATAAAATATACAAGAGAGAGGAAGATTTCCAATATATCATACCATACCATTCTTAATAAAAAAATAAAATACAATCGGGGACCTAACATATTATATTTTCACTATGCAATAGAAATTTAAAAACATTATTTTTAAAAAGCAATAATTACTCCATATATAGTCACAATGCATAATTTATAAACTGCAAGTGCGCATATGTAGGAACCTTTACATAATCAATTATAATATAGTGCAAAATATGCAAATTGCTTTATCCCAATAAATATTCTAGCAGCTTCATTTATGCATTTCAAGTCAACTAGGTTTCAGTTTATAATGTGCAATATATGCTGCCCAGCCGGGGCTATGTTCAGCATACCAAAACGAAGTATATAGGGGGCGCAGACAAATAACACGTGATTTAAGTCTTGCCCGAATTTCTAGTTTATAATGTGCAAAATATGCTACCCATCAACCACAATGTTTAACATAACAGAACTAAGCACCGCATAAGAAATCTCTCTGAAAAGTGTTTATGAATTGTTTGAAAATCGAAATGTTCTAAAACATACTAATAGATGGGCAAAAAGACAGTCCCAGGCTTCCTCTGCAGTGGTGATGTTATACTTTAAAAAGACAGGTCTCAATAACCTGCGTCATTGGGGTTGTAATGGGGGACAGACAACACATGATTTAAATCTTCTACCCAATTTCCACATAGGTCACTAAGTCTGTTCTCCCTAGGGAATCCTTTCCATGCCACTCTTGTATTACACAAAGGTAGGAGATGCATCCTTAACAGCAAAATGGTTCTCCACACTCTTTGGGGAAATATTTCATACAACGTACGATTGTGGTATTTAATTCATACTACTCCCCACTATTGTGGTGTCTCTAGAATGCCCTGAACACAAAGTAGTATCTCTTTTGCGGCTGACTTTGTAAATTATTTTTTTGATTAGAGTTTTCAATACATGTTTTGGGAAAGGGCATACACCACTTTACCCGATTTCAAATAAGTCTAAGGCTTTCCCATAGTTTCTAAAAACAACGGTTGAGGTTTGGCATCATGCGATTACCAACCCCAGGAATTGTTACAAAGGGAACCCTGTCAGTAGTTAACTGATAAGTATACTTAGTAGGAAATCCTTGAGGAAAAGCTGTTCCATCCTGACATGCGGCTATAGCAGCCAAGATGTCATCATCAATTTTAGTAATAGAATGTGTAATCGCTGCTACTCTAGTCGTGGCTACTGCCGATTTGGCTGCTTGATCAACCATTGAATTTCCAACGGCATGTACTCCTGCAGGTTGATGGCCCAATGTATGTACAACATGTGTAAGTGGAAGGCGATCTTAAAGATCAGCCACCTTTACACAAAACATTTTATGCTTTATTGTGCTGCTGTTCGAATCACGAAAGTCCATTTGTTTCCAAAAATGTAGATAGTTATGTAATGCTGTACACAGTAAAAAGAATCACACACCACAAGTGTACGACTTCGGATCAAAATGCTCGAGAGCCAAAAGCAGCACTTTCATCTCTGCCAACTATGCCGTACAGTCACCCAGAGACTGTGTATTAATCAGACTGGAGTGGAAACTCCATTGACCATAGTGACTACAACTATAGCTCAACCTGCAGAATAAGTCTTCTTAGAGCCAATTGCCGGTTGTGCTGAACCATCAGTGTAAATTATGTATTTATACTGAGCAAGACAAAGAAGCGTAGTAGGGGATGAACATGTTCGTATTGAAGAAACTCCAGCGTTTGTAGTGAAGGGTAAAAAAACCAAGGAAACCTCAACAGATGTCAAAGACGTAGCCCATTTAATCCAATGCGGGTGAAGGGCTTCAGAATAGGGAACGCTAGCATTTGTAACCGCCTTTAGGGCAGGTACAGGTGAAACAACAAAGATGTGTTTACCTTATGCGAGAGGCCGTTTATTAAGGATGGCCATCTGCTCTGCAGTCAAAAATAATTCAGTAGATGAAAAATGTAGCTCGACAGGAGGGTAAAGATGAGATTGGAACAGTGTTACCCTCATTGAACGTGACATAAGTAAAAACCAATTGCACCTGGTATTATGCAGATGACTAAATTTGCGTAGCAAGTAGATCATACTGTAAGTCAAGTAAGACTGCAGTATGTTCCGCAAGGCAAGAGGGAGGGGTAAGTGATGTATCAAAGTATAAAGAGGTTTGATTTGTTGAGTGTACTCAAGAATGCAAGTCTTGCCAAAAAAAAACAAGCATTGGCATAGCCAATAGGTCTCGCCTTTGGGACCTTATAAGTATTTAGTAAAGCAGCACAATATCCTTGGTGCAACAATATCAACTGTTGCATGGGTAAACACTTATAAGATCCCAAAGGCGAGACCTATTGGCTATGAAATGCTGGTTTTTCCTTGCTGTCGCCTGGTGCACTAGCTCACGCTCTCATGTACAGTGGCACCACGAGGATGACTTTCATCTTTTAGCCCTCGCCTAAGCAGCCCCATCTCCCATCCCAAGTAGAACATTTTGCTTCCGTCCGGGGGCTGGGTCCATGGGATGGATGATGTAAACATCACTGAACTTTTCTCGTACCCGTTGTGTGTGTGTGTGTGTTTAGAGAGCCAGGGGGGTGAGGGCTGCAGTGTCAGTTGACTGTCCCAGACAAACAGAGCAGCCTTTAAAATGGTTCTACTTTATTCTTACCAATCGTGATACTGCAAGAAGATGCAATAGCCTATTCTAAAGCGGTGTTGGTCATCTGGTTCTGCTGCACCTCTTAGTTTGATTTACTTTAGTAACTGCAGCACGGCAATATAATATACATTCCACTTTCTATACAACGAGTGGCATGCAGGCTCCGTGCTTCTCTCTTATGGTTCTCCGAGCGGGTTCTTTTTTGTGCTTTTTAGAACAACATAGCCGCTAATAAGTTTTTCAAGCAGCATCTGTCATTTTTTAGCACTACTTATACTGTATTTGCACGTTCAATCCACCCTGCCAATGTGACTTAAACACGCATTTGCAATGCAATAGGTCTTGCATTAGACAGAACAACAGAAGTGAGTGGAAGGCAGAATGTCGAGAGGAGGAGAGAAAATAGAGAAATATGAGGTGTTAGTGGGAGAAGAAGGGAGGGGACAGCAAGGCAGAAAGAAGGAAAAATGGAGCACGAGGAGGCTGGAGAGAAATTGTAAAAGGGAATGAAAAGACATAAAAATAACAAGCTGCAAGTTTCCAAACATTAGAAAGAACACAAAGCAACCAGTCACATTTTGTTTAACAGTGGTAGTTGCGCTGGACAATTTTTTAACTGCGTGTACTTGAAGGTTTGCGCTTCTAAATTGGCTTGACCTAAAAAGAGGAGGACCTGGAGGATGTAAAAACGCGGAGAGAGAAGAAGAAGTGGAAGTAAATGAGGAATAGGTGGAGAAGGGGAAGCAAAGAGACATGATGAAGTGATATGCAGAAAGATGGAGCAATACAAGTGATAGTGGAGAAAGCAGGGCAGCGAGATGAAGGGGAGAAGGGAGATTAGTCCAGAGATTATTGTTAAACTGTGACATGGAGGCAAAAGCAGTTAATAAAAAGAGAGCGCATTACAGGCCACAAACAGCTTTAAATTACTCTGCGTATTGCTAGGCACGAGCAGGCAGGAGAGGTGTGTGGGGAACGAGAAGGGGTGGCGGGGTGTGAGGGAGAGGGCAGGGGAAGGAGCGGGGGAGACAGGAAGGGAAATGTATTGGTACGGAGGAGGGGGAGAATGGGGGAGGAGAAGAAAAGGCCGAGAAGAGAGAAGTGGGGAGAGAGGGTCAGAAAATGAAGGTGCACAGCAGGGAGCTGAGAGGACGGGGGGGGTGGGTGGGCAGCGGAGAGAAGGCAAGTGTGTTTCCGAGTGACCCCAAACGCGACGCGTCACTTCGGGTTAGTTGCCAATACACCGAAACCACTTTTGTGTGTATGGTGACAAATACTGAAAGGCTGTGGATGAACAACAGGCGAGGAGGCTGCATTGCCCACTCCTACCACCTCCGCAGCAAATATATCTCCTGTGTCCATCCATGTCACGGAAGGGGCTGGCCGCGCTCCAGCCATGAAATTACTGTCAGGGGCACAAAAGAAACAAGTATTTCCTAATTCTGAATAGGAACAACAAACAGGCGCCCGCTGTGTTTACGGGGGTTGGTGACAGGGGAGAGGCAGATGTGTAACACATCGCTGCTTCAGAGAAGGCACGCCAGCGGCCAGTGGGAGCTAATGAGCTAACGAGACAGCCCCGTGATTGTGGTCTTTATGTAATCCAGCCAGCTAGGGTGAACATTTGTACCGTCAGGGCCTGCAGCGAGCGGCAGGGGAGTGCCTACAATTAAAGGCGGATTGCCACCCGAGTCAGCGTTTATTCGGAGCAAGCAGCAATTTTTCGAGGCAGGATAAACAAATACAGATAACTAGGCAGAACGCAAAAATGGAATCGAGTAGCAATGGAAACCGAAATGAAAGACCAAGGCTGGAAAAATAGCTGTATGATTGCGACGGATCACAAGGAAACTCAGCAGCAAGGTCTGTTGCTAGCCACGGCATACTGATCCCACAGCGAAGAAATACACTTAAGCTCAGAGGAGGAGCACAGGGGCAAAGAATACACAAGGTTCTAGCAATCTGGAAACTACCAGGAGAACAAGGAAGCAAAAGACACAAAACAGGAAAGCCTCGAACACTAGTGCACACGGGAGAGAAGAGTACACAAGGCAACAAGTAGAAACACGAGAGACGGCCTGCGGCCGTCAAAGTGAAAGTACGGCCGGCGGAGGAGAAATGCGACACGGCGGGCAGGGGAGGGGGCGGAGCGGGGAGAGCGGCATGAGGGTGTGAAGCAGCAGGGGCCTGAGACGAGGCCGCCTTGCCTTTGATGTGGTAATGCGAGGCAAGCGGCTGGTGGCATTGTGCACGCGCTTTCACGTGCACTGGAAGAAATCGCCTGGGAATCGCCTGATCTCGGTAAGCTCTGTTTAAGCCGCAATAGATCGAGCTCCCGCTCTCAATGCGCATGCGCATTGAGATAGGTCGCTCGACCTAAAAAACGAGCAGAGACTGCAATTCTTTTAGGGTACAAGGTGGTTGCAATTGTGCACACTTCTCTAAACAAGCATTTGCAATGCAATCGGTCTCGCCTTTAGAACCTTATAAGTGTTTAGCCATGCATTATATTATCACACAATACTGCAATCGACTTTGTGGCAGTGATTTAAGTGTGGCAGTAGATTAGGCAGTGAACGTGGTATTTGAGCTCTTAGGAGTGGTCTGAAGATGAATACATTAAATTATTGATCAACTTTAATTACATTTATAATAAGTGCAGTCTACAACACTATTTCTCTCCAGAAACCGGTCATAGGAAGCTTGAATCCGGTCCAGGGAAGGCATGGCTTGGCAGTTCGGGCTGGACTGTTCCCATGAGGCACAGGATCAGACTGATTTGCATATGGCAATGTCTGAACTGGGGTGGCAGAGTGGGCTAAAGAACGGTGATGGATTAAACCCAGATCTGTTGACTGGGTGTGAGTGTTTGATTGGTTCAGATGCTCTGTCCATCACCACCCCCTTTTGTACCGCTTTGTTTGCCATAAGTTCGCGGGGTATGCTCAGACGTGAGTCCCTTGCTCACTTTGCCACTGGATTCAAGCAAGCCTGGCTGAAGACGGCTGTAATGCCAGAAACCGGTCCTAGGAAGCTTGAATCCGGTCCAGGGAAGGCATGGCTTGGCAGTTCGGGCTGGACTGTTCCCATGAGGCACAGGGTCAGACTGATTTGCATATGGCCATGTCTGAACTGGGGTGGCAGAGTGGGCTAAAGAACAGTGATGGATTAAACCCAGATCTGTTGACTGGGTGTGAGTGTTTGATTGGTTCAGATGCTCCGTCCATCACCACCCCCCTTTTGTACCACTTCTCTAAACAAGCATTTGCAATGCAATCGGTCTCGCCTTTGGAACCTTATAAGTGTTTAGCCATGCATTATATTATCACACAATACTGCAATCGACTTTGTGGCAGTGATTTAAGTGTGGCAGTAGATTAGGCAGTGAACTGGGTATTTGAGCTTTATGAGTGGTCTGAAGATGAATACATTAAATTATTGATCAACTTTAATTACATTTATAATAAGTGCAGTCTACAACACTATTTCTCTCCATGTGTTCCCATACCTGATGTGTTCCGCAGTTTAGTGCTTACTGTCATTTCATGTCAAAGAACAGTAGGTGTTTCAGCACCCAGTCTAATGTGCTGCATAGCCAAATACACAAGGTCACAAAGGCAAGATCTATTGCATTGCAAATGCTTGTCACCGCTTGCTTCACCGCAATGCAATAGGTCTTGCATTTGCAAGAGGTGGAGCTATTGGCATTGTAAATAACAATATATGCGAAAAAATCCTAGGACGTCTAGGTATATAAGTGTACAGATAAGACATGCCAGTTATCAAGAAGGAACAGTAGGGGAGGATGAACGAAGTTGTATAAAAAGTATATTTTTATTTTGTATATTTAAAAATCATATTAGAAATGACTGGGGGTCAAACCAATATGACGGGTATTAAAATAGCTTTGTCAAAATTCCATACAATAATCATCACGAGTTAACATAAAATTCATAGTACAAAAAATAGAGAAATATATTAACAAAAGCATACAGATAATCACATCAATAATAAAACAAGCATAGGAACTCGACGCGCGTTTCGGCAGGGGACCGCCTTCTTCAGGAGACACAATTTTAATTCCTGAAACACAATTTAAAAGAAAATCTATGTTATCTAAACATCCAAAGGATTTATAGTGACAACATATACAGGTATCATTACAAATAAATTTAAAAGCCTCCATTCCTGACTTGAGGACTGACCTTGACTATTGTTATGTACACTTAAAGCCTTTGATGGGCAATATATTTTGTCAATTGTACAGTATCTGACTCATTCAAGGCTCCCGTACCTTGGTTTATTACAATAACGATTACAATAACGAAAAATAACCTTAGGTCTCATTCTAAAACACTAAAGTAGAATCACTTCTAGGTTTTTGTATATCGGAATGAGTCTTTGTAGTTCATAGCATCTGGTAAATTTATAACATGGTGTTCCAAAATAACTGATTATTGCGAGAATAAAACAACATTACAGATCTAAAACAATAATGCTCAATTCACAGGGTATACTCACAAAGGTAGACTTCTATCCGTACAGCAAGAACACCCAAGGGGAGTCTTCATACAAACGTGATGCGTATATGGAATAGGTATTGGTAGAGGGATTCCTAATGGTGAAATTCGCATTTTTAAATAACAATGCCTTTTATTTGTGTTTTGGAAACCTGCCAGCGGTGTGTAAACACGCACTTTGTAGTTATGGTTGTTGCCAACGAGAAGCAAGGCTGACGGTAACTGAGCCTCTTTTACCTCCAGTCATGCTTCTTGTAAGCAAGGACTATACATACAAAGTGCATTTTTACGCACCACTTAAAGGTTTTCAAAACACATAAATAAAAGGTATTGTCATTTACAATGTCAGTCGCTCAAACTCTCGCAAATGCGAGACCTATTGCATTGCAAATGCTTGTTTATGAATGCTTCAGGTGTCATTCAGTACCCAGACGGACACATCTGAAACTCCATTTGAAACTAGTTTTATGCAGTCTCGCTGCAAGGGATTACCCAAATGTGTGGAGTAAACTAGAGTAAATGACTGCCCTATCAGCTTATTAAATGAGCTGCCATCCACAGACTTGAGAGCAATTCAAGTCCAGCCCCCGTTATTAAACAAACTTAGTGCTGAGGACATGCTGATAAGTGATCAGGGCACAGCTGATAAAATGATCTTACAGTCATACTAACTGACCAATGAACTAGGCTGATGAGGCACCAGTTGAAGAAAGGACAGTTAGATGTGAGGTTTGTATTCATCTTTAGATTTTAAGTGACCTGCTCTGGTGAGAGAACAGGCTTATAGTTGCTTGAGGCAGATGAGGTAACTTTCAGACTGCATGAACTGCCAAGAGCTGATCTGTCTGCAATTTGCACCAACAACATTTAGGTTATTCTATGTCTAGTTGACATACTGACACTCATCATGGACATTAAGAGCGTTACAGGCCCATTTGTTTATGTGCATTTTCAGGAACTGATATGTTGATGAAGACAAAAATGTTGCAATTCCAAAACCGATTAAAGTTTTATTATAGTTGAATTATAATTAAAGCTGGGGGGACCTATTACTGGTATGGCCTTTGTGCCAAAATACACATATTGTTATGTCTTTTGTATCAGCGGGAACAATGCTTCAGCTATTTTGTTAGTCAGGTGTTGGAATTTAATATTGTTAGGCTTGTCCCTGGTGTTTTTGCTTGTAGTCTTTCCTTTAAAGCTTAGGTGGTCACTAACGTTTTGTTAACACATGGCCACTATTTTAAAAGTGATAACATTGAGCAGAAGTAATGCTCGCTACTAAAAAGGTTGGAGACACTACAGTAATTAAGTGAACGTTAATAGGCTGTGTAGCCTAATACCGGACCTTCTAAATGGGGGCACAGCACCCACAGTTACCAGCTGCCTACTTGAAACGGCAATATTGACATAACTATTGGGGGCCATGAGTTTATACAATTCTGCGGTCAGCATTGTTTTCTTGTTGGGGTGGGGGAGGAGTATCCTTGCTAGCAGAGTTTTTCAGCCTTCCAATGTATGTTCCACTGCTCTTTAGAAGTCAGATAGCCTCCCACTGAAAGGCGTGCCAAACATTTGGTTGCAATCTCCAGCCAGGTTCGACGTGGGTTTCACTCGCCTACGGCTTTTTTGTACATCTGTCAAATGTTGTGATACTTGATGGGGAAGATAACAAAGCTTTCTGCACCTGCGACTGCCAGCTCACTTTACTCTTCACCTAAATGAGACAAAAAAGTTGGTACATATCTATGAGTCGATGACTGCCCCCCTGAAGAAACCTAGGCACAAGTGTCACGCGCCGACGACTACATTGACACTCACCCAATGCTTACTTGCCGGCTATCGAAAAGCTCCTTAACCCGCAAACCCACTCAGGGCACCAAACTATCACTTTTCGCTGGTTAAGATGAACCCTACAATGGTGCACACTTTACGCTGGGGGAGGGGGGTGACTGCCATCAAGTATACCATTTATATAAGCCATTCCTTTAAGCCTATATACTTGAATTCAGATATACCATAGAAACAAATTCACTCACTCGCTCCCACCGAGTCCTATTGGAGAAGGGAGAGTGTGAGCTCACGAGATTGCGTGTGTATTCAGGCTGCGGTCATTTGAGGATACTCTGAAATATGGCACCCTGGGGCACTTGGTACAGACCGAAAGGAATTTAAGGTGTGGCGGGTAACTTCTACATTTGGCTCCAAACGGAAAGCCAGTGCTATACCCAACAACATGACACATCATCCATATTTTAAATGCTTTAAAATCTGTCAAAAAGATGCAACTCATTAGAAGGGCTGCCACCACTTCACTACATTTGCTCCCTTGCTTGGCTAACAGATCTCTCGGGTCACCTCACACAGCTCCTCCCATCTCCCCACAGACTTTGATACGTAACAGTATGCTTATCTTAAACTCTCCAAGCAGCCAACCCAGATGTTCCGTGCAGTCTTGGTGGCTAATACCCGGGTGCTACTAAGGGTTGGCGGCTATTAAGGGTTGTATGTCATTACAACGCGGGCTTTTACCCCGCATGCCATTACAACGCGGGGATTACAACAAAAGTTGTTACTACGACTTTCGCTGGAGGGCGCTGGATAGTGGAATAGTTTAATTTTCTATTCTAACTCCAGCCCACGTTGACAGTAGGGAAGGTGTTGGATAAAAAATTAAACTATTACCTATCCAACAGCGCCCTCCAGCGAGTCGCTGTAACGACTTTTTTTGTAATCCCCGCGTTGTAATGGTAGTGCGGGGTAATCCCCGCGTTGTAATGG
This sequence comes from Lissotriton helveticus, assembly GCF_964261635.1. Taxonomy (NCBI): domain Eukaryota; kingdom Metazoa; phylum Chordata; class Amphibia; order Caudata; family Salamandridae; genus Lissotriton; species Lissotriton helveticus. The sequence goes on along the minus strand of NC_136060.1, from coordinate 144,717,871 downwards.
CTGTTCTCCCTTTTAAGAGCGAGAAAACAAAGCAGAATAAGGGAGCATGAAGGACTTATTAAAAACAAATGGATGGGAGAGAACAGTCACCTACCATGTTTTCCTGGTCAGTCAAAGCTAAGCTCTTCAGAGGGCAGAGGCCCAAGTTCTTATTTTTAGCAGACAACTGGTTGCAAGCGGAATGCATATTGAGAAGAGTTTTGGGTTGAGGCAAGCAAAAAAAAAAAAAAAATCCCAGAGAACAGCAGACACGCTGAGAAGAAGGCTGTGAACGGGCAGAAACTATACACTGTTCACCGGGCTTTATATGTTATTCACACTAGATTACTATCTGTTGAACCTTGCACTTTACTTGGAACTTTATAGAACTAGAGTGGAAACCAACTTAGATACAGCAAGGTGAAGAACCGCTTTTTCAAGCACACATGCTGCATTTAAAAGGCATTTATCCCGTGCCAGTTACCTTGCCACTGCTGACCGCTGTTCTTCCTCCAAGACGGCGTTTATGACTGGGTGGCACTGGCACCCCTGCTCCTAACTCGCAGTGGGGGCGAGAAGAGGAGGTGTCGGGCGAGTCTGGGACACCTCGCCCGCTTCCTTGAAAGTGAAAGCGGGTACTGCGCGCAGTTAAAAAGTAATACAGTCAAGGTTTGTAAAGTTGTTTTTGGTGAGCCGCATAAGAAAACAAAAGCTCTTTCACCATTATTCATATTAAGCGGGTGTGCACCCACTGCTTACCACTTATGAAAGGTAAAGCAGGCATGGCCCGCTGTCAAAAATAGAAAAAACAAAGACCGAAAAGAAAAGTACATCCGCCACTATTCCGGCTCAGGCTGCCGTGCTGCTTCATTAAACAAGTGACGGCTGCTCGTAAAATGAAAGCGCACATTGTGCGCTTTTGCAGGAAAGCATGTTGTGCCTGCAGTAGTAAATAGACATTAAAGAATGTAGTGATTACAAAAGATGTAATGTATAACAACTGAAGTACAGGGGCCAGTAGCCATGGGAGGTTACAAATGAAGATGAGAGGGTCCTAAGGAGGGACTAACAAGCCAATTACTAAATCAGAAGGCAGCATTTACGAATTACAAAGACACAAGCCAATGAAAAATACAGGCGGAGAGTGGGCGGGGCTTCCATCCCGTACTGCACTACTCAAGATCTTCCCTAGAGCAGAATTGGCGTGCTAACTCTAGGCTAGACCTAAAAATGGGGAGCCAAACCTCTACCCTCATGAGTCAAATTTAAAACCAAGAAAAAGGACACCAAGAAATACAATGTGAGACTTTGCAAAATTTAACTTTTAGCTAAGTACAGTGAATCGAGTAATAAAGCGATCCACTCTCGCCAAATGCGGATTCAATTCATCATTAATAAGTTATATGTCATTGAAATAGGATAAAGCGTCAGGATGAATATCATGTAAAAAGGACTTGACCCGTGCTGCAAAAACACTGGGGCTGTTATTCTATCCAATTGGTAAACAAGTGTATCATCGCTGGGAACCGAGGGCGTTAAATGCGGACCAATCATGGCTCTCTGTAGTCAAGTTGTGACTAAAAACCCATTTGAAATATCTACCATGGTTTTAAACTTTTTATGGACGATATTGTTAATCAGGGCTGTGCTGTGGGTGTTCTGCACTGCAAAGGAGCGTGAATGACTATTCAGTGTCTGTAATCCAAGACTGTCAGGATTCATAAGCGGAAAGAGGATTATTCTTAGAAGAGACACATGGCTCAAGAACAGCCTGATACTCCAACTGATTAAGAATGTCGTTAACAAATGCCTTTGCGTCACGTTTAATAGAATACTCAGTTTGCGGTTGAGCAGTGCAGCAAATCTGAATAACATGTTGCGGAGAGTTCACATCCCAACCAACCTGGTTGCCGCATTGGGCAGGAGCCAACGCAATGGCCCACTCGGAAGCATAAGCATGCTGCGAATCATTAGGGTCGAGATGTGAACAAGAAGGGAGGATTACATCTTCCTCATGAGGACAAGCAAGAACAAAGGAAGTAGGCTAATCGATCTCTGCCAATAAAATGTCATATAAAGAACTCAAATTGTCCCAAAATATAATATTAATGGTGTGTTTAACATCACCTTGAATCTGATTGTCTAAATGATAAAGTCTATCAGGAGGTGCAACACGAGTATCCCGGGTCTCAACCGTAACAAAGGTTTCAGTTGCTCTCGCCTCCAGAAAGCGGCAGAGTGTCTGGCGCACTATGGTGATTTCTGCCGTGCTGTTTTGGAGGGTTACCACCTAGCTCCTGTCCAGGAGAAGGGTTCTCACCGCCTGGGGCATATTTCGCTGTTCTAGCAGAAACATCTTCTTTTTGAAGGGACCTGTATACCGAGACGGTTCTTCTCTCTTGACATTAGAGTCAAAAGAGCACTGCATGTCCAATTTAGGCTGCACGGACTTGCCCTGCCTGTGATCCTGCACGCACCAGAGTTTTAATTTTTGTGCGATCACGCAAATCATATTGCCGCTCAGAAGTGTCCGGTGGCAGTGAGTCACCATGAGACCTGGGCTTCTGTTGTTGTCCAAATTTATCCCAAGATTTCTTAGGAAAAACTGAACTGCCTTACTTTTCAGAAGGAGGGTTTCCCAGACATTGCGCAGATGGTCTGGAACCCAACTTATTACGTCCCAAAGATGTTTAAACAGCTGAAATAATCACAGGCAGCTCACACACATGGTTGGCTGTGGCCAAAGCAATAACTCGCTGGCGTATAATCAAGGACACTGCTTTCACCTTTAACATTAGAAAGAATCATTTCGGAGACTACTGGAAAATTACCCACTAGGGCAGGACCTGCCACATGTTCATTCTGTACATGTTTGAGGACGTTCAGAAGAACGCTCATCGAGGGGGTGCCATAACAAAGTGTATAACAGCGCCAGGATACCCGTAGGGTGACAGTTTGCGCTATATAAGAACGTAATACAATACAGTGAACACCGTCCCCCAGGTGTTGCAGGGGGCAGGGAACAGACCGGTAAGCAAACGCATAGTAAGGATCCTATACTTCTCTACAGGAGCTATAAGGGGAAAAACAGCATCAAGCTGATCAATTTTCTGAGCCAACCCAAAACGGAAATTCGTCATGATTAAGTGGTCGTTTGCCCATAATTTAGGGGCAGCCCCTGGTGGAGCCGCCAAAAAGGCATTGGCAACAAACTGAATCAAACGTCTGTATAATTGCACTACTTTTTTTTTTTTTTAATGGTGCACTTGCAGCCTGTGAGGTCATTAGGTGTAAACATAACATTCCATGACATCGTAATGCAATATTACAGTTTCTCCATTTGTCACAAATATATGACTGTTAGCTATACTATTTCAGTCTGCTACAATAATATACAATACTAACATAAATGATAACTCTTTTGCAACCATCATTGGCCTAGTCAGATTGTTGGACGGACCAATGGGGCTAGTATTGTTAACATATTCACTGTGTTGTAATTTACCAAGTTGTGAGCATTGGGTTCGGATCAGTGATGTTTATGTGGGGGGAGGAATTAGTCGACTTTGTGGTCTCGTAGGTATATGAATATATTGAGGCTGTGCTTTTTGTCCTGGTTACGGGGGAGAGGGGTGAGAGGGCAGAGTGGGGAAGGGGGGAGGTGTTGGGTTGGATCTGCTATGTTTGAGACAGTCGGGAAGAGGATGGCAGCTGCCGTTGAGAGTTGGATTTATCTTGTGAGGATCCGATGTGGAGTTTGACGTGGTGTCGTTTTGATTCTCTGAATGTTAGATATATTTGCCAGTCTGGAGAATTAGTAGCTTTGCGGTGTTTTTGAGTATTGCTTTGTGCCAACTCATGTTTAGCAACTAGTGCCCTACTGAGGTCTGCAATGTGCATATGTGGAGGTGAGTTGGACTTCCATGACAAAGCCACCCTGCATTCGGCTAGACTGAGTACCAAGTCCATGTATTGATAGTTTTTTGTTGTGTGTTGCGCTTAGTTATTCCCAACAGAAATTGAGGACCTTGTGCCACAACTATTGTGTTTTTGGCCTCAGAGTGTAGTGGCCACCTCATTCCAGTATATTGTTATCTGAGGGCATTTTCAAACCCATGGATAAACGTGGTTTCAGGGTTGAGGCATCAGGGGCAGGGGTCTGGGGAGCCCTCGTTCATTCTTGCCAGCCTGTGTGGCGTTAGAAATGTATGGTGATGGTAATTGAATTGAGTGTCTTTGATTCTAACATTTGGGGATATTATCTTAGGGCAGCCAATGCTCTGTTCCAATTGTTTATCAGTTTGTGTAGTTGATGGTGCCTTATCCCAGTATTTGCTGAGTGGTTCCATGTGGGGATATAGTTGCTGGTTGCAGGGAGTTGTCTAGCATTCTGATTGCCTTTTTACCTGTTCCGTGTGTTAATAGTGTTTGAAGTGGATTGGATAATTTGAGTTTTTTTGTGTATTGCCCCATGTCCTGAATAACTGATGTGTCAGGGATACGTATAGTAGGAATTAACCTGGTGAATTCCATATTCAGCTACAAAAGTTGCAAACTCAGAGCATTGAGTCAACAAATAAGTCTCCCCATATCTTTATGCTGGCTGAAGACCAGTCCGCCAATTCTGGGCTTCACGCCCTGTTTTATGGCCAGAGAGTACCCCAAGAGGCAGGTCAGGTGCATAAGGTGGGGGTGAGTGCCTGGTCCGCAGGTACCAGGTCCAGCAGCTGTGTGTAGTAGGCATTAATATATTTCCTGGATTTTTCGGGATTGCTGCGTTGGAACCATTCAACCAACTGCATGATCTTCGTTTCGTGTAGGTAGGAAGACCAGTGTCCCAGTTCGGTGGTATTACGGCTTGCTAGCCATCTCATTGGCCATTGAACCTGTGCAGATGCACAATAATGCTTGTAATTAGGGGCACCAAGTCCTCCTTCTGTGATTGGGGCATAGAGTTTCGCAAGGGCTACTCTAATTCTGGACTTCCCCCAAATTAGGGATGTTAGAAGTGATTTCAAGTCTCGAAACAATTTACCCGGCAGCAGGAATGGGAGAGCTGCAAAGAAATATAGCAGCCAAGGTAGCAACAGCATTTTAGTTATGGCTATACGCCCTATTGGAGATAGTGGCAGTTCATTTAAGAACACCATGGAGGAGCAAGCATTGGTGATCGTTCTGCCCAATTTGCCATCTACTGTGTCCACTTGGAAGTGGTATATTTGAACTCCCAGATATTTGAAAGAATCATATGCCCAGGTGAGGAGGGCCTGTGGTAAGGCTGCTCTTTGTTCCGAGGACTGGGGGTCATTGGGAATAGGAGAGACTTTCCCCAATTCACTTTGAGGCCAGAGATGTGTTCGTAGCGGACCAGCAGTTCTATCCAACCGATCAACACTGATCGTTTGCCTTGGAGGTATGTCAGGGCATCATTAGCGTAAAGCGAGACATTGATTGTGTGCTTTGATTCCCCAGTCCACAACACGGTTACGCATTGCACAGGCTATTGGCTCCAACGCAGGGGCAAAAATAATAGGTGATACAGGGCACCCCGGTCTGATGCCTTGCTCAATATTGAAAGAGTCTGAGATAAGGCAGCCTTGACTCGCGCCTGAGATGCGAGCTATAATAATTTGATCCATTGTAAGAACTTGGGACCCATACCATATCCTGCCAGTGCCGCTCTTAGACATTCCCATCCCAGGGTATCGATGTCTAGAGAGGCAATCCATGTAGATTCCCCCATTATATGTGCCCGTTCTAGTAGCTGAAAGAGTCAACGCTAGTTGAGGCTGATGCTGCTGCCGGGGTTGAATCAATTTTGGTCGGGTGCACCAGTAGCCGTGTAATTTCTGTTAACCTATTGGCTAGTACCCTGCCCAGTATTTTGTAATCTGGTATGATCCCATCTGCAGCGGGTCTCTACCTGGCTTTAGGAGCACTACTGCTACAGCCTCCTTTAGTGAGGACGGCAGTATGCCCCAATCGTAAGCGTCTGTGTAAACCTGGTGAAGGCGAGGAACAATTTGCACTCTGAACGAGGCATAGAATTCCAGGGGCCAGCCATCTGTCCCTGGAGTTTTCCCCCCTGCCAATTGCTGTAAAGCCTCTGTTATCTCATTGTGCGAGATCGTAGATTCTAAGATTGTGTATTGGTTGTGCGGAATCTGCGGGAGTGTTATTTGTTGAAGGAAGAGCTATAGCTCTGTCATGTAGTAAGACGGGGGTGCTGTATAGGGAAGTGTAATATTGACTGAAGGCTAGATGGACCTCAGCCTGCGCGTTAACCAGGTGGCGTTCTGAGTTGTGAAAGGCTGTGATAGGTGTTTGGAACATGTCTGTCGGCAGTAAACAAGCTAGTGTCCGGCCCCCTTTGTCCCCATCCGCATGTTTTCAGGCTAGATATTTCTTGTAGCTTAGGGCACATAGTCTATCTAGCATCTCCTTGTGCTACAGTCTGGCTTGGGCCAATGTTGGAATTATCTGTTGGTCAGTGGGCAGCTGGCGCTCGCACCACTGTATCTCTGCCTCAAAGCCCTCTAGTTCGTATCGGTAAATCGGTATACTAGGTCTCGTTGTTCCCCATGGCAGCCTTAATTGTAGGGGTTATAGTCTGACAGTGTACGGTGTAGTGTAGTTCCTATATTCCCAATAGGCTCTGCGCATTGGAATAATATATCCTATAGATTTGACGTAGGACTTATGTCTACTAGGTCTCTACCGAATATATTAGACTTAATTGTGAGTGCCAGCTAGCTCAGAGGTCACTAGAAACTTTCTTGAATTCACAAGAAGGGATTCGTTTCTAACAACCGCATAAACATGTCAACTTTGATTCCCCAAGATAAAACTGATCTTCAGAGTCGTGGAAACAATAGATAGATATTTTACTCAGTCATTCGTGCATGCTTCGTTTCACCAGAGGTGCAGAGAAATAGAGAGACGGGCGTTTTCAATAAGAGTATTTATTGAACAGTCTTCTTTCTCATGCCTAAGAAATGAACTGCTACAATCGTAATACTGGTTGCAAAGTATAATGCGTACAGTAAGAAGAGTATTATAAAATAATACTGTAAAAGCATTGTATGGTTTCTAGACCATGGATAAATACATACATAAATAACAAAGGCTAAAAAGTACTTGACTGGTGCTTCTAAAATACACCTACCCCAGTGTACCTAACCTAAGTCTAGTACGAGGGAAGAAGTGAGGTGTAGCATAAATTTAGTATTCTTTTGCCAAGAATCTATCCAAGATTTATCTTAGTGTCTAATCAGCTCCGTACCTTGGTTTAGAATGAAGGAGGTCTGGTATCTCTCTGTCTCCGGACTCGATTTCCCAACAACCCGCAAGGGTAGCTTGGAAACACTGGAGCTGGATTTCTCGGCAAGAGAAAAGACAGCGTCTTTCTCAGTGTGTCTCGTGGAGGGTCGGCTTCCTTCGGCACTTGCTGTAGCAGGATGCATCGGGCAAGTAGATAGTTGGTCTGCTCCAAACCACCGTGTGCTTGCTATAGCAAGTGTGGGCATATTTATACCTTGAAGGTGCCGAGATTAACGTAAAGGTGGACATAATAACGTCATCAAAGAGTCTCAGTTTTTTGAAAACTCCATGAGTTCTTGGACAAGTCAGTATTCAAACAAGGGGAAGTCCCTAGCTGCTGAAGCAGAGTTTTCCAAGAAATCGTTGTGGATTTTCGGAACTAGTGGAAGTAGCCCTGCTGTATTTGGACTGCATGAGCTATGTCTAAATATGGTTATGATTTCTATGCCTATATAAGGATATGGTGATTTATACCTATATAAGGGCATGAATCGGGAAAATTACACTATGGTCCTAAAATGCTATACAACAACGGGTTAGGTATTCTGCATGGTATACCCTGTAGAGGGCCTCGTGGGAGCAGTATATCAGGTCTATTCTCGTGTGTAGATTGTGTAGTGGTAGTACTCCCGTGTGACTAGGGTATACGCAGCGCCATGCGTCCTAGAAGTGTAATGTTGTGGCCCATGTCTTTAAGTGTGATAAAGAAACAAGTTGAGCGTCTGGTAGGGGAGGGCATGATCGATCCATTTCGAAGTCTGACGTGCAGTTAAAGTCCCCTCCCCAATATGCTGGCTCCGGGGGCCATGAAGTAGTGCTGGTGCCATTGATTGTAGGAATTGGGCTTGGCCGAAGCTAGGAGCTTATAGTGAGATCAGCGATATCGGTTGGCCATCCAGCCAACCGATATCATCCTTTCGGGTCAGTAAGAGTTTTAAGGACCTCTCTTGGAGTCCTGGGTGCCACCCATATCAGAGCCCCTCTTGCATATCCTGAGTATGTGGTTCGTACGGTTGTGCCCTACCAATGCTTGCGCATTGATGCAAGTGTCTGAGTGGTCAAATGTGTTTCTTGATGTAGCGCAATGGTGATCCCTTACGTCTGTAAGTGTTGGTAAACCCGATGACATTAGCTTACCATGCTAATCATCGGGCAAGATAGTAGTTTCCTGTGCGCCCATTCCTATAGGTTTGGTGTGGAGTCCCATTGTGTCAGTATTATGTCCTCTGCCTGCGGATATATGTGCCCTGCCGGTAGTGTCCGTCCATCTTGGTGGATACTATGTCGTGGCACATATAGGGCATCGCAAACAATAACATTCCCCAACACCCACTCCCGGGCGTAGGCGCCAACGTGCAGGCGGCCATCGGCACTTGGACGTTTATAGAAGGAAGACCTGGTTGTATTCGCATATTAAGTAGTCTGACCCCCTTTTTTTTTTATTAGACTGAGACTTGACAAGCAAATAGTCGTTATTGTAAACGGAAAAGACAAGGAGCTAATAAACGGACTCAAAGAAATAAATCAAAAGCTATAATTATTATTACAAATGAATTGTCAGTGAAAGTACTGAATGCTTGTGTGGCAATTTTTGAAGTCTTAATGAGAATTACAATTGCTCACGAGTAATGGAAAAAACGTGTGCATGGAAAAAGATAGAAGATAGAAGATAGAGGGAAGGTGGTAAAGACTTGCATATTAAACAGAAATTAGTCAAACTGAATTAAGAAGTAAATATACATTATACTTTGTCAGCGGATTATTCCAAAAATACTGGGATTTTGATGAAATTAGGTCATCTCTTGAATTTTTATTTTTAAAACCATTTAAATGTCCAGAGCAGTGATGGGAGTAAAACATGAATGTTGTGACCTGAAGTTAAAAAAGAAAGTTATTATGGGGGGAACTGTAAGAAATTTGGTTGTTAGCAGCGAAAGATGAGAGTCCTTCACAAGTAACAGGTACGCAGATATCTTGTTACTGGGAACCATTGTATTCACTGGACTCTCTCCATTGGTAGCAAAGCCGTCCACGGCCTACTCAGGGGAGGTGGTGTGGGGCTAGCAAATCCAATGCACTGGCATGTAACCGCAATACTCAATTCATTTTCAATCCATGCCTTTTCTTTTAAAAAGGAAACATACTTTGATCTCTCACATGAACACACACACTTTCCTAATTACTAAACGCTAAATTGCAAATGTGTACATCAGTTCAATGGAAGGACCTATATGAGATAACGCCCTTAGTGAATTCTAAACACCTTAATCACAATACTCTATCTATACCCGGCGCAAAATCACAATATATGAGGGTGTCATTGTAGATAAAGCAGACCTACTGAGGGTCAGGTGGTCATTACATTAAGAACAGTAATAGCAGGTTATACTTTAATAGAACACCTTATAAGGTATGTTTCTATATACAAAGCAGGTCTACTGGCTTTGTCAGGGTGTCCCCATATTAATAGACTCGACCACATGTCACGTTTGAAGCTTACAACACCATTAAAATAAGTGACCACTGTATTGTTGTACAATGGAATTCATTATCATGGTAAACGTTCAGTTCTGCCCAAAAAGTATATTGACTTAAAAACGTGTGTTAGAGGTTTTCTTCATAGTCTACAGGCTGCAAACATGCAGCCATAAGCCACCAAGGGTCCCAGAGCCCAAGAGCCAACAGCTCCAGTACAGAGAGTGACTGAAATTAAAAGAAACCTCACTTTGTCATAGACACAACACCCCAGAGACTTAGTTTACTGAAACCCCTTTTTTGTTGGAGGCAGCCGCCCAAGGCATTATGGGTTGCTCCTTCACCAGAGCTCTCAATATTTTATGATTGGGAAATCCACTCCGCTGTTGCAGCCTTGTGCTGCTCAACTTTTGGGAATTTTAGGTGCCCAAGGCACCCATAAAATTCGAGGGTCATTGAGGGGCTGTGACGGGGAAGCCAGTCAGCTCCTATGCTCCCTTTATCTTCCTGCTCCTTCGGCGGCCAGAGCAGCTCCTCTTGGGCTCCTGGCTGCAGGCTGGAGCTACACAATTTCCCTTGTCTGCGGAGAGAGCGTGCAAGGATTGTAGAGGCTGATGTGATCCTTCGCGTAGACATGGGCATGGGGAATGAACAGCGTTCCCTGCCAAGTGGGCAGATTGCAGTCCTCTAATTTGTGCCTTTTTTCCTGAAAGATGGGGTCCCTGTCATATCGTTGCGTCAGGCCCTAGGGAGTAGGGTTCCTGAAGCCAAACTTTGGCTTGGGGAGAGGGGCCCAACACATATCTTTGTCTGCAGGAAAATGATAAAACAAGGATCCCTTGATTGCTTGTTTGTGGGGGCATCGCGCACCTCACCTGGACTTCACTGCCCACAACGCCCAGCGGCAGGAGCTGCTCTCGTCACCAGGTGCATTTAAGCCGGGCCACGCTCCCGCTGCGCAAGACACGTGCAGGCACATCTGTGCCTGTCAAAGCCCAGATAAGGCTGGGCTGGGCCACCCCCCTAAGGCCCACAGCGGACATACTTGGCATTTATGACCGCTCCACGGCCCAAGGTACAGTGGCTCCTCCTAACAATAATGCTAAGAGAGCAGAGGCTGGTTGTGTTTGCCCACTCTGCTTAACCCATTTCTGTGTTTGACCTAAGATCCCCTTCTAGCTAGGTCCTTTCAGTGGGTAAGAGAAAGCATGCTTCAAGTGTCTCCAGCGTGCTATCACCCCCCGTACGCGCTCAACTATAGACAATTATTTAACGCAAGCTGTGGATAGGGTTTCAAACGAGATCCGGCTGGTAGAACGTCGCCTTGCTCTTACTACTGAAGAGATCACTCTTCCACAGATTAATCAAAGCTGTTGTGATCCATTACCAAACCAGAGCGCTTCAGGTGTAACAAGCCCTCCAGAGGCATTAAGGACCCTGACTTGCTCTACGACACAGGTTCATAGTGAGGGTGAAGGCTCAGCCTGCGTGGGGGATGTGCCTGGAGGAGGGCTTGAATATGGTCCAACATGTACAGACTGCGGTTCCCAGTTGTGGGACCAGTTGTGCGTTTCTGAAGGGGAGTGTGGCCCAAGAGCCAAGCGAAGGTGGAAAACGGCAAAATCTACTAAGCCAAGATATTCTGCTAAATTAGCAAAATTCCTTTGCATAACAAGGCTGCAGATGATGTATCGCCTGGGGGCCCGGTTGAGGTTAATGAGAATACCTGGTATGATTTGAGCAAATGCCTAGGTGGCCTCTTGGATTCCAAGTTACGCCCCATTCTTGATCGATTGGTAAAAATTGAAACCAACCTGGCGTGGTCACCTGATCTCAGGACTTCCATTTCCACTTGTACCCAGTACTTGGCTGCCAACTTTAGCTCTACCATCACTGTTCAAAGCAAGGGTGCTTCCCATCCATTTGGCACCTTACCAATATCCCAACCTGCGATCCAACAAGTAGTTCGTACCCCAAATCTGGCAGTTCTTCCTGTGATAGACCTTCCCCCAGCATCTGCTCCCTATGTCGTTGTATTGACAAATGTGCCCAGGCTCACAGAAACCAATATGGAAACTACCAGAGGACTAATGAATACATCCATACATTGGCTGAATAACAACGTTACTGGTAACTGGGACACATTGAAAGACATTCTGAAGGCTAGAAGGGTGAAAGACATTGGAGGTAGGGGTCTTGTAAAACATGGAGATGTAATTGTGGTAAATTTCCATTCACCTAGGGTAGTCCAGGAAATATTGTATAGAGCAAGTATGGGAATGGTCAAAACTAACTCCATTAAGATAGTCCCTCTTGGCTTCTTTCATCAGCATTTGGTGTGCCAATCTGGTACTTCTGGTAGTCTTGTTCCTAGTGTCTCTGTACCGCCTGGTCCCCCCCCCCCTTCAGCATCACTCCACCTGTCTAATAGATATGCCCCATTGGCTGGGATGGAAGATATTGATTGATGGTTTGGGGAGGAGTCTGTCTGTCCGGACCTTCAGGAGGCAGACAGGTCATTTGTCAATCTGGCCCTTGTTGTCCAAATGCCACCCCCTCCCTGTTACATTCATTCGCCCTTGGTGTCAGATTTAGAGGAGGGTGGGGTTTCTTGTAATCCCAGTCCTATTCTAGTAAACAATCTCTCGGGACTATTTGTGTGTGTGTGTATGACTTCATACAGTGAACCCTATGGTGGATCTTGCTAATTTAATGTCTGTCCCCCAACTGCCTCCTGGTTCTTTACTGAACCCTCCCCCTTCAGGGAAAGTGGGTGCTTAGGCGCCGATGAAGGCCAAATAGACAATGTATGCCAGAAATGTTACATTGGAATGTAGAGGGTGTAGCCTCAAAGATCGCATTGGAGGGATGGCAAACTTTCATTTTGTCCTATGACATCGTTTTCTTGCAAGAAACTTGGGAGTGCAAGGATATTGAATTTGATGGGTTCATGTGTTTTAGCTTACCTGCCACTCCATCTATCGCGGGTAGAGCTTAAGGGGGTCTGACGGCCTGGTTTAAAGTGGAAATTGCTGGCTTGATTGTCCAGTTATTTCAGAAACAGGGAAAGGCGCAGGCTTTTTGTCTTTCTTGGAATGACTCTTCTAAGCTGTACTTGGTAAATTTCTATAACAATAATTTTACATCTAAAGGCGACTTACGAGGCCTTTTTGTGCTGATTGACATGCTTGCAGAGAGAGAGGCTTGTGCGGATCTCCCTTTTAAGTTGTTGGTGGCGGGGGATTTTAACACAAAATTGGGGCTTCCTACACCCCTTTCCCCAACCACCTTTGATCCAATTTCCCATGAGCTGGACCACAATGAGATGGATGCTAGGGGACGGGTTCTATTTTCCCAATTGCTAGAACGGGGCATGGTCAATATGGCTTACAAATTGACTGACCAGCATATTCCCACCTTTATAGGACGAGGTGCAGGAAGCACCATTGACTATATATTTGTCACCAGGTGCATGCTTGCCTTTATTAAGGACTGTGAGGTTCGATCTCTGCAAAGATAGTGTTACCACATAGGGGGACAGAAACCTAAGCTTCTATTTATCCAAGTTTTATCCACTAAGGATGCAGGGCGTAAGGTGGTTTTACGTTCAGTGAACATGAACAGCATAATGTCCCAGGTAATACCGATTAGTTCTGCCCTGGTGCATAGTTATAATTGCATACCATGCATGCCAGCCTACGTAGTTTTGCTATCTTATTAGACTAAGTCAAATATTTATTCATTAGACCCATTATCCAGCCTTGTCAGCGGGCTCACTCCTGGTTTGATAATGCCTGTAGAGAAGCTAATAACACCATATGTTATGTTATGTTATGTTATGTAACATTTTTAATGCGCACAGATGCTCCAGCGAAGGAGCGTCCTGGCGCAGGAAAAGGCAGACACAACACAACACTAAAACCAGCAACAGAAAAGCAGAACACTTAAAACAGGGGAAGTTTAAAACAGAAAAGTTTTCAAGGCCCTACGGAAGGATATTAAATCATCCAAGAGGCGGATTTCCAAAGGGAGCGCATTCCAGAGGGTTGTAGCTTTCACTCGAAAAGAGCGTCCCCCCATCCGACTAAGTCTGAACCGGGGAACAACCACCAAGGATTGTCCCAGGGAACGAAGTGAGCGAGTTGGCACATAGGGAGAGATCAATTTATTAAGTAACACAGGTGCCGACTCTCGAAGAATTTTAAAAACCAGGCTGAGGGCTTTAAATTGAATTCGCTTATTCATCGGGAGCCAGTGTAAGGACCGCAGAGTATTGGAGGTAGGGCAGGTCCGGGGCAGGCCGACCACCGCCCTCGCCGCAGCGTTCTGGACTCGCTGTAAACGGAGTATCTCAGCTTGGTTCGCTCCTGAAAGGAGTGAGCTAGCATAGTCCAGGCGAGAAATAATCATTGCTTGAATGACCAGCTGTCTTGTAGGAGCATCAAAAAATTTGAGCAGGGGTCTTAGCCCGCGTAATACTCCAAAACAGCAGGCCGCCACTCTCTTCGTGTGAGTCAAAAAGCTTAACGTGTGGTCAAGCCATACTCCCAGATTCCTGAGTTCCAGGACAGGGGCTGGAGCTGTTCCCAGCTCAGGAGGCCACCATCCATCTCCCCAGAGGTCCGCATCCCTTCCAACGATCATCACCTCCGTTTTTGATGCGTTCAGCTGGAGACAGTTGTTATTCATCCAGCTGGCCACCTCTCTCAGTCCACTGCGGAACCTAAAGGCAATAAAGCAAAATCCCAGAGATCAGACTGCGATTAGGGAAAATAGGTTGCTATAAAAAAAAAATCAGCCTTGAAGGAGGAGAAGTGGGATTCTGTAGTGGGATTCTGTCATTCCAAAGATCCCCAAGCCTTCTGGAAAGCTGTACTATCAGTTTAATCTCCCACCCTACCAGCTGATAAAGTAACCGTCCCTATATCCTCCAAGTTATGGGTGTCGCACTCATCTAGTCTTTATTCTGCTGATCTTTGTGCCGTGGAGCCCTCAGTTCAGCGGAATTTAACGTTTCGATTCATAAACTTTATTCGATTCAAAATAATAAAATCACAAAAGTATACAGACCTTAATTTAAAAGCATATTGACACCAATAGGTCAGAATAATTCATTCTACAATTTATACATAAGAATCTAAAATAAAAGTAAAAAATTTCCAAAAGGAACTTATACAAATATTACATATCATTTATCAATTAATCACACCCTATACCAAAGAACATTATTATACCATATAACCACTTGCGCCAACTTATGACATTGATTTTTAGTGCATTTTAGCAATGCCGTTTCCTAAATTGTAATGACAGTCGTATGAAGCTTAACATGGCGCAGCATACTCCAGGTGATGATAACGATAACAAATAGTCATAGCCCTCTTTATAGTTGCATGGTCGCTGACCTTTTAGGATAGGCTTAATAAACCTGCTTCTTGGTTCCTTATAAAGAGAACAAAAAAGGACAAAATGAATAGTATTTTGACTGGTTTTGTTATCACAGGGACAAGGGGGCAGCCTCTCACACCAACCCCCTTGTTTTGGAAAGGCAAAAAGAAAGTGGAGTGTGTTTAATCTAAACCTTGTCAGATAAAAGCGCCATTGCACATAAGTAGTATATGTTAAATACAATTGGACCTTCAATTTACCCAAACAATTTGTAGGCTGATCTGAATGTAACATACTTGGCTATTACGATAACTTGTTTTAATTAAAGATTTTATATCCCCCTGCATATTTTCGGGATTGTCATACAAATGGCCCAAACCAATTCTATGCAGAGTGTCACTAACATATGAAAGCCATGGGATCTTCATCGCATGATCAAGATTTTTACAGTCCTGGAGGATATCTTTTGAGAGCTGAAGGTCTTCTGATAACCATACTTTACCCCATAATAGTAGAGGGGAAACGCGGATGATGTCAGTCACGTATTCCATACCCATCTCAGTGTGGCAGAAACTATTAGATGAACCTGGTG
Organism: Lissotriton helveticus; assembly: GCF_964261635.1. NCBI lineage: Eukaryota > Metazoa > Chordata > Amphibia > Caudata > Salamandridae > Lissotriton > Lissotriton helveticus. The sequence continues at coordinate 144,702,117 of NC_136060.1, read as the reverse complement.
GGATTGATAATAAGCGTTCTAAAAATTTATTTTCCATGACCTGGATCATGGCTGGGCTTTCTATCCCCCAAACCCCTGCCCCATAAGTGGCCACAGATAAGCATTTTGCTCTGTACAGGGTTTTTAAGTGAGGAACTGGTTTTTGTCCTAATTTACTACAAAAGCGAAATAGACCCTCTATAGATCGGCTAGTACTTTGTACACGCGCCTTCATCAAAGGAACCCAGCTCAGTTTGTTGTTAAATAAATTACCCAAGTAATTAAAATTGTCAACTTTGTCAATGGTAGAATTAATTACCATGAACTTACGGGTTTATGTCCGTCTGGGGCCACAGACCATTGCAAAAGATTTTGCAAAGTTTACCTTTAGGTCCAGGTCCAGCATAAAGTTGTTAAATGCATCCAAGCAGATCTGCATACTATTAGCTGTAAGAGTCATTAATACCGTATCGTTGGCATAAGATAACATAGGTGTCTTCTTGCCGTTTACTTTTGGGAAATCCGAGCAATGTTCCAACGAAAACTTTTCCAGGCCATTAGTATAAACTAGGAACAAAAAAGGCGCTCAAATACAGCCTTGTCGCACACCCTCGGTTGAGGGAATAGATTTAGTCCCCCCCCCCCCCCCTGGCCCAAATCTTATGGACACAGTTGTAGCAGCGTGTAATCTGCGGAGCAGGGTAACCAAGGGTTCTTCAAAGCCCATGTCCTCCATCATCTGCCATAGTTTGTTTCTGCAAACAGTGTCAAAGGCACTGGATAAGTCCATGAAGGCCAGGTGGATAGAAGAACCCCTTAAATTTAACGTGTTAAAAACCTTGTTTTTAATGAAGGGGAAGTCCGGAAAGCAATTGACAATAGTAAAGGTGAGAAGGCACCGGGCCCAGATGGCATCTCATTGGATTTATTTAAGGAAGACCCAGTATTCTGGTCCCTGGAACTCACCGCAGTTTGTAATTCAGTCTGTGGCGCAGGAGGGCCAAAGTCCTGGCGTTCATCTGTTATAGTGCCTGTCGGTAACATGCACGATCCTAAATGCTATTGACCGATATCCCTTCTGGATTGTTCTTTTAAAATAATTGGGAGAGTTGTGCTAGACCGCCTATTGGACTGGATTAATGCCAACCATATCTTGGCCCCCAGTCCATATGGGTTCAGGAAGGAGCTAGGCACATTCGAACAGTGCATTAATCTTCGCCTCATCTTGGCTAAATATAAATACGCGAAGGGCACCTCTACCCACCTGGCATTTATGGATCCGACATGCGTGTTCAACTTTGTCTCAAGCTCTAAGCTGTGGGACATTTTATTAAATGTGGGAGTCGATGTAGGTTTGGTCTCTTTTCTGAGGCTTCTCCACCATGATCTTTCCGCTTCAGTGAGATATGGTAATGCTGGAGAATGCTCAGAGTTGTTTAGCATTAAGCGCCGGGGGCACCAAGGTTGCGTCCTTGCCCCAATCCTTTTCCTCCTTTATACCAACGATTTGGAGAACAGTTTAGTCATGATTGGGGCTACTTTCCCCCAAGTTGAGAAAAAGGCTGTGCCAGCGCTACTCTATGCGGACGACGTAATCCTTCTGGCAAGGGCTGCGAACAGCCTTCAAAAACTCATTGCCAGTTATATCAGTTTTATGAAGGGTCTGGAGCCAAATTAAAAGAAAACTTTTGTAATGAATTGTCGCACTAAAAATACCAAGTCCCGCAGCCTGAACATAGAGGGCAAAAAGTTGGATAGGGTTAGTTCCTTCCTGTATCTAGGCCTGGAATTCGATGAAGGTTGTACAGGGATACCTGCATAAAAAACAGAATACCACGATTTACTCGTGCAGTTGGTACTACTTTTTCCTTTGCTACATCATTAGGTAAAAAGCCCATAGCCCCAATTTTAGAGATTTATAATCATAAATGTATACTGATTTTAACATACGGTATGGGCATCTGGGGATGCAGGGACATTCTTGCTATGCAATCAGAGGAGAATAGATTTTGTTGCAGATTTCTAGGAGTACCCCCTTCCTCGCCGCACTTCTCCCTCCACCTGGAGTTAGGTCTTGTTTATGTTCAGAATACAATAAACGCGGCACCTCTAGCCACCTGGTGTTCCATCTGGGCAAATGAAGAAGCTGATCTCAATCTGGCAATTATCGGAGTATGTCTAAGTTGTACTCGAGGCCTCTCTATCCCCTGGCTACGATATATCTAAACCTGCCTCATGGAACTTGGTTACGCCTCATTGTTTGAGCATCCAGATTCAATTGGTAAATGGGAATGTCAGAGGGTTTTGGATAGCTTCCACAAGCACAAAGAATTGTCCAGGGAATTGCTTGAAGTATCTAAACCCTCCGTTAGGGATTATTGCCTTATAAAAGTACCTCCTTCCATTGCCCCGTATCTTTTATATGTAAATAATTTCCACGAAAGGAATTTGTTAACAAGATTTAGGCTGGGGTCTTTCTGCTGGTTGATATGCTTTCCCCTGGGCCAGTATTCTTCTGAATCTATTACTACTTGCCCTTGTGATGAACATTCAACCAAACTGCTTTACATTTTGTATTTTTCTGTCAATTTTATTTTCCATTAACTAGGACATTTTTAATACCACTTTTGCACAGGCACAAATTTTCTAAGTGTAAAGCGGCACTGTATTTCCTCCAGCAACTCAATGATCATGATGTTTGTTGGGGTGTCGCGAGTTTTCTGGAGAGCACTTTAGCAAAGAGAAGGAGTATGTTGTTTTAATATCTATGCACTTTTAGTTTCTGTATATATTATATTTGTATCACTGCTAAAACCTTTATTGCTCCTGCTAACTTGTTTATATGATTGATTTTAACATTTAATGCTATTGGTTAATATTTGATGGTAACCATTCGGTTTCAGTCTATTTGCACGGTCACTTTAGTTACGATCAAATTATTATTTTTGTCTGTGGTCGTACTTATTTTAAGAGGGAAATGAATTTGTAACTTTCTGTGATGTTTGATCTTAATGATGTTTACTATTATGTGTATCTTTTATGACCTGTCTTTGGCAGGTCGAATAAAGAAAGAATTGAATTGAATTGATAAAACAATGCTTCATAGACCACTGGGGCTTAGTGCCAGGGGACTTCATAGGAGATCAGGATGGAATGGTGTGCCATGCTCTCCGTTGGTAATTGTTCTGCTTTTTAAAAAGCAGTTATTCGAGAGCGTATATTTGTGGGCCTAAAGGCCGTTTTTTTTCGTCTTGGGTTGTTTTACTCTTGGTGGCCAGCCCTGGGTGCCAGGAGCGTTTTCTTCAGTCCTCCAGGGGCACATGTTGGGGGGAGTTTGATTTTCCGTCTCCCTACGCCAGTCATATTTTCTACCTGTATTGGCTTTAAAAACATTGCATTTTTTCAACATAGAGCTAATCAGGAAATAATAAGAATGACCTTGCAGTGACTATCAGTAAAATGTTTTTGGAGTCTATCCTGTTTTGAAGAATGACTTTCTGCTTTTAACCACCAATTTACTGCTCTATTATTTTATTTAACTAGGAAAAGGATGTTGTTCCAGATCCAGCTCTCTGGCGTATATTTTCACAGATTTCACCCCGATCGCTTGCACAGCCGAATGAAATGACTAACGAAAAGTCTGTAGAGATGGCATATATTATTGACTTCTTCCTTGCATTGGCAATCTGCAATACTATTGTGGTATCTGCTCCAAACCAGCCAAGACAGAAGGTAAACATTTTACTTATTGACGATTTAGCATTTGTCTGGTGTGAACTAGTGGAGTGCATCCAACAAATTAGAGATGTGGACAGACAGCCTTGAGTACCAATAGTGTAATTCAAAACAATAGAGCCGTCCAGCACAATATGGTGAGGTGCCCGTAAATTGACTCTTAGGGTAGCTGGGAGAGTATTAGTGGCATTAGGCAGACTGCAGCATTCTGATTGGTTGAGACCTTGTCTCCACTGCTGGTGTTGCAGCATCGCAAAATTAAATTGGTCACTTGTGCTTCCAGCTCATTAACCTGTAAGAATATCTGTTTATGCTAGCTGGTTCAGTGTTGTGTGTGTCATGCTGTAGGTCATTTGATGAGGCAGGCCATTGTATTGGGTTTTTTGGGTAGATGAAATACCTCTGTTCTTTTTTAGCTGGGTCCTGATATTTTGGGAGCTGGTAATCCGAATCAAAGGGATCAGCAATGTTATGTTATGTTATGATAAGCTTGTAGAACGCTATATCACCCGGGGGTATCTAAGCGCTGTCAGCGGATACACAACATCAGTAGGTACAAATGCCAGATCACAGAGGTCCCCACGCCTCCTCAAAAAGCCCCGTCTTCAGCCTTTTCCTAAACAACAGTAGGTTTGTTTCCTTCCTGAGTTCCGCAGGCAGGAGGTTCCATGCCAGAGGGGAGTGCTAGAGAAGGCTCTGCCACCCTTGGTTGTGAGATTGTACCGAGGACAAAGTAGGTTACATGCCTCAGCCGACCGGAGGGACCTATCAGCAATCTGATAATTGATGCAGAGTTTGTCAGTAATCGGTATAAATCAGTGTCTTGCAGTATCAGCAGCCTTGGAGGGTTTCGGGTTGATTGCAGTTCGAATGATTAGTACGGAAGGCTGCAAATCTGCTTTTAGAGTAAGGGTGATGAGGGTGGAGGTTATGATGTACCCGTTGTCATTGCTGGACCAGAGGGTTGGTGCCCCTTGAGGATTGGTTTCTTTATCTAATTGTACCAGACATCTGAAAAAAGGAGCAGCAGGTAAGAGTAAAATGCAGTATTGGTTTTCAAGATACCACTCAACTGATCGATGCTAGTTAAGGAAATGCGGGGAAAGGCTTACAGAGATCACACAGGTTGGACACCGGAGAAGAAGTGCAGTTCATACTTGTGTCATTGGCCGTATTATTTTGTTGCTTGCTACATGTCCATTTGCAGTCCTGAATATTTAAAGTAATAGTTTGACAGCGAAGGATAAAGATGCACAATCACTCCACAAATAGGCCTGCTGTCGCCTCAAAGACAGTGACATACTCTTCCCACTGTTCAGCTAACAATGTGTACTATACAAAAATATTGCATGGAGTCCTCACATAAAACATTAGGAGGGCTTACATCTACAGTACAAGTATTTAATACTGCAGAGGAGGGCCTTAATCATGTTTTTTTCATTTATGAAAATGTTTTGTTCATCATTTAGCTTCTAGAAATGAATTAGGATTACCATGAGAATATAGCATATTATTTTGCCTGTGGCTGATATATAAAATCTTAATGCTTTTCTTTCAAAATAAAGTCTCCTTTGTTTGCTGAACACAGTAAACCTTTTTGTATTGGTAACTCCATCTGCAGTCATGTAAGCACTTGTGCATTCATTGGAAATGATAGGTACATGGGCATAAATCTTTTTACTCCTGTTTTTTAATTAGGTGAGGCAGCCGCCGGGGAACAGGACCCCGCTTAAACCCCTGGAAGATATCAAGCAGCTGTTTCAGAGATTTCCAGTGCCAAGACTAAGTTCATCGTCACTCACAAGTGCAAAAGACTCTTCAGCCGAGAGTGTGGGCAACTTTGTGAGCAAACTGCCCTTTTTTAACAAAGTGAAACTAGCTTCACCTTGTGAAGAGGGATTTTCCCAAACACCTGATGAGCCCCAGTGTGCTGGTAGCGAGGAATCCCAAGAGGAACTTTCTTTGGGTTTGAACCCTCTGGAGGATGATGTGGACATCCGTACTTCGAAACAGTCTGCACGCGACCTGTGCTATGAAGCAGAGAGCCCGGACGAAGCTGCTCTGGTGCATGCTGCTGTGGCATATAAATGCATTTTGCGGTCCAGGACTCCTGACCAGATTACTGTGGAACTGCCCACCATGGGACCTTTAACATTTCAACTTTTGCACATCGTACCGTTTGACTCTGTCAGAAAGAGGATGTCTGTTGTCGTTAGGAACCCTCTGTCCAAGAGAGTAGTGGTTTACACAAAAGGTGCAGATTCTGCCATTATGGATTTATTGAGCACTACTTCCGCAGGTATGTATGTTCTTATGTTTTTATTTGTTCTTCTGAAAGTAACCTATTTAATGTCTTTTTCCCCCCCATAAAATGTTATCATTCTCCTTATCCCTACCATAGTGTTCTATGCTCATTCTGCCCTGGCTCCAACTTGCAGCTTTTTCCTTTGTGCTCCTCTGCATTGAAAGTAACTTTAATGTTCTGCATGAAGTACTAGATATTTCCACGTCCATTTAAAAAATGGTTTTCATTCTTTACTGTGCTTTCTTTGTACAGTGCTTTTACAAACACGACCTCCCTGTCGTGTTGTTTGATCACTATCGTGGGTGTAGAGAGCAAGCTGGTTGCTGCTTATGATTGGAGGAGATGACAAACTTAGACCAACCAGTTGGCCTCTTGGCAACCACCTACATCGAAAGCCTTTGCTGTCCTAGCATCTGTTGCATGTTCATCCTGTTACACCTGACCAGAAAGAGTTAGACTTTCACTTGATTTGCTACACCTAAAAACCAAACCGCTGCCTCTGACTGCAAGAGGTTGCCACAACCAAATTCATGCCCCTAATTCTCTAGTAGGGGATCTCTGTGTATAGTCATAATCATGTGAATAGTCCCGCCATGTGCTTGGACCCCGAAGCAATCGAAATAGTCTCTTTATTTGTCCTCTTCTGCAATCCTGCATAGACACTTAAGAGAAAATAAAGACAAATAATGCAGCCTGAAATTAACAAGGCTAATCTGGCCAGTACTTCATCCTAAAGTCAAAAAGGATAGCCAGATAACACTGAAATTTAAAAATGTTGCTAAGTTTCACACATAGAGAAATTCCCCTTCTCAAAAATCCTTTGTCATGATAGAGAGGAAGGGTTGGAAAGACAAGCCCCATAGGCTGCCTTTATGGGTCTGTAAAAGGATACCGTGCCTTTAAGGAACCCTCCAGAGACCCTCGGTGTCCCATGATGCACAGCCAAGGGCTAGTTACTTTCAGGTTTTTTTTTCCTGCTCCTGCTAGCAGGACCCTGGAGCATTGAGCTCCACCTTTAGTGGTACATCTTCAAATATTTGAGCTTTTTTGATTGATATTTTGAGTGTTTCACTCGACGTCTGAGGCCTTTACCTTCCTTTTGCTTTGTTTTTGGGGCAGTTTAGCCACTTTTTTCACCGGATTCAATCATAGTGGTGGCGGTGAAGAAGCAGCACGCTAGGGCCCCTTTGACCACAGTTCCACCGGACAAGGAAAGCCATAGACTTGATTCTGAGGGGAGAAAAGTCTGTAGCACTGCAGCCACTGAAATGAAGGCAGTGAGCTTGACTGCTCTCTTGGGCCGGTATGACCGCTCCTTGTGAGAGTCTCCAACAGTTCATGGAACTCCTGCCTAGAGACAGACGCGCAAGGACTTTCAGGAGGTTCTCAGTGAGGGTCTGATGGTCTCCAATCAGATCATCAGTGCGGCTGCTGACACGTCTCTCCTGGCAGCTCATGGATATTGTCATGGTGTGACTCTGCGGCGCCATTCATGGTTGTGTCTCACCTCCCTGAAACCGGAGGCCCAGCAACTTATCGCTCACCTTGCATTCTCGGGTTCCAGCCTCTTTGGTTCCCATGCGGACGAGGAAATGGCTTGTATGAAAACAGAGGTTGAGACACTCAAGGCTGTTGGCTTGGAGAAGCCTAAGGAACAGCATAAGAGTTTCCGCCCCTACCAACGGCGATACTCTTCCCAACGGTTCCAACGCGGACAGGGACGTCAGGCTGGACAACAGCAGCAGCAGTTTCAGCGGCATCCCTTTCAGAGACGTCAGAGACAGGGGCAACCAGAAGTCCACATCGGGAAAATGGGGCCAGTTGGTTCTAAGCCCTGAGGGATTACTTCCCCCTCTTCCGTTACCCACTCCAGTGGCGGGGAGCATTCAAATTTACCTGGCAGAGTGGAGAAAAATTACTCAGGACAATTGATGCTGAATATTGTTCGCAATGGATACTTTCTATGTTTCATCAGTCCTCCTCCATCTATTCCACCAGTACGTTCACAATGCCAGTTATGCGAACTTCAAGTGGAGGCCGATACCCTGTTAAGAAAAAGGGTAATAGAACTGGTTCCTCCTTCTCAAAGGGGAAAAGGTCTATACTCCAGGTTCTTTCTGGTGCGCAAAAAGGACAAAAACGAATACAGACCCATTCTCGATTTGCGGCAAGCAAACAAATGGATTCGCAGAGAAAAGTTCCGGATGCATTTCCTTGCACCAGATTTACCCTCAGCTGCATCAAGGGGACTGGCTATGTGCCATAGATCTGCAAGACGCGGACGTCCATGTACCTACTGCAAAGAAGCATCGGAAGTACCTGCGGTTCCTAGTCGGCACCAATAACTACCAATATACAGTGCTTCCATTCAGCCTGAAGTCTGCCCCCAGTACTTTTCCAAAGTGCATCGCGGTGGTTGCAGCGCACCTGAGGAAGAAGGTGTTAGTCTATCCGTACCTGGACGACTGGCTAATCAAAGCCTCCACGTTTCAGGAAGCGCAGCTGCATTTCAACAGGACGGCTGTTCTGTTGAACCAATTGGGCCTTCACATCAACATGTCAAAGTCTGTCCCGACTCCTGTTCAGTGTCTGCAGTACCTGGGAACCTCCATCGATATACTCCAGGCAAGTGTGTGTCCTTCAGAGGAGCGATGCCTATCAATCCTTCCTAAGGCTCAGACTCTCATGTCCGTTCCTTCTGCGACTGTGAGGACGGTGTCCTCTCTCCTGGGTTCGATGGCCTCTTGCAGCTTTCTCACTCCACATGCACGCCTCCACATGCGGCCTCTGCTGGAATGTCTAGAGGATCAGTGGGACCAAAAACGAGGGAGCTGGGAGGACAGGATCCAACTGTCGCAACACGTTGCCCAGTCCCTGAAGTGGTAATATTCACCTCACTATCCACTCAGAGGGATTCCGTTCCACAAAGATGCCGACTCAAACCATTTTGACAGATGCGTCTCTCCACGGCTGGGGAGCGCATTCGGAACACCTTCAAATACAAGGGACGTGGTCCCAGATGGAGTCCACGTATCACATCAACTTTCTGGAACTCCGAGCAGTTCACTTGGTGCTGAAAGCCTTCCAGCCATCGTTCCACACCAGTTCCCTGCTTGTACAGACGGACAACACAACAACAATGTATTACCTCAACAAGCAGGGGGGTTCAAGATCGCGCACACTGTCTCGGGAGGCGCAGATGAGCTGGAACTGGCTGCTGGCCAGGGGCCTGACTATCACGGTGACTCATCTGCCAGGTGTGCAGCAGAATGCTCAGGCAGACGCGCTCAGTAGGCTCGTTCAAGAAAATCACAAATGGGTCTTAAACGACGAAGTGTTAAGGGGCATCTTTGCAAGGTGGTGCACTCCAGACTTCGATCTGTTTGCCACCGCAGAAAACAGCAAATGCCGAGACTTTGCCTCCAGGTTTTACCAACCGGGGATGCTGGGGAATGCACTGTGGATCAACTGGTCGAACAGCTTTGTCTACTGTTTTCCACCCATTCCCCTGATCCCGGTAGTATTGATCAAACTGTCCTAGTCCAGGGCCAGGATGATCCTCATTGCTCCGGAATGGCCTCGGTAGTGGTGGTTCACCGACCTCCTACACCGGTCTCTCCTGCTGCATCTTTGACTTCCGTGTCAACCAGACCTTCTCACGAAGTTCGGAGGGCAGTTGGTGCATCCCAACCTCTCGTCATTGAATTGGGCACCATGGCGCCTGAGCTAGTGCAGTATGGACATTTAAATCTGCCTCAGAACTGCATGGAGATATTAAAAGAGGCAAAAAGACTGCCTACGATGACTTCCTATGCATACAAATTGTAGAGATTCTGCATTTGGTGCACGTCTAAGGGGGCAGACCCTACATCCTGCAAGGAGGATGTCATCCTCCCGTACTTACTGCATTTGGCTCAATCTGGCCTTAATTTTCATTCCATTAAGGTTCACCTAGCAGCTTTAACTGCGTATAGAAAATGCCCTTCACAAACTTCCTTTTTCCAAATCCCAGTCATCAGATTTTCTGGAAGGTTTGAAGGTGTTTCCTCCCATTAGGCGTCCTTTGCCTCCGTGGGAGCTTAATGTGGTGCTGTCTAGGCTAATGAAGGAGCCTTTTGAGCCTATTCATAAGGGTTCTCTACAGCATCTATCCTGGAAGGCAGCTTTCCTTGTAGCTATAACATCGGCTCGCAGGATGAGTGAGAGCCAAGCTCTTTGTTGCCAAGAGCCCTATACTGTGTTTCATGCATCTAAAGTTGTCATGAGAACTCACCCAAAGTTTCTGCCTAAGGTGGTGACCGATTTCCATGTGAATCAAACGATCATGTTGCCCACGTTTTTTCAGCATCCTTCCTCTCCGGCGGAGAGGTCCCTTCATTCCTTTGATGTGAGAAGGGTGTTGAAATTCTACTTGGATAAGACTAAGGAGATTCATAAATTGGATCAATTATTTGTTAATTATGGCTCAGTCAGGACTGGTCTTGCTACCTCTAAACTGTCCATCTCTAGGTGGATGGTGTCCTGTATTCAACTGTGTTACCAGAAAGCTAACAAGACTCTAGGGGGTAAGCCTCAGGCTCACTCTACCAGAAGTAAAGCTGCTACATTGCAGACATCTGTAGGGCTGCCACTTGGAAGTCAGTCCATACCTTTGCTAAACACTACTGCCTGGACTCTGATGGCAGGGCAGATGCTCATGTTGGACAGGCTTCGCTGAGAAATGTATTTGCAAAGTGGTGGTTCTGTCTGTTTCTTCCACTGCTGGCTTTGGTTTGTGGGGATGGGCTAGCCATTCTATTCACATGATTATGACTATACACAAAGATCCCTCTACTACAGAAGGAGTAGTTTCTTACCTGTAACTCCAGTTCTGTAGTGGGGGTATAATAAGCAACCCGCCCTCCTCCCCGGTGGATAAAAACAATATTATCCTAAATGCTACAGGCCTGGCTTTTTACACCTACAGGATGCTTGTTTCCGTCCAGGGATGACCTGGCCTGGCAGTTCGACCTGGACTGTTCCCTGGACTGTTCCCGTAAGGCACAGGGTCAAGACTGATTTGCATATGGTTGGGTCCAAACTGGGGTGGCATAGTGAGCAAAAGAACAATTGATTTAACCCAGATCTTTTGACCGGGGGAGAATGTTTGCACTGTCAGCATTCCGTCCATCATGTGTTTGCTGTAACGCCCTCACCAAAGGCAACCAGGTGTTGTTCAGTCTTGCATCATAATCCTTACTAGACTAAACTTGCCTATGTGAGCTGAGTAGGCCAGCCACAAAAATATGTCTGGAAAGTCTATTTAGATTATTATTCGTTGAAAGCTCACCCATTTCCTGGACTGTTCTACTTCTTTTGACATTTAATCATTTGAAGTACTGCTAGCAAGGAGCTGAAAACTAGTTAACCTGGGAAGGACTTTAGATTGTGATATAGGTTGTCTCTTTTCCTTGAATGGACGAAGGACTTTTCTGCTCTAGCAGAGTCAAAACATCTTGAGTCTATTTCTTCATATCTGTGCTATAATGAAACTATTGATGTGGTTGACTTCTACAGCGCCGTCTTAAACATCATTTGTATTGTTTTGTTACGTTCGAGGCATGTGGGCTGCTGAATTCATATCTATAGCATAGATCGCCGCCTAGTGTTGGGTCCGGATGATTGCACATTGTTGTCCTGGAAGAGTCTTCGAAGTATCACGAGATAGATGGCTCCTCCCCTGGACTACAGTGCGCATGGGCATCGACTCCATCCCCAGATAGTTTTTTTCCGCCATTGGGTTCGGATGTATATTCGACATCTCCAGTTCGGAATCGAAATAGACTATTCTTAAGGCCTAAAGGCCTTTTCCTATACCGTCGGTATTGTTTTTGCGGTCGGTGCCCAGCTCTGTTCCGACTCAGTTCCCGAGTCGGACGTCCAGAGGAGTCGCGTGGCTCTTCGGTGCTCGAGGCCCAGTCTACGCAGCAAGACTTTCGACGACGCATCATGGAACGGAGTCCGTTCAAGAAATGCCCCGTGTGCGGATCTAAGTACCCGCACATCGACGTACACCCCGTGTGCAACAAGTGCCTGTCGCCGGACCACGATGAAGCCAGCTGTATGGCTTGTTCCAGGTTTCGATCGAAGAAGACGATTCGACTTCGGCGCATGGCGCGCCAGGAGGCCCGGCGATCGGCACCGGTGGACATCTTCGACAGAGAAGAAGCAGACGAACTAGAAGTTCATATACAGATTTCCCCTCCGCCGGAGGAGAACGACTACGAATACGACGCGGACGTCGAAGTGGTCGAGGAAGAAGTCGTCGACGAGGTAGGAGACGACAATGAGGCCTACGGGGCCACCGGAGATAGCTCATGTGAAGAGCTAAGCCCCGAGCGAACAATTACTGAGGCTCAGGTCGAGGGATCGCCACACGGCCTTACCCAAGACCTTCCACCCCAATCCACGGCCTTGCCTACGGGCCCGGCTACGGATACTTCTACGGAGCCTACCTTGGTAAAAACGAAACCGAAACCTTCGGTGTCGACGAAAACGAAACTGATAGAGACGCCGTCGAAACAAAAGACGTCTGTCCCTCCGGCCGCCTCCTCGTCTTCAGACACGTCGGGGCAGCCGAAACCGAAGAAGGCTGTCGACCTGGGGAAGTCGACCAAGGGTGCCGAGCCAAAGTCGGGCAAGGGCGCTGAGTCAGTCGGTCAAGTGCGTCGAGACAAAATCGGCCAAAGGCGTCGATCCGAAGGCTGGGGCCCCTACCCGGTTCTCAAGTCCACCGACAAGTCGGCGCCAAAGGCCGTCGGCGCGGAAGGAGGGCGCAGTGTGCCGAAGAGGGCTGATCCTGTGCCTCGGCCGGATAAGGATAAGGCATCAACGCTAGAGTCTTCACTCGCTGGTGGACCGAAGACGTCTGTCGGGTCGACGAAACCGTCCGCTTCCTTTACGAAGCAGGTGTCGGACTCTCTACAGTGCATCAAGAGCAAGGCTTCCGCGGCCCCACCGATGGATGCTTCCACACCAAAGCCGGCTGCTGCAACGCCGAAGTCTTCGACGCCACTCCGGTTTACGTTGCCGCCGAAGGTAGCACCAAAGACCTTCGCACCACGGTCGGTCACCGAAGCGCCCGTCCACGGGTCTACGGCGTCGAAGCCTTCTCAGCCGCTTGGGAGCTCAAAACCTCGACAACCCTCGGTAGAGGAGCAGGCGGAACATTTTATCGACGCCGACACCGGGAAGCTAACCCTCTACAAGAGGAAGATCACGGCAACTCAGCCTTTGGCGTCCTACACCATCCCTTTGAAGCGCAAAAAGCCTGCTGTGGACTCCCCTGTTCTGGTGGAGCCTCTTGCTCCACGAGTGGCTACACCCTCACCCACCTATTCAGATGTAGAGGATGGAATGGTGAGGACGAAGAGTATAACTTTCCTGCCAACACTGATCCTGAGGATCAGCAAGACTCATGGACAGATGCAGGTGACCCAGTGGATCAGCATACTGCACAGGGCCCTCAGGTCTACAATGTCAAGCCCTCTCCTACTGAGGATTCAGCTGCATTTAATGCTGATTGAGAGGGCAGCTAAGAACCACGACGTGGAGCTCCACGCTGACCCTATCGAAGTGGACTTCCTATTTGATACCTTTTCAACAGCAGAGAAGACTGTCAAAACTCTCCCCATGCTGAAAGGGGTTCTGAAACATGCTGCAGACATTTTTAACGAACCCACACGAGCCAGGGTGATCAACCCTAGGATTGAAAAGAAATATAAGCCGGCACCTGGCGACCCTACCTACATCAAGGGCCAGTTGCCATTGGACTCTCTGGTAGTTTCTAATGCCCGGAAGAGGGCGAACTCCCAGACCACCGGTGATGCTCCTCCCCCCGACAAGGAATCTAAAGTGCTGGAGGCATCAGCGAAGAGGGTGGGGGCTCAAGCAGCCAATATCTGGCGTATTTCTAACACTCAAGCACTCCTAGCCAGATATGACAGGGCGCACTATGACACGCTAGAGACCCTGTTACATCTTCCAGACCAGTATAAGGAGGCAGCTGAGATGCTTATTCAGGAAGGGAAGCTTATCTCCAACGCTTCTATTAAATGTGCCCTGGACGTGGCAGACACCGCGGCCAGAGCTATTAACACTAGTGTCATGTTGAGACGTCAGGCCTGGCTCAGAATCTCCGGTTTCAAGCCGGAGATACAAACCACCATCCTCAATCAGCCAGTAAACCCAGATAGGTTATTTGGTCCGGAGGTGGATACCACCTTAGAGAAAATCAAGAAAGATACCGAGACTGCGAAGTTCATGGGGGCTCTACAGTCCCAGCAGTTTCGGGGCAGCACTTTTCGTCGCTAAGGCAATAGAGGTGTTTCCAGAGGCCAGATGTCCCAGCAAACGCAATACAATAAAGGTGGGGCGCAGTCCTCTTACACCAAGCAGAGTAGAGGCGGCTATCGGGGCAACAGCACCAAGGGCAGAGGTCGTGGAAACAACAACTCCCGCTCCTCCGCCACCAACAAACAGTGATGCCCTGTCACTGCCCCCGACCATACTACACCTGTCGGGGGGAGACTCCAGCAGTTCCTGCCCGTCTGGAAAACCATCACCACAGACAGGTGGGTCAGGAAACTTATCCAGTTCGGTTATTGGCTGGAGCTAACATCCACTCCACCCAACATGCCACCAAAACACCGTCCTATGTCCACAGAGCATTTGCACTTATTGCAGCAGGAGGTACTCGTCATGCTGCAAAAGGGGGCAATCGAGCTTGTGCCGGTGGAGGAAGAAGGCACGGGAGTGTACTCCCTGTACTTCTTAATCCCAAAGAAGGACGGGTCCCTCAGACCCATACTGGACCTCAGACCCCTGAATCAGTACATTCTATCAGAACACTTTCATATGCTCACACTGCAGCAGGTTCTCCCCTTGCTCAATCAGGGAGACTTCCTCGCAACCTTGGATCTCAAGGATGCCTATTTCCACATTCCACTGCATCCATCACACAGAAAATACCTCAGGTTCACCATTCAGGGTCGGCATTATCAGTTCAAGGTCCTCCCTTTCGGGGTGACCACAGCGCCCAGGGTGTTCACGAAATGCCTGGCGACGGTGGCGGCGCACCTCTGGAGGCAAAACGTTCACGTTTACCCTTACCTAGACGACTGGCTTGTCCAAGCAAAGTCGGCCCAGCAGTGCGCTGCCGACATGTCCCACACCATTCACCTTCTTCACAGTCTAGGATTCTTGCTAAATTACCCGAAGTCGCACCTTCAGCCAGCCCATGTGCGGCAGTACCTGGGCGCGACTATAAATACTCTGGCGGCCACGGCTCAGCCAAATCCTGTCGGGATCGACAGCATTCAGTCACTGATCCAAAGGTTCAGACCACAACACTCGCTCCCAGCAAGAGTGTTCATGCAGTTGATAGGCATGATGGCCTCCTGCATCTTCATAGTCCCGCACGTGCGGCTACATATGCGACCGCTCCAAGAATGCTTGGCTCATCAGTGGACTCAGGCTCAAGGGCAGTTGAACGACCTGGTGTTGGTGACCGGTCGGGCATACAGCTCTCTGCATTGGTGGACTCCACACAACCTTTGCAAGGGCCGACCGTTCCAGGAGCCTGTGCCACAGATTACCCTGACGACGGACGCATCTCTCCAGGGATGGGGAGCTCATGTACTCCACTACACGGTGCAGGGACTATGGACAACGCAGCAAAAGAAGATGCACATAAACTACCTAGAACTGATGGCAATCTTCATGGCATTGAAGTCATTCAAAGTACATCTGTGCAACAATGTCGTGTTGATCCGGACGGACAACATGATGGCCATGTACTACATTCAAAAGCAGGGAGGAACACTCTCCACAGTTGTCTCATCTGGCTCAGAGCATGTGGAAGTGGGCCATTCAGAGGAACATCTTCCTTATGGCGGAACACCTCCAGGGCAAGGACAATCAGATGGCGGATCTGCTCAGCAGATACAGCCACCAAATGCACGAGTGGGAGATACACCCATCAGTACTCCGTCCGTACTTCCAGCAGTGGGGTCATCCGGAGATGGACCTGTTTGCCACAAGGGAAAACGCAAAATGCCAAAGCTTTGCCGCCAGGTTTCCTCACCCACAGTCGCAGGGCAATGCGATATGGATGAACTGGTCAGGCAGATTTGCGTACGCTTTTCCCCCAGCACCTCTCATACCGCTGGTGGCACAAAAGCTAAAGCAACACTCGATGACACTCATCCTAGTTGCTCCAACGTGGGCACGCCAACCATGGTACACCACGTTTCTAGAACTATCCGTGGTACCGCATCAAAGGCTGCACCTCACACCCTGGCTTTTGACGCAGAACCGTGGCGACATTCAGCATCCAGATCCGCAACAGCTCAACCTGGCGATCTGGCTCCTGAAGTCTTAGAGTATGGCTACCTTGACTTGCCTCCTGAATGCATGGATATCATACGGGAGGCAAGAAAGCCCACCACCAGAGCTTGCTATGCAGCAAAATGGAAGCGGTTTGTCATTTACTGTACTGAACACAACATCAACCCGCTTGATGCATCCACTCCCAACATCATCTGTTATTTGTTACACCTTTACAAATGCAATCTAGCATATGCTTCCATCAGGATACACTTATCCGCCATAGCGGCTTATCTCCAAAACAGGCAGCATCTCTCCGTTTTCAGGGTGCCTGCCATTAAAGCCTTCCTAGAAGGACTGAAGCGGGTCATCCCTCCCAGGACCCCGCTAGCTCCTGTATGGAACCTCAATGTGGTCCTCACCAGGTTGATGGGCCCACCTTTTGAGCCTCTACATTCATGTGAGATTCAGTTCTTAACGTGGAAAGTGGCTTTTCTCATTGCCATTACGTCTCTACGACGTGTTAGTGAGCTACAGGCGCTCACTGTACAAGAGCCATTCATTCAAATTCACTCCAACAGGGTGGTGCTGCGCATTAACCCTAAATTTCTTCCTAAAGTGGTTTCGCAGTTCCATGTCAATCAGACCATTGCACTGCCCGCGTTCTTTCAAAACCCAGAGACAGTAGCCGAAAGAATGCTCCACACTCTTGATGTCAAACGAGCTTTGATGTACTACATTGATAGGACCAAAGAATTTAGGAAGACACAACAACTCTTTGTTGCCTTTTCAGCCCAGCACAAAGGCAACCCCATTTCCAAAGCAGGTATAGCCAGGTGGATCGTTAAGTGTATTCAGATTTGCTATCACAAGGCTAAGCGCACTTTAACGGTCCCCCCAGAGCCCACTCCACCCGCAAGTTGGGGGCCTCCATGGCTTTCCTTGGTAATATCCCTTTGGAAGATATTTGTAGAGCAGGCACATGGTCTACACCTCACACATTTACTAAACACTACTGTGTAGATATGCACTCCAAGCAGCTGTGGGGCAGGCTGTTCTTAAGACACTTTTTCAAACGTCTGCAGCTGGCACAGGAGGCCGCCGTTAATGGAGGGACTGCTATTTATTCTATGCTATAGATATGAATTCAGCAGCCCACATGCCTCGAACTGAATATGCTACTTACCAGTATGCATCTGTTCTTGGCATGTAGGGCTGCTGACATTCATATCGCCCGCCCTCCTCCCCGGCGCCTGTAGCGGCTGCGGAATTTACACTTACTCTTAGCATGGTCATCGCTCACACTGTTACCCTCCATCTTCGCCACAATGGCTAAAAACAATCTGGGGATGGAGTCGATGCCCATGCGCACTGTAGTCCAGGGGAGGAGCCACCTATCTCGTGATACTTCGAAGACTCTTCCAGGACAACAATGTGCAATCATCCGGACCCAACACTAGGCGGTGATCTATGCTATAGATATGAATGTCAGCAGTCCTACATGCCAAGAACAGATGCATTCTGGTAAGTAGCATATTCATTTTCAGGTAGACCCCAAACCCCTTCAACAGTACAAATGTATATAGCTACAAACATTTGGCTGCTCATCACAGTAGCAATGAATGCGCTTGGGCCCACTTTCCATTTCCTTTAACATACACAAACACAGGTCCTCTCTAGTTTTGCTAAGTGGACCTATGATGAACAGCAGAATGGAGCCTGGGTTTGCTTCAGTGTTAAGCTTCAAAATAATCTACAACTGTACCTTCCTAATTCATGTGCTTTCTCATGACTGTGTTGGGTATAGGTTAGTTTATTTTTTGTTTTGTTCCTTCAGAAATGTGGGTAGTCCTCTGTGGAAATCAATGGTTATTTTGGAAGATTTTAGAAAAAAGAATAAGTATTTGCCAATCTTTTCCATTTGTTCCACACTACACTAGTCTTCTGTATTCAGACACAATATTTGGGCAGAGTCAGAAAGAATGTTCATGTATCCAATGTAAATAATCTCCGAGGAGGCAAGTTGTCATGATATAAAACCCAAAAGGAAAATAATCAAAATAAACAATCTACATGTATGAATACATCTATTGTAAAAAGATGGGTCAAGTAGATGACTGGATCTCAAGAATGAAAATTATACTTATGTCCGGTAGTTCGAATATTCAGCTCTACATACACTTTTTATTTTTTCGAGTAGGAGTGATATTGATTAGGCTGATGGGGAGGAAATACAAGAGGAATACCCATGATCCTTAGGAATATATATATTTTTTAATTTGAGTGAGTGTTTTTTACACAGACTTTGAATTAAATGATTTGATATTTCTTCCCACATTGCTTATGTCAAACCAGTAATATGATTCATTAATTTTATTTTTTTTATAAAATCTTTTTTATTAACTCAGACAAATAGGAAAACAAAAACACAAATATAAAAATACACTGGGTGGCATCCAAACATACAATTAATGTTGTAACATCCTCACAATTACAAAATACAGTGCAAATAATACCAAGCGGGTTCAGGGATCCTCCGACACAACATGATTTTCCGGTGTGGCAGGGGGAGCACAAATATCTCCTTTTCTCCTCGGTGCACATTCCAGGCCCCCCAAATTTTCCCCCACTTTCGAGGCCTACCCCGGGCCATGTACACAGATCGCTCTCTAAACATGCACCAGTCCAGGTCCTCCATCCATTTCCCGATATGTGGGGGGACCCCCATAGTTGAGCGATATTACGCTTGGCAATAGCACATGCCAGCGTGACCCATACATTTCCGTGAGACGTAAGATCAGTTGGTTCCCAGACATTCAAGAGACCACGGCGTGCCTCCAACTCAAGGCCAAATCCCCACACCTCGCGTATCTTATCATGAACAGCGGTCCAATACCCCCGGATGACAGTGCAATCCCATAAACATATGCATAAACGTTCCAGC
The DNA here is from genome assembly GCF_964261635.1 of Lissotriton helveticus. NCBI lineage: Eukaryota > Metazoa > Chordata > Amphibia > Caudata > Salamandridae > Lissotriton > Lissotriton helveticus. Next base: position 144,682,789 of record NC_136060.1, on the reverse strand, counting down.
CTCACCACATCCCCTTCTACACTCCCACTCACAGCCAAACCCATTCGCACCAAACGTGGGCCAGTAACATAGCAACAATTGCACCAATCGGAGTCTCCTTTGTATGGCGATTACCCTAGGTGAAGCTACCGCCTCCCTTCAGTCTTCATCATAAACTAGGATTAGCCCGTCCGCGGTCCATTGTTCCCTTAGAGCCACGAGTGGTTCGTCCGTGTGGTTAACACGCTTTTTATAAATCAGGGAGATCGTTTTCGTTGGAAGATGACCGTCCAACACCCGATCCTCCAGTGGGGAAGCCTCCGGGGGCGTAACTCCCCGAGGAATACCAGCCAGCAATGCATGCCTAATCTGTATGTAACGAAACCGCTCACTCTCCTCCAAATGATACCGTTCCTGAAGAGCCTCAAAAGTAAGGATCCCGTCCTTGCCCCACATATCTCCCACCTGGGAAATCCCAATGAGGTCCCACTTGTCAAAACCTTTAGTCTTCCATAAACTACCCAGGCATTCGGCATTCCAAAGTGGCGTGGCCAAAGTTATTTTCCCATTCCATTTAAGGGAACGATTAGCCTCATGCCACACCTGAACAGCTACCGCCGCAGGCCCAACCAAGGGAAAGCGCCCCCGTCTGGCATACAGTGCCCTAGAGTACTCTCCACCAGGTAACTGGCCACGATCCATAGCATACCCGGGGTCAAGCGGCGATCCATAAATTGCATGATTGATTGCCGCCAGCTGAGACGCCCAGTAATACTTCCGTATATTTGGTAGGCCAATCCCCCCGTCGTACCACAGTAGTGTTAGTTTAGAAATCGTAATTTGCGGCCTAAAGGAGCTGCCTCTGGAGAGACTCAATCTCCTTAAAGTAAGGCGGGGGAACCGGGTCCATGGAATTTTGGAGTGCATAGAAGAAGTGGGGTAGAGCCATCATTTTGAACAGGACGGCGCGTCCCAGCATGGAGAGCGGCAGCGACTTCCACCGCACCACGTCCCTCCGGAATCTAGCCAGCGGTGGCAACAAGTTAATATTATACCTACTCAGGGGATCTAAAGACCCGAAAATGCCAAGATACCGAAACCCCTCCAACACCAATCTGACCGGACAGCCCGCGGGGACATCGGGGGGATCACCACTTACAACAAAGAGAACAGACTTCGCCCAATTAATAGCAAAACCGGAATATCTTATCAATATCGCCAGGACGTCCAGAAACTCAATCGGAGAAGCCCGGGGGATGGACAAGTATAATAGAATGTCATCCGCGTAAAGTGATATCTTGTCCTCCCACTCAGACGTCCACCTAAGCCCCTTAATCGATCTGTCCCAGCGAACCCACACCGCGAGCGGCTCAAGCGCCAAGGCAAATAACAATGGGGAGAGCGGACACCCCTGTCTGGAGCCCCTCCCCAAGGCAAAGTCAGCAGATCTATGATTATTTACTACAACCCTAGCCAGGGGATCGGAATATAAAAGGCGGACCCAGGAAGCAAACTCCGGACCAATGCCCACCTTGCTCAAGACGGCAAAGAGATAAGGCCACTCGACTCTTATCAAAAGCCATGGTGGCATCCAGGGACAACCGAACCGTTGGCTCGTGTATTTTCGGCGCGCCACCCAGGACCCCGTGCAACCGGCGCAAGTATTGCGGCGAGGCATAAAGCCGGACTGATCCGGATGGATCAGCGTCGTAATGACCTTAACCAGTCGAGCCGCAAGCAATTTCGCTAAAACCTTCGGTTCGGCATTCAGGAGGGAGATCGGCCGGTATGAAGAACATTGCGTCTTCGGTTTGCCCTCCTTGTGCAGGACTACAATATTTGCGACACGCTGATCATACGGAAGCCGGCCCCTCTCCCTGCTCTCGCTAAACATATCCCTAACGAAGGGAGCCAATTTGTTTGCATTCACTTTATAGAGTTCTATGGGAAGCCCATTAGGGCCCGAGGCCTTGCCAGAGCGAACCACTCTAATAGCCTGCGCCACTTCGTCATTTGTGAATGGAGAGTCTAGGTAGTCCCTGTCCGCATCGGAGAGGGTGGGCATTGGAATATCACGAATCATCTCTGCATTTTCGGACTCAGTGTACCTGCTTTCGGCCGCATACACCGTCGTGTAGTAGCCAGCGAATTCGTCCACAATCTGCTGCGGATCCGTTATTTTATCCGATCCGACGGTCTGCAGCACCGGTACCAACCGTGACGCCCAGTCCCCTTTTTCCAGCCATGCTATTAACTTCCCAGCCTTATTTCCATGTTCGTATGCTCTGGGTATCCGCCTGCTGGGTCTTCGCCCTATCCCGAGCCAGGCTCTGATACTCATCCCTGAGGAGGCGGAGGTGGTGCAATCCCTCCGAGGTGGCGTCATGCGACACTTCCCGTTCTAACGCCAGTAAGTCTGCTTCCACCCTGTCAACCTCAGCACGGCCCTCCCTCTTCTTCCCTGAAATGAGCGACCGCAATTCCCCTCTAATAACAGTTTTGTAAGTTTCCCACAGGGAACACTTTGAGTCCACCGTACCCACATTTTCTTGAAAATAACTATCGGCGACACGCACAATTTCTTTTTTAGTGGCGGGGTCCCGTAACCGCCAATCACCGATGGGGGCAACCCTAGCCACGTCGCCCCCGCCAAGGTCCAAACCAATCCAGACCGGCGAGTGGTCCGAGACCCCCCTAGCCAAGAGCCGCACTTCCCGGATCCAAACTGCCTGCGCCGCCGGCACCAAGACATAATCTATCCTTGAAAGGGAATTGTGTGCAGCCGAAGCGTGTGTGTATTGAAGTTCACTGGGGTTTTTAAGTCTCCACCCATCAATCAGGCCAGTAGTCTCCACAAAGTCAGTCAGCCACCTCCGGGAAGGCAACAAAGCCCGAGCCGGGTGTCTATCAGTCTCACCATTCATAACTGCATTGAAATCACCACCAACAATCAACACCCCAACAGGCAACGTCAAAAACATCTTACACAAGTCACTAAAAGTATCAGTCTGAAGGGCCGGTGGGACATAGACGGACAAAAAGGTGACAGTTCTCCCCTCCCATAGCCCCGAAATTCCAACATATCTACCCCTATTATTGGTCCACGTGGCCTGGACTGCCAGTGGAAAGGAGTTCTTGACCAGGATCCCAACCCCTCTCGACCCTGTAGTAAAACCCCGTAGTAAAACCAGCATGAGCGACCAGTTTGTATCCCCCTTTGTGTAGTGCCATGCATCGCTTTCCCATGAGATGAGTCTCCTGCAATAGTACCACGTCAGGGGAGTGCCTCTGGATCAACTGGCCGACCATACCTCTCTTGATCTTGTCCCCAAGCCCATTCACATTCCAACTTAGTGCGGAAATCCCAGCCACCCTTCTATCGGAATACATTACAATACCATGACTGTACAGGATCGGCTAACGGCACCCAGTGTGAAATGAAACAACATAGCATAAAAACAAAACAAACCCCAAACGTACTCCTCCATCCCCCTCCCTGCACCCCTGCATACAGCTTACCCTCATCCCCAACTAGCATTGTGCCTGTCGCCCCCAACTAATCTACAAAAATCTAAAAGTAGAAAACCGAGGAGGACCTGAGAGCCTCGCCCCCCCCCCCAACTCTATGTGGATATTCCCACACCATAACGCGCCTCAAAAACATTATGAACACATATCTGCAGGAAATCCTATTGCTAGCCCCCATTGAGCTGTCCCCTGAGCAACTGTCTACAGCCCCCCGCTGACCTCACAATAAACAAAGTCATTGTTCATCGGCTTCCTCTTGGTCACGGGACTCCTGGTCCGGCCGCTGAACACCCTCCAACCAGTCCGCAGCCATGTCTGGATTATCGAAGAACCAGGCTTTCCCGTCAAGTTCCACTCGAAGGCGGGCCGGAAACATCATAGCGTACCTCATACCTTCGTCTCAGTTTCTTTTTGATCGCGAAGAACCTCTGCCTCTGCTTCTTCACCGCTTGGGTAAAGTCCGTAAAGAACAGGAGCGTCGCATTCTCAAACTCCAGGGGATCCGCAGCTCGAACCGCCTGCAGGATAGCATCCCGGTCACGAAAATTAAGGACTCGAGCAATGATTTGTCTTGGGTTCGCGCCAACACGAGGCCTGCCACCCGGGACCCTGTGGGCGCGGTCCACCGTGAAAAACTTACTAAGGCCCTTAGGTTTAAGATGGTTGAGGATGAGGTTTTCTACAAACTGATCCGTAGCCTGCCCTCCCGCCTTCTCCAGCACTCCCAGGATGCGGACATTGTTGCGCCGAGCCCGCCCTTCGTATTCATGCAGCTGTCGGTCAGTAGACTCCCTAGAGGACTTAAGATCACGCACCTCCTGCTTCAGCTGGTTCACATCATCAATGAGGCTTGTCGTTTTGACTTCCAGCGACTTAACTTTCTCGTTTGCCTTTGAAAGGTCCGCCCTAATCAGCCCCATTTCTATCGAGACAATGTCCTGCGTCAAATACGCCAGCCGGCCACCACTGTAGGGTGGAGGTAACAAACCACCTTGTGGCCCCGCCAGCCGGCACCCAGAATGAAGAAAGACCACCAGGTGCCCCGGGCAGTCAATATGGAAGGCTGCGCACACTCCGGGCCCCACTCCGTCCACAAGGGCCCAGCGTAGTCATCCAGAGCCCCCCTGGATCATGGGGGATCGCCTCCTTAACAATGCGGCACACTTCCAGGGACACACAGCAGGCCGATGGGGAAAGGCCGCCCCCCCCGTCCCTCCTCCAGAGGTAAGTCCAGGCGGGCCGCCGTGTATGGGTGTCAGTAGAGTTCTCCAATACGACCCATTGGGCAGGAGCACTGCCGGGCACCTTGCCCCAGCCCCCGCAGCCCAGAAGCAGCAACCGGAGATCCGGCTCCCCAGGCTCCAATCCGGGCACAAAGCCTCACCAGGGCAACTTCACACGCCCCCCGCAGTCAGGGTGGGCTGTGATTTTCGGCCCACGACCCCCGCAACCTCCGACCGGGCCGACCCGAGTCAGACCCGGCGGCCGGGGGTCGCAGGCACTCGAGGCCCCGGCTTCCGGCAGCTGCAGGCCGCAATCTTACGGGCGGCGCAGCGCGGTCGCCGGGGCACCAAAAAAGTCTACAACCACTCCTACGGGCATCGCTTCAGCTCCCCCACCCGGAGGACGGGTCGGGGGACAGGATTAGGATCAGGATTAGGATCAGGATGGCGAGTCGGGCGAGCGAGGTCAGCCAGAGCCGATCTTCAAGCGGCCATCTTGGACGCTGGCTGGGCTCCTCCGATTCCTTAAATTTTTAATTCCAATTATTTGATGGACATGCTGGGTCGGAGCATCAAGTAGATTCTGACTCTGTGAACACTGCAAACAGTAAGGTTGAATTAATCTGTAACCTGGTGGAAGCACACAGCTACTTCCGCAGGCTTGATGGTTTTTATTTTCTTCCCACAAGTTGAAGGACCCACACATTTCTAGAAATGGGACCTGCACAGTGGCGAACACCGCATAATGGAGAGCTGCCTTTCTCCTTGTCGCTAAATTGAGCTTCACACACATCATTTTGCAATCCTTCTGAGTATTTTGTTGACCAGACATAGTCCTCAATCTCGCAGCATTAGCACTCCTTCCCTATCACTCTGGTATGATAGTATGATATTCTGCTTCAAGAAGCTCTTTCCTTGGGAGGTGCTTCTAGCCGACTTATGATCCTGGATGTTGAACTTCTCGATCAGAAAGGTTCTCCTGATCATATTCTTGTGTTGTGCATCCTGCAACAAAAGCAAGTGAGACCAACATGGCAACACTTGTAACACCTAGGTTTTACTTCCCTAGTATGTCACATGCTATCAAATTATGAATTTACTAAACTATGTATACACAGGCACACTAATCATTTTACACAGGCCGTTCCTAAGAATGTATGACATTGTTCTGCATTCTGTCCATCAACTGTTGTTTTTGCATTTGTCACCCCGAGTGGGACGGGTATGCTCAGACACGAGTCCCGTGCTCGCCATGCCACTGGAATCAAGCTATCCTGGCTGATGAGGGCTGAAAGCCCGAAACCGGTCCTGGGATGCTTGTTTCCAGTCCAGGGAGGACTTGGCTTGGCAGTTCGGGTTGCACTGTTCTCATGGGGCACAGGGTCAAGACTGATTTGCATATGGCTGGGTTCAAGCTGGAATGGCATGGTGAGCGAAGAAACAATGGATTTAGGCCCAGATCTCTGTACTGAATGTATGACATTGTTCTGCATTCTGTCCATCAACTGTTATTTTTGCATTTGTCACCCCGAGTGGGACGGGTATGCTCCGACCTGAGTCCCGTGCTCGCCATGCCACTGGAATCAAGCTATCCTAGCTGATGAGGGCTGAAAGCCCGAAACCGGTCCTGGGATGCTTGTTACCAGTCCAGGGAGGACTTGGCTTGGCAGTTCGGGCTGGACTGTTCCCATGGGGCACAGGGTCAAGACTGATTTGCATATGGCTGGGTTCAAGCTGGAATGGCATGGTGAGCAAAGAAACAATGGATTTAGGCCCAGATCTCTATACTGGGGTGAATGTATGACATTGTTCTGCATTCTGTCCAACTGTTGTTTTTGCATACGTTCCTAAGAATGGAGCACGCATTTCTGATTGAACTTTTTCTCCTGAGTGACATCCTCAACCTGGTGTTGGGTAATATTTGCTTGGGGTTCTGCGCACACACCCTTCAAAATCTGCCAAGACTTAGCTACATGCTATTGTCTCTGCCATTGGTAAATTATGTGGTGATCAGGGAATTTATATATAATTTATTTAAACACACTTCAGCCTCATGCACTAATTTAGTCCATGTTACAAGGACAATAATTTGGTTTGGATGTAGTTCAGATCAGTGGTCATTATGACACCTACATGGTTGGTGCAAAATGTTGACTTTTTGTCATTAAAAAAAATAAACAAAACAGTTCATTTCCTCTATTGGACTCTGTGTTTAGAATTCTGAGCCACCCTGGAAGTCCCAATGAGGGCTCATTTGAAGCTTCAAGCCCAGCAATGGGTTCCAGGAGCCCAGATAAATGTTCTTGAATGTCCCCCCTCTGTCAGTCGGTGTGTATGGATTATAAGAACGGTAGGGCAGTGGCTGGCTGAGGATGAGGACCACGGGAACCAGGTTTCCGTGCCCCATGTCACAAACTGCCAGGGACATGAACCGACAGGCCTCACAAGGACTTACCTGGTTGCCCATGTGAAGGAGCTATGACCAAGCTCTGGGTTGGAAGCCCCTGTCCTAGGCACCATTCATAGGCCCACTGGTTCTCAAAGTGCCCAGAATGGGGACCCACAGGCCTAGGAAGGCTTCACGGGGATAAGAAGCTCTGACCCGGCCATGAGTCAGACCTCTGACTGGTCAGTGGTTGGAAGCCCCCGGCCCTGGGCTCCCTTCTCTGGCCTCCCTTCTCTTGCCTACCATGTCGCAAAGTTCCCAGCATGAGGTCCCGCATGCAACAGGTCTTCTCTGCTTGTCCTGGTCCAGAAGCTCTGCCTGGGTCAGAACTCTGGCTCGCCCTGGGGTGAAAGCCCCCAGTGTGGGCTCCCTTCTCCAGCCCGCCATGATGCGAAGTTGCCCGGGACGTCTCCTCTGCTTGTCTGGGTGCAGAACCTAAAACGGGCCCGGTTCAGAGCTCCAGCTGCCCAGAGGGTGGGTGGAATGTTGTCCCACAGGCCTGGGGAGCTCCGGAGCTAGGCTCCCTTCTCTGGGACACTTTGTCGAGGTTTCCCCTGATTGTCTGTGTGCAAAAGCTCTGTCCAGGCCTCCGGTCAGTACTCTGCTGGACCAAGGGTGGAAGCACCCATCCCTGGACTCCCTTCTGCAGCCTGCAGTGTCACAAATTCCCCGGGACAGGATCCCGCTGTCCTGAGGTGGTCTTCCTTGCTTGTCTATCTGCAGAAGCTCTGACCTGCTCCAAGTTATAGCTCCGTTAAGGGTTCGAACCCCCTGTCCTGAGCTCCGTTCCATAACCCATTGTGTAACTTAAAGCCCAGGACAGGGTTCCACAGGCCCCGGGATGACTCCCCTCCTTGTTTGGGTGAGAAGCTTTGAATGGGCCCTGTGCCAGTGTTCTGGCTCTCAGAACTCAGACCTCAGAATCCCTTTCTCCTCCAAGATTGAGAGGAATACTTTTTCATAAGACACAACATGACCAAATACCTGTCCTTCAAGGTCGGCCATCCGGTTTATTCATGCTCTGGACACTGTCATGCGCTATGCACCCTATGGTGCCCCCAGATGGCCCGGCAACTCTGGAAGTCCCGATGAGGGCTCATTTGATTCTTCAAGCCCAGCCAACACTCCAGGAGATCCGGTGTGTTTTCTCCGATGGCCCCATTTGCCATTCAGTATGCATGGATTACAAAAAAGAGGGAAAAATTGAAGGTATCCATTTAGAAGCTAAAAATCATCAGGAGCTGCTCTCATCCTGTTATTACTGGCACAATTACATTAAGTGATCAAACAATCCATAAGAAATATACATTTACATACAGTGGGAACATTGTTGAACTCTGTCCATAGATAGATGAAAAGTTCACAAGTAGCAGGTGTGGTTGACTGTTCGCAATTTCAAGCATAACCTTAACAGCATAATAAAAAAATTTAACAAATCAAAGCCAATCACTGCTACTTTTTCCTTACAATTATGACCTAATTTTAGATCCCTGCACATCTCCACCATCAAGTCAAATAAGTTTTTATATTTTAGGTGCTGTCATCCATTTTAACTGTATTTCATTTTCAAAACTGCCTCATTCTGCTGCAGCCTTTGCCTGTGTGCTACTGCTGCTTGTCACCATAATGGTTAGAGTGTGGATTGTTCACCATCGTTTTGTGTGCTGGGCCAGAGGGGATGAGTGGCATTGACAGGGGCCTAGGTTTACCTAATGTAGACATTACTTTGGTTGGCCAGAGAAAGTTAAAGTGACATCAATTGCTGCCTGTGGTTGAAAGCATGGCAGATTGCCAGCGTCCAAACCTCATGATTGTGCACTGTGGTGGCAATAACGTAGGCTCAATTACTGGGGTAGGACTGGAAATCCTAATGAAGGATACCTCTGTTAAATTAATTACTCTTTTTCCCCATACTGCCTTCGTGTTCTCTAACATTTGCCAAAGATAGAAGCAGCAGTGGTCAACCGACCAAATTTTGTCCACAGATAGACAAACCCAGGAAACATGTCAATAAAACCGTTTCTGCATTCCTCAGAGACCACAACCTGGGTCCTGTGAGAGGCTGGCACAGTCAATGGTGCTCACTTATGTAAGTGTAGCACCCTGCTCTTATCAAGACAACCCTTATGGTGAGTATAGTGGTCTTAGACAATCTTAGAAAACTCTCTAAGTGGTAGCTGTGGAGAGCAGCCTTCAGGCTTAGTCCAGAAGGAGTGTAAAGCAGCTTGTTTTACCAGTACTTAATCTTATGGTGCAGGTTAAGTGAAAACTAGGGCTGAGCGGAATTTGCGTAAGCGTGTTACGCAAATCTCCGCGAAACGGTAAAAAATCTCCGCGAACGCGCAGAAATTCCGCTTTCACACGGAATTGCTTGTTCGCGATGCTTTTTTACTTTTCGCAATCGCTGCTTGCGTGCTCGGGGAAAAATATCTCTCAAACACACATTTGAGAACGTGAACAAGCAAAAAATTTTGCGGAGCCACGGAACGCAGAATTTTGGCCAATTTCACGTTCTCCGCGTAACGCGAAATTACCCAAATGCCGCAAATTCCACGAACTGAATTTACCGCCCAGGCCTAGGGAAAACTAATCACACAATATTTTATTACAAATTCTCACTAACACATTTGTACTATCTACTACTTGGAGATAGACACAATTCACACAATATTTAGGAAAAAGAGCACGTAAGTAGCACAAATACACAATGGTCTCCAGGGGAGACCAAACCATATACTAAAATAGTTGAATGCGAACCATGACTCAAGTAGAGAATTGACCCAGAAGGCGTAAAAGAGCCGGGGACCCAAGGAACCACCCAAAGTGATTATCTAGGAATGCAACGGAGTTCGTGTTCAGTGTGCGAACACAACCGCATGCTCAAGGTTAGTCCTAGCTAGTTCGTGGTTGCAATTTTAAAGAAGGACCCTTCTCAGCGGACCGTGAAGAAACCCCATGGAAGATGGAAGGTTGGAAAGACACCCCACTGGTGGATACGCAACTGGTGCTATGTAAAACGCTCTGATACCAGATACTGGGTCAAGTTTGCGCTATATAAAACTCTGTGAAATGAAAATAAGAGGGAAAAAAGGGACGCTGGGTGCATAGGTGTCAATTGACATTGGGAACTGCCGTATACCACAATAGAGGACTTCTGGAAAGATGCTGCTGGAGTAGGAGACACAGGAATCTGGTGAACCAAACAGTGGATTCAAAATGAGGTACCTGCAAGCAGAAGGGGCAGAGTCTATGCCACTCAGGAGTGACCAGGAGTCATGGAAGACGAATGCCCACCGATGTCAGGATGCAGGAGATGTTGACGGTGCCTTTCAAGTTGCAGCTGTGTGGACCAGGTGACTCTGTGGAAGACCAGGAGCCGTTTACGAGCTGTCCCATGTCTGATGTCGAGAGCCAAGAAGTCCGTGCCCGGCAGGGACACTAACAAGCTTTGGCTGCAACAACCAGCGTAGTTGATGAAAAAGGTGCAGTGTCAGGACCAGCAAGGTCTGAAATGACTCACCACAAGCAGGTAAGTCAGAGCAGGCCCGAGCAAGCAGGGGAGCCCACTGAAGCCAAATACGACCCTCAGTAGGGCCCAAGGGAGAAGGTACAGGAGTCACAAGAGGACCTCTAGCAGCTCATCAATGTAGAATGTACATGGTGCAGAGGGAATTGTGAAGGTGAAGATCTTGGCTGCAGGATTTGCTGGAGGTTGGAGCTTCTTGGATCCCGAAGATTTCTGGAGGAGAGAGCCAAGAAGCCCTGGCAACGGCAAGTTGATGCATTGCACAGGGGTTCTGTTCCAGTAGTTCTGACAAAAGATACTGGCCTCAAACTCGGTGTGAAGACAGTGCAGGCCTCGAGGGAGTTGCAGAACCACCACCTGTGTTGCTGGGCCATTCGAAGTCCATAGGAACCCTGGATCAGCAGATGCAGGGGAGTGACTCCTTCACTCCCAGTGAGATTCCTTCTGGTGTCATGGATGTTCACAGGCCTGGTGAAGAACCCGTATGTAGCACGGGCACAGACGTTGCAGAAGACAAGGACCCGATGGAATCTTCCCGGTTGCAGTCTCGGTTCCCAAAGCGAAGTCCAAATTGTCCAGATGGTCGAAGTTGAAATGGGATGTGATCTGAATCTTGTCCCACGATTAATCTATTGACCCACCCACAGGTAAGCCCTTAAGTACGCTTAGGAAAGGGTTGGGACGATTCAGGGTTTCTTCCCAGAGGAGAGGGTGGACAGTGGGGAGGATGCTCCCATGTCCTTTGTCGAGTTTCTGTCCAGAGCGGGAGCCAACGGCTCCCTGAACTGGTTTGAATTGGAGTATGCAAGGAGGACACCAAATGTGCCCTTCAGGCAGTGTCCGTGGCTCTGACCAGCGCCCCCATCCTGTCTGAATACACTAAACCCAGTCTGGGAGGTGGTCACACCTCGCAGTGATGGGATATCTTTTGTTCTGCTTTCCCCTGCTTGAGCTTGGCTCAACAGCAGGATGGCAGAAACGGGTCTCTGGTCGGCAGCAGCCCTAGTTTGCTGTCTGGTTCTAGAAGAATGGTACCGGTAGCCCTGAGGGCCTCCCAGAGGAGCTTTATGGGACATGGAATCACACCCCCCCCCCCCAACCGTTAACGATGTGGGAGGTATGATTCTAACATATTTGATACAAAACATTACCGGGTTTGTTACAGCCAGTTTAGAGTCCTCGTGTAATGACGCAGGGCCACTCTGTGTCAATGCCTGATGCACTTACAACCCGTGAAAACTAACTCCGTCGATTTGTATGGGTGTCCTGCTCATGCAGGGCATCCTCACACGTTGAACCAAGCACCCTGCCTTCAGGATTGAAAGGCCTGCCTTACGGGTGACTAATAGGTTTTAAGTGTAGTAGCCCCAGATATATGGTAACTTACATCTGTTATACGTGGTGCTAGCACCAGTTTACACAGGCTGCAATGGCAAAAAAGATGGAGACCATTTCACAGACCGAGGCTGTTAGACCTGTTGTTTATGGTTGTCAGATTATACACTCTGACCAAGCAGGAACCACCACTCTAGTCAGGGCAAACTAGATACACATTAAAAGATAACCTATGCTTGCCCTCTGGTAGCCTGACAAAGAGCAGTCATTCTTATCTAAAGAGTTAGTCGAAAGTATTTGTGCAACACACACACACACAGTAACACAATAAAAACACCACAAAAATACTCCACCCTGGGTTTGAAAACGGTATTATATTTATATGAGTACAACAAGACCAAAACAACAAAAAAACAATTAGTAGAACCTGAACTAGGAATTTTTAAAGAATAAATCAAAAAGTAGTGATTAGAATCAAATGACGCTTAGGGGGTTACTTGAGGTCACGCTGGACCAGGGCAAGTTCAGGCCTACTGCGATGGAGTGCAGGCTGACTACAGGACTCACGCAGGTCCTGCTCAAAAAAGTACCTTGGATGCAGTAAGTGTCTGTTCCGATCCGTGTAGGAGATGAAGACCAACCCCTTTAGAATGCAGGCACTGCGTCATCGAGCCATGCAGTGCAATGCGTCTGTTCCAATCGGCGCAATGTCGTCACTGAATCTATTTTGATGGTTCTCTACAGGAGAGGTCCCAGGACTGGATTGGCACCACTTAGCAGGGCATTAGTCACAGATGGCAGAGTCCATGCGCTGTTGCAGGGTTGAAGGAAGTCTTCGGCCATGAGACTTCAGAACAGGGAGCAAGACAGCAAGCACTTGGAACCACTTCGGGTTCGAGTGAGATGGGTCCAGTCCTTGTCCTCAGCAGGGCAGAAGAGCAGTTCTTTCAGAGCAGCAGTCAAGCAGAGTGGCAATCCTTGTAGCACAGCAGTCTTTACTCCTGGCAGAGTTCTTCACAGGTCCGGTAGTGTACTGTCTGGTTAGGGTCACTTTCTAAAACAGTAATGTTAAATTCAACTTTACCAGTAGACAGGATTTATCAGTACCATTCCAAATAGATGAAACATGATGCTGCTACTACTTTCTATTCAGTTAATACAGCTTAAAAGTGTATTAAGGAATTCCCACTGCTAACCTATGAGACGAGTAGGCATCACAGTAGGGTAAAAACACCTTTTGGTGTTTGTCACAAACAGGTCATGCAAAACTTAAAAGTATATGTCCTACCTTTTAGCTACACAGCACCCTGCCCTTTTAGCGACTTAGGGTCTGCCTTACGGGTGACTTATGTGTACTACAGGGGGAGTTTTAAGGCTTGGCAATTGATTTTAAATGTCTAGTCGAAGTGGCAGTATACTGCACTCACAGGCCTTGCAATGGCAGGCCTGAGAGAAGTTTAAAAGGCTAGTTGGGTGGATGGCACAACCAGTGCTGCAGGCCCACTAGTAGCATTTAGATTACATTCCCTGGGTATATGGTATACCACTTTACAAGGGATCTATAAGTAAACTAAATATGCCAATTGTGTATGCACCAATGTTATCATGTTTAAGGGTAAAGCACATGCACTTTATCACTGGTAGCAGTGATAAAGTGCTCAGAGTCCTATGGGTAACAAATTGAATTCAGAAAAAAGAGGAAAAGGAAGGCAAAAGGTTTAGGTGCCCCTTCACAGAGGGACATTTTCCAACAGAGACAATAGAGTGTTCCTGTTAATGTCATGTTATGTTAATGAGATTTATTGAGCACGCGATTACCCGGGGGTGTCTTGGCGCTAGGAACACCGTAAGTCAAGCCAAAACGTCTTGTTCTGGAATAGCTCGGTTTTTAGCCCTTTCCTGAAGATGGTGAGGGAGCTTGCACTCATAAGAAAGACTTCAGCCGCCACAGCTTGCGGACTGTATTCTTGGAGCTTCATGAGTCTAGTACCTGTGGAGCGTAACTGTCTGGACGGTTCGTACCAGGCAAAGATTTCTAAGAAATAGTGGTCCAGTGCCTTGTATGCTAGACATAATGACTTGAATTTTTTCAACAACTTGAGACTACATCCTGTTGTATGTGTAATTACATCTACCCATCATAAACACAAAGGCTCTTTTCAGAGGCAATCCTTTTCTCAAACACTGGTGCGTTTTGTTTTCAAATCCCTTTTTTAAATTTCTCATTTGGATCTGCGAATCCATTCCGTATCTCCCACCAGAAGCACGCATTTAACACAAATGAATACATTTTGGACCTAGCCACAGATCCTTTCCCAACCAACAGCACTCATTCAAAACAAGAACACATTTAATACAATGAGCTTGAGTGGCTGTATAGGTGTGTGAGAGTTTGTGCAGGTGTATGTATGTATGTATGAAAGTATGTGTGTGTGTGGCTCAGAGTGGAAACCTGAGTGGGTGTGTGTTGTGTGGGTCTGTGATTGGATATGAGTGGTTTTGTGGGTATGTGCCTGGGTGTGTGAGTAGGTGAATGAGTGTGTGTGTGCAGGGCTGTGTCGGTCTGTGAGTGGGTGAGTGCTTCTGTGGCTATGCAAGTGGGAGTGGATTTATAGTGTGTGAGCGACTTTATGGGTGCATGAGGGGCTGCGAGTGGGTGTGTGAGAAGCTATGGGTCTTTGCATGGTTACGTGAGTCTGAGTGGCTGTATCAGTGACTGCTTGAGTGGGTGTATGTGTTTTTTTTATTGGTGTCTGGATCCTCAGGTCTGCCGCGGATTCACACGGGGCGAAGCGGAGCACCACAGTGGATCCGCTGATTGCTTTAGGACCATTTCTGGCCCATGAGGGATCGCTCACAGACCCCTACATCAGTCCCTTGGGGTCAAGCTACCTCTATATAGACCCCTTATAGCATTTTTAGATGTTATCCTCCCACGGGCACCATGTCCCAATTAACAAAATGACAACCACATTTTTTCTTTCACGTTGCAGCTTGACGTGTTGATGTAAGCCAATCCAAAAGATGGGAAGAGAGTGGACGGAGCTTAAATGAAGCTTTCCCACTAAAGTATATACTGCATGTCTCAACGAGACAGCGCAAGCTCTGCCTAGGCGAGACCTAAAAATGAATGTGTTCTCATGTAATGCAACTGGTGCTATGTAAAGCGCTCTGATACCCAATTCTAGTCGAGTTTGCGCTACATAAAACTCTGTAAAAAAAAAATATATATATATATATATATTGCCGTTGACTCATGGATCCTCATCTCTAGATATTCATGCATCTATTTTTTTTTTTTCAACCACTCCAAAACTAATGAACAGATTTACTCTAAATTACAAAAAGCACTCTTTATTTACCAAGATCTAGCTTTCTGCCAAATTAGGTGTAATTCTTTTCAGCAGTACGAGCTGTAGTAGTGTCTAAAATCTTTATGGGAAATTGCATGGGGAAAAAGTGTTTTGGGAACGCTCTTTTTTTATATATATATATATATATATATATATATATATATATATATATATATATATATATATATTATGGTTGCTATGCTTCTGATTTTTCTGTTACCAATAATATTGTATGCACTAGGTTAGGATTTTGATTTTAAAATAAATTCTTAGAATATACCCCTTGTTTCCTAGAGTTCTCATGAGTTTGCCTTTCCCTGATGAAAGAGGGTTTGGATTCCACTAATCATCCCGGTGCTACATCTCAGGATTAGTCAAGTAACTGAAACGCATCTCACTCAAATATTGCTCAGTGGGTTCCTGGGTGATTGCGATGTACATGTACTTTTCTCTTAGCCTAGTATTGATTCTGACACAGAGAAAAAGTGCCTATGAATTTCAAGTCCAAGACCTTTATTTAAGAGACGTTTTAAAAACGTGGTTACTTGATCCTTGGGTGAGCTAGAAGTATTGAGCTGAATGAACTTGCTGTTTGGAACACATCTGCACTTGAACAGTGGCTCCTACTTGGGTGCACTGTAGTGTACCCATTAGAATAGAACATGCCATGCTTACAAGTTATTTGAAATTACAGCCATCATAGGGAATATATAAAAATAGTAAAATGACTAATAGCGGAAGACCGTTCCAGAAAGGATGGAACACCGACATGAAGGGAACAATGATTTTTGTGCGTAATTTCTTTTGTGATCCACTTGCATTCTATTGTCAATGCAGGTATGCCTTTATTTACATAATTGGAAATAGTAGTGTCATCGTCCTCAGGTTGACTACTCTGCAATAGTCTTTGGGTCCAGTTTTCCTTTTTTTAAGACCAATGCAATGTGTCGTTTTCTTATATTCCATACCAGGTTTTCTTCCACCTAGTCTGTGATATTCAGATAAACAGTCTGATATTGCAGCCTAGGTATTTCCACCACCCAATCTGTGATCTTCAGGCGCACAGTCTCTACGACTTTTCAGGGACGTTTCTTGTTCTTTGAGACTTTCTTCTAGGTTTTCAGCACCCTTCATCCTGAACAAGATAAGGGTGTAGTTAGAGGTGTTTTTTCCCACCTTGCTTGAAAAGGAACACGATTGAGTCAGGAGGCTTCCTGTCACATCCATCCATAGCATTTCATGGACAGACCACGATGCCTGATTTATATACCCTAGGAAACTTAATGACACTGTCCAGCTCTCCCTATGCATTTGCTATACCAGTAGGCAATCCTATCTGTTCTCTGTTATTGCTCTATGATAGGCCCTGATAAAGACAACCTAGCCCCTTCTCTACGGAGACTCTGTCCATGGACCTTTCTGAAAGCAAAGAGCTAGATATGGCAATCTATTTGGTGTTTTCTTGTAGTTGTGAATATTGTTTGTTGATGGTCCCTGGCCCTCAAGTGTGGGTGGAGCGGGCCCACTCCCTGACCCTCCCTTGACACTGTTGCCCTAGCCCCGGGGTTTGACAGATGCAGGTAGGTATACAACAGATCCAGGTTTGCCCACATGTGTTTCCCCAGGTAACAATGTATCCATTCCAGCAGAGATTCTGCTTGGAGTCCAGGCTTCTGAGACGCAGGACAACAATATATGTGTATGATGTGCTCTTTAACATTATTAAGCAAGTAAAAGCCAGATTAACACATAGCAGTAATGTTTTCGATTTTCTTCATATCCATTCAAACAGTGGAGCTTTTGCTGATCGTTAGTGAATTTAGTAGCCTGCTACAAACAAATACAAAACATATTTGTATTAGAATATTATGTGCCTTTGTGTGTCTTTTTCTTCCACTAAAAGTAATGAAACTAAAAAAGTAAATGCTTTTTATTCTGCTATAAATATAGCTTAATGACTGTGCATGAAGTTATCATAGGTTACTAATAGTGTGAGTTGTACAGATATGTTATGATAATTTCTTTGTAATTTTTATCCAGATAGTAATAGTTTGGAAAAACGCCAGAAGCAGATTAAAGAATTAACCCAGAAACATTTAGACGAGTATGCCAAAGGAGGGCTGCGTACGTTGTGTATAGCCAAGAAGGTATGCTCTTTTGAAATGTACATTTTGTTGTATTTGTGTTAGGGCAGCCGCTTGCAACGAACACAGCAATGCTGTAGTGTTGCATGAATGCATTATTTTAATAAAGGCTTTTATTTTCCCATCCACCTCTTTAATCCATCGTAGAGTACATTGCTACTTTCAAAATTTGAGCAATGCATGAGATTAAAAAGCTTTCTTCACAATAAGCAACTATGGTGGTTATAAGCAGTGGTAATGTTTTGAAAATGTAAACCCACACATGCGTTCTGCCCTCCATTCATTAATAATTCAATACCCTAGTTTGAAATTTGTGAAACCGGAAAATAATATCCTATAAAGGAAAGGTTCTTCAGAAAAAAAATCCAGGAATTAGCAGGAATGTGTGTAGAAGCTTACTTGTTCCCAGTGATGTCAGTATTAAACTGGCTCCTAAGGATGGTGTAGTAGTAGTAATGTATTTTGTGTGATACTAAGAACATATTGAAATAACATTCATATGCTCACTTTTTTTCTAATTGAATCACAGTCCTACAAAAAATGTATTGCATTGGCATGGGTGTTGACTCAACTAATTTTTAAGTAAGAGTAATAGAAAGGAAATACTGCAATATCACTCATACATGTGGTCAACATGCTACCAGAAAATCACAAAACACTAACTTTCTGGAAACTCCTCACTAACTGCAATAACATAATCCAGCCAACCATATCTCTAATTTTCATTTTTTATCCATTATGCCAATTCGTATATGTCAAATAACTACTTATATTGAATAATGGATGATATAAATGTAAGTGATGTAGATGGGTTGTTAACAACTTTTGTACTTGTAAGCCTCATCATGCATTCAGTTAAACTGTTGCAAAAAATATTCATTAAAATTGCAGAAATCTTCATATCCTGTTTTTCAACTACTTCTCTAACTGAGTTTGAATAAAATCTATTCAAAATCGTAACATAACTTTTACTTGAACCTATACAAGTGTTTCTTGGAAGCACAAACAGTATTCTGATTATGTCGAACCACCCTTATCCACATTTTAAAGTGATATAAATGCTTTTAGGATTTTTATTTTTACAAAGTTTGTAAGTTTTTGGAAAATGTTAACACTTTAAACTATTAGGTCTTCTCACCCATTTAGCAAGAAATTTGTGCAATATCCTGATGTTATTGAGTATCAAAATGATTGGGTGTGGTAATAAAAATATATACGAAAAAGAACATGCTGTTTTGTGCTATTTACATTTCTAACAGTATCCTGAAAATGGGCGTATGCCATTGAGGGAAATGCATTATTCTATGAATATTAATTGGAATACGAGATATAGTAATGCAAGAACGTTGCCCTTAGTCGTGGAACTACATTTAAGAATATTAATACCTTTTCTTCTGAGTTTCTGAACGTGCACCAGTGGAGTTTCAAGAGCATTATGTTATAACAAGAAGTTATCGAAGTCAAGTCCATCATCACTTGTGACACCGGCATTAACATGCAACTTGTAACATATGGTTAGCGTGTTAGCTTCTTTGTGAAATTTACAGAAATTTCAAATTGTGAGCATAAACATTAGATTGCTGACAGGTCGTTTTTTGTCATTCTGTCTTCGCCTAGCAGTATCTGGTGAAAATGACATGTTGATAGAGTCAAGGCAGCCAAACTGGCAGCTCTTGAAAAATTGGCAAAAAAAAACTTCTACAGGAAAACTGGGAGGAGCACAGAGAGAAATAATGATTTAGGATTATTGGCTAGAAAGCTGGACTGCCTGGAACACCCAGAAATGTGGAACTTTGTGGCTATTAACGAACATTTCGCACAGCTGAATCACTTCAAGGTCTTCTTTAAGAAATGGTTTAGTTAGCGTTTTCAGGTTCGCAATGTAAATAGAGTACCCCCAAAATTCGGAGAGAAAAAAATATATTTTTTTGGGTTGCGAATAAAAAGGTAAATGTGCTATTGTGCATTTCAGCTAAACGCAGTTATGCGGATAGTCTGCTTTGAGACCACTCATAGATTTTCAAGTCTAATCCTGAGAAATTCTGTGAATCCCTTGTAAGCCACAAGTCTAAGCGAATCAGTAGTTCTTGCTGCTCATTTTATGCCTACACCTGCAATTCATTAGATTTCCTACTTTGATAAAAATGTTTGTAACTCAGCCTAACAGTCTTCAAGTAAAGGGTAAGTAGGGGCGCTTACCTGCCTTTTTTTTTTAAACCTACTTGTATTTATTATATTCTTATTTGAGATGCATATTCACGATCTCTGATTCTGTGTGGGTTTATATTCTTACAGAATAAAATTGTAATGCTTCTTCCCGTTTCCTTTTCTTTGGACTTAAACATGCTTCTTTGTAAAGTTGTCTTTTGCGGTTTCATATTTGTTGATGATGAAATATTAACAAAATAGCCTTTGTTGCAAACCATGCAGGCTGGCAT
Organism: Lissotriton helveticus; assembly: GCF_964261635.1. NCBI lineage: Eukaryota > Metazoa > Chordata > Amphibia > Caudata > Salamandridae > Lissotriton > Lissotriton helveticus. The sequence goes on along the minus strand of NC_136060.1, from coordinate 144,662,817 downwards.
TCTTTCATGATTACTGAGTGCTTTTATACTGTGTATGTGCCCAGCCCAGATTCAGTCCAAACAGAACACTCCTAGATTGCTTTGACTAATGTAGGAAAGAGACCACTTGCTTTGAAGTTAAAAGCATTTCGTTCTTTTCAAGGTTATTTACACCGCTTTTGAACAGGAGGTAGGTGCGCCGAATGGTTTCTGGTGGTTGGATGCAAATGAGTTCTAAAAATAGTGCAACCGACCACCGTATGAATTAGTTTTGGATGGTGTTAGGATTCTATACAACAAAGGTCTGCACTAGGTTGCAGTTGGTCTAACATTGTGCCCGATAGTATTTTTAGTAACCTGAGCATGTAAGATAATTGCTGCAACTGATAAAATTGTGTTGGTTATTTTACTGAAGTTGCAAGTTAATTGTATTTTGCCATATTTTCCTCTTTCCTTTTAATTTAGGCGATGACGGATACCGAATATGCTGAATGGTTACAGTTACATTTTTTGGCAGAAACCAGCATTGATCATAGAGAAGAGCTGCTGTTGGATTCTGCAGCGAGACTGGAAACCGGACTGACATTGTTAGGTTGGTAGAAATCACACGTCTGTGACACGTGGCCATTTTCACCATTAAACTTTAGTCATAAATGGTTGTTACCTCTTTCATTTTCAGGTCTCACTACAGACCGCTTCAGGTGTGTGTTTTGTGAGCCTTTATCATTTCTTCAATAAATATAAAAAAGAATCATGAGATGTATAAAATAGGTTTTGGGTCAGCCACTTTCAATCATTGACTGTTGTACATTTGCATGGGAAACAACCTTTACCACACGGTCTAACCACACAGTGCCATTACCATGCACCCTAGCTGCGGCCTGTGCAGGTAAGAGTGGTGAGACCGGCTGGGGAGGAGGGAGGGGGAGTTCGACAGATGATGACAAGGAAAAATTTAATAAATAATTAATTTTCCCTCGTCATCGTCCATTGAAATCCCGCCTCATCACTCTTACCTACACGAGCCGCGACTTGTGCATCCTTTGCCACACATTGCCTTTATAAATCAAGCCTTTACCATGAATATGCCTTTACCAGGCATGCCTTTACAACGCAAAGTAAGTATATTTAAGGTAAGTGTGTGTGTGTGTGTATATCAATTTTTTAATACATATATATATTTATGCAAAAAAAGAAGCAGAGAACTCTGGGTAGTTATCAAGTTTAGGTGGAAAGCAGCTCCTATACAGAGCACTCTCAACACCAGCGACACGCGATCTGCTTGCCTTAAATGTCTGCTTTTCTATCAAAGTCTTTAAGCATAGGATTAGCACAGTGCTATCCACGCCGAGATAGAAATGGACAAAGTCTTTTGCCATTTTTACAGTAAAGTCTTTAAGCATAGAACTAGCGCAGTGCTGTTCATGCCGAGCTGTAAAATGACGAAAGCCATTTACCACTTCAGGCACAGTATTACAGCATTGAATTGGTAAAATATCATTCAAGCCAACCTGAATGAGTAAAAGCAACCCCTGACAGTGTTTTGCTCTAATTAGAGCTCTTCAGAGAGGTATAGCTTTGTCCAGACAAAAGGGAGCACCCAGTACAAGTCTAAACAATACCCTTTCTGGCATAGAGTGACGCATACATTATGCAAAAAAAGAAGCAGAGAACTCTGGGTAGTTCTCAAGTTTAGGTGGAAAGCAGCTCCTGTACAGAGCACTCTCAACACCAGTGACACTCTAGATCTGCTCACCTCAAACGTCTGCTTTTCTATCAAAGTCTTTAAGCATAGGATTTGCACAGTGCTATCCACACCGAAATTCAGGAGTTCTTGTCATCTGAGCTAACTGTAACTTATGCCCCAACAATGCATTGCTCATGACTTCACATTTTCCATCACTCATGACTTAGTCAGTGACATCACTGATATCATCCACAGAACCACTCACACCCCATATAACCTCTCATACTCCCACACCCACACAACCATTCACCCATTCACAGACCCATGCAAGTACTTACACAACCACTCACTTATCCATAGAACCACTCACACACCCACTCACAGAGCCTGATCATACAACCAGTCACTCACCGATTCAGCCACTCACCGATTCAGCCACTCACTCACCGATTCAGCCACTCACTCACCCATACAGCTTCTCAACAGAGCCACTCACTCATCAATACAACCACTCACCCACACAATCACTTACATACCGATTCACACATCCATACAACCACTCTCACCGATACAGCCAATCCCACACTCATTCTTCCATGCAGCCACTCACACACCAACTCACTTACCAACTCACTTAACCAAACACTCACTCACTAGTAGAACCGAATCACAAGAAAAAAGGTTAAAAATGAAGAAAAGGCCTCCAGTGCCAGTAGGAGCACTGAGCAAGTCCACTCCAACCATTCTGGGTGCTATGTCATGCTGGTTAACAGCATCAGAGCAGTGCCTGGATTGGTTAGGGGAGCTGGCTGCCTTTTTGCTTCAGACTGTGGGACCAGGGAGGTTGAGGAGAAGGTAAGTATGTATTTTAAATTTTGAGATTGCTTTATTTATTTTTACATATTAGGCAGTGTGAGAAACTCGCACTGTTTTCAGCCTCCACTCCAGAGCTTTTAATCGTGGCCAGTTTTGCAGCGTGAATCTTTCTGGATTCACTATGCTGTACATTATTCCGCGGTCTTGTGGTTGGGTCCGGAATCGTAGTCTTTACTTTGTTTTTTTTTGGTTGCCCAGGTGGGCGTCGGCGTCTCACCTCTTGGTGTATTTCCGGTGACGTCGGCACGCTTCCTGCGGAAGCTCCCACTCTTGGGCGCCATCTTCAGATTCTTTTTTCCGCAGTTGGGTCTGGATCGTTCCCGAAAGGGCTCCAGACATTTTTGGAGAAAGAAGAAGAAAAATATGCATTTTTTGGACTAAAAGGATATTCAAGAACTACAGGAGACTACATCATCAAAGAGGACGACGAAGGAGAAGAAAAACTTCTAGAACTTCGACGTCCATCGGAGAATGCACGCGCAGGGGGCCCCCTGAACGCATGAGATGGATAACACTCCTTTCAAATTTTGCCGTAACTGCCACCACAAGTACGCGCAGAAGGACCAGCGCCTGGTTTGCAACCTTTGCCTACCGGTCGACCACGAGAGCAAGGACTGCACCGCCGAAGAGTTAGAGCGAGACAGAGGGTAGCCAACGCGAGCATGCAGTGCAAAGGCCAGCCACCGTCCCTTCGGGACCTGGGGCTATCATCTGAAGAAGAGGACAACGCCGCCGCCGAAGACGACGGCTACACGGTCGTAGAGACCGATAATACGAAGACTCCTTACAAGGTAGGAGACTATACGGCCCCTAAACACCTGAGAGACTCGGAGTCTCAAAAAAACGAGGGCAAGGCCTCGAAAGCGCCGACGCCAAAAACTTCGGCGCCCGCAGCTACACCCAGGCCCAGCGGATCCTCTGAGAAGGAGTCCCCGGCGCCGAGAGCTGGTGAACAGCAAAAGACGTCGAAAAACGTCCCCGAAAAGGAGCGTTCGACGCCGAGGGAAAAAGACCCGAAGACCTCTTCGGCCCTGGCAAAGGACCCGAAAGCCAGCTAGGCACCGAAACCTTCGATTCCGAAGATCGGTTCGGCACAGAGCTATCTGCCGAAAAGACCGGCCGAACCATTTGATGCAGAACACGCGGCCGAATTGGAGAAAAAGAAGAGACGGCTCGAGGCCGAGATGGAAAACATCCTGCAGCGAAAGAAAGAATTCGACACCAGGATAAAAGACTTCATGATCCCGACGAAACCTAAGCCACAAGTAGTCGAGATAACGGAGGAGGAGGACTACGACGTCGAAGGACAGTCTGGGAGCGTCGAGGCATTCGACGAACAAGATGAGGAGGCCTTCTACTACGATTATGAAGGGGACGACGACCGCAGGATGCTCCTCGGGTCTGCATCCTCGGACACCCAGGAGATAGATTGGCAAGACGTCGACACCGAGAGCCCGGAGGAGAACGTTGACACGTATCCCTCGAGGCCCTCGCCGCCTGATGACATTGGGGTCTACAACACCGTCATCAGGAATGCCGCTGCAGTTTTCAAAGTAAAACTCAACGAAGAGAAGTAGAAGGCAGACTTCCTTCTAGAGACACTACTTCCCACTCAAACAAGGAGCCAGTACTTGCCCATGCTCGAGAGCGTCATGGCTCAGGGGAAAGAGGCATTCAAGGAGCCTGCAACCTGCAAAGCAGTCACTCCCAGGACGGAGAAAACGTATAAACATTCCTCCAAAGAACCCCCCTACATTCAGGGCACAGTCTCGGCAGACTCCATCAACGCAGCCACGGCAAAGAAGAGGGCCAATGTGCCTACTACTTCTGGGCCACCTCCAGACAAGGAAAGCAAGAGGATGGACCTCGTGGGGAGCAGAATTGGACGGAATGCCGCAATGCACTGGGGCATGGCAAATTCCAACGCGTTGCTCAACAGACACATGATCATGGATGAGCTGGGCCAGTTAGTGAAGAACATGCCTCAGGAATTCAAGGAAAGAGCTGAACACCTGGTCGAGGAGGGGGAAGAATGTGGCAAATTCTTTCCTCAAAACTGCCCTGGACAGAGCAGACACCTCCAGCTGACTCATGATGATGAGCATCACGGAAAGGAGACCAGCCTGGCTCAAGATTTCAGGCTTCAAGCCGGAAGTGCAACAGAGCATCCTGAACACCCCGTTCAACGGAGAGACGTTGTTCGGGCCCCAGTTCATGAAAAGCTCAGCCAACTGAAGAAGGATAACGAGACTGCAAGATCCATGGGGGCATTGCAGTTCAGAGGTACTAAAAGAGGCACCCCGTCATGAAGACCTAACGGGAGGGGAGGAAACCAGCCAGGAACATCACACCAGGCGTTCCAACAAACCCACCAGGCAGACACCCAGACACAGCAGGGTCAACAAAAACAGTCCTGGCAGTACCAGCCTAAAGGCCAGTCCTTTCGCGGGAGAGGAAATGGACGTGGATAGAATAAGAGAGGGGGACAACAACCCACCTCTAAGTGACTTAAGCAAGCTCCATGTGCCCACCCAAGCAAAAACTCCCAGGGTGGAGCACAAACAAAACAGACAGGAGTAACACGAACTAAACACCTGCGAGCATGTAAGACCAGTGGGAGGAAGACTAAGGCATTTCTTCCAGTAGTGGAAGAGAATTACTTCAGACAAATGGGTTCTCAACATCATACAGTTAGGGTACTGCATAGAGTTGGACGGGAAACCAACAAACAGAAAACCGAAAAGAAGACCACTAGCAAAGAAAGAGCTAGAGCGCCTACAAGATGAAGCAAGAGAGCTCCTGCAGAAGCAGGCCATAGAACCAGTGCCTTACAGAGAAAGGAACAGGGGCGTGTACTCAACGTACTTCCTGTTACCAAAGGTAGACGAAACAATGAGACCCATCCTGGACCTAAGATTCTTGAACAAATTCATAAGAACGCAAAAGTTCAAAATGACCTCCCTGCAAGAGGTACTTCCTCAATTGCAAGGCGGGGACTTCATGGTCACCATAGACCTCAAGGATGCCTACCTGCACATCCCAATGAACAGAGGGCACAAGCATCTGCTCAGATTCACCATCGGGGAAAAAACACTACCAGTTCATAACCCTGCCGTTCGGCCTCAAATCGGCACCAAGGGTCTTCACAAAGTGCCTTGCAACAGTATCAGCACACCTACGAAGGGAAGGAATACACGTATACCCTTACCTGGACGACTGGCTAATAAAAGCAAGCTCATACGATCGTGCAAGCAGCACGCACAGAGAGTGACAAGCATGCTGATGAACCTGGGTTTCTCCATCCACTGGAGGAAATCCTCACTGGAACCAGAACAAGTAAAAATCTTCCTGGGAGCACAGATCGACACCTTACAGAGTAAGGTGGTCCCCAGCGAGAAGAGATCGAGAGCACTGGTGAAGGAGACGCAGCTCTACTGGAAGGGGCAAGCTCAGACAGTGAGAACAGCGAGCAAGATCATGGGCATGATGGCATCATGCGTACACCTAGTGCCAAATGTACGGCTTCACATGAGACCTTTACAGGAATGGCTACAGGAGCAATGGTCACAAGCTACAGGTCGTTGGGAGGATCTAGTGGTTGTAACGCACTCAGTGCAGAAAGAAATGGCATGGTGGAACATGGGGAACATAACAAGGGGAAAGCCTCTGACGCCACCAATGCCAACTGTGACCATTACCACAGACGCATCCCAGAAGGGGTGGGGCGCTCACATGGAGAAACTCGGAGTGAGAGGACTGTAGACACCAGCAGATGCGGTCAGACACATCAATTACCTGGAGTTGAAGACAGTTTTCCTAGCGTTGAAAGCCTTCCAGACAAAACTGTACAAGCAGAGAGTGTTTTTTTTTTTTTTTTTTTTTTTTTAAACCTTTATTTGAGCAAGCAGAAATGTACAAGGATGGGCCTACAACCACACGGGCCAGCCGCTAAAAAGGAGTAGACACATATCACATAAGCCCGCAGAGGTAACCGTCAATCAACAATGCAATACTCCACATTATATACAGGACCAAAACAGGTTTTATATATATGAAAGAACAAACATACAAAAAGGCGAGAGTGTATCACTGAAGGTCAGCCCAAGGGACGCAAGGGGGGGACAGCAGCGGAGGTGCAGTAATAATATCCTAAGCACTAAGGAGTATGGAGCGGGGGGGGGGGGAGGGGGGCAGAGATCAGGAAGAAGAAGGGGGGAAGAGCCGGTGACACCAGCTCAGTCCCTATATGAAGATTCCGGGAACGCTAGCCTAGGGAGATAGGGTAATCTCGATAGTGTCCACAAGGGGAGGAGTACAAATGTCGCCACGGTATTCGTTCCATTGACCCCACATCTTCACCCATGCCCTGGGTCTACCCCTGGCCACATAAACAGTTTTCTCACGGAACATGGACCAATCCATATTATCCTCCCATTGCGAGAGGGCAGGGGGCCTGGAGGCCCCCCAGAGTTGCGCAATATCTCGCTTCGCAATCATATAGCCCAGGGTGGCCCATCTAGTCTGTGCCACCGAATAGTCCGTGGGCTCCCAAACATTCAAAAGACAGCGACGAGGTTCCGGTCGCAAGGATATCCCCGTCACCACAGTCATCAGATCAAGCACGGCCACCCAATAAGCAGCCACCATCGGGCACTCCCAAAGAATATGCAGGAAAGTAGCACGCAAACCACATCCACGCTTACACAGTCCATCGGAGGAAAAGCCCATCACCATCAGTCGCGGTCCCGTCACGTACACCCGATGAAGGATCTTCAATTGGACCAGACGGAGTCGAGCCGGTATAGCCACCTCCTTCGGAGAGGAGAGGGCCGATTGCCAATCCTCATCATCAAGTTCCAACCCATCTCCCATCCACTGTTCCCGAAGTCGGGCCAATAAGTCAGTCCGATTGTTGATCAACTTTTTATAGATCAGGGAGATAGTGCTATCAGGAAGATGTCCGTCAAGGATACGGTCTTCAAGTGGGGAAGAGTCAGGCGGAATCTCACCAGGAGCAAACACCGAAACCAAAGCGTGCCTGATCTGTAAATAACGAAAGAATTCCCGACTACTCAGGCCGTAGTCAGCCTGGAGGGCCTGAAACGGGCGCACAGAACCCTTAGAATATACATCCCCCACTTTAGAGATCCCAATCAAGTCCCAACGGTCAAAACCCTTGGAAGACCAAAGACCGCCCAGACGTTCTGAAGCATAAAGCGGCGTCGCCAACGTCAAGCGATCCTCCCAGCCCAGGCTCACATTCGCAGCACGCCACACTGTCAAAGCAGTCAAAGTAGGTCCCACAAGATGGCGCCCAGCGGAGCGAGAATAGAGTACTCTATTAAAGTCACCTCCCGGAAGCTGAAGTTTATCCATCTCAAACGCCGGATTACGACCCGGAGAGAACATAGCGTGATTAATAGCGGACAGATGGGAAGCCCAGTAGTATCTCTTAATATCGGGGAGCGCCATGCCCCCATCGTACCACGGGATGGAAAGTTTCGCGAGAGCAATGCGCGGTCGCCCATCCCAAATAAGTTGCCTCTGAAGGCTCTCAATCTCCCGAAAATAGGTCTTGGGGATAGGATCATAATAATTCTGGAGAGCGTAGAGAAACCGCGGTAGTGACATCATCTTAAACAGGGCCGCCCGACCCAGTGGAGACAGGGGAAGTTTGCGCCAGCGGGCAACGTCCAAACGGAGCCTAAGCAACGGGGGAAGGAGATTACGATCAAAACGAAGGGACGGATCCAAGGTAACGAAAACCCCCAAGTATTTGAAACCATCCCGGACCACCTGAAGAGGAAGTCTACTCGGCAACGGAGGCAAGATACCAGATAAAACGTATACACAGGATTTAGACCAGTTGATGACGAGGCCTGAGTTAGCGCCAAAGGACGCAAGAACGTCAAATAAAACAGATAAAGACTTGCGAGGGGAAGTAAGATACAAGAGGATGTCGTCCGCATAAAGCGAGACGCGGTCTTCGAAGTCCGGGGCCCAACGAATACCTTTAAGGGACGGTTCCCAACGGAGCCAGGCCGCCAACGGTTCAAGAGCGAGCGCGAACAACAGAGGGGACAAGGGGCAACCCTGACGGGTACCCCCTGCCCAAGGAGAAGGGGGCCGACACTCTACCGTTCACTACAACTTGCGCCAGAGGTTCCGCGTACAACAGCCTAACCCAGCTAATAAACTCGCACCCGAATCCAAATTTCTCAAGTGTCGCCCATAAATAGGGCCACTCCACAGTATCAAAGGCCATGGAGGCATCCAGGGACGCCAAAATGGCCGGTTCAGTCAAAAGCCCCGCCCTCGCCAGCGCGCCGTGGAGGCGACGTAAATTCAGAGCAGTGTTGCGATGCGGGATAAAGCCAGACTGATCCGGATGGACCAACTCCCCAAGAACCGAAAGGAGACGGGTCGCCAAAAGTTTAGCCAACACCTTAGGTTCAACATTTAATAGGGATATGGGCCTATACGAGGAACAGAGGTCACGCGGTTTACCCTCTTTGGGAATGACGACGATGGTCGCCAGACGCTGATCATAGGGAAGCATGTTCCGCTCACGAGATTCTAGAAACATGGCGCGGAGATACGGCGCCACCTTATCGGGGCGTAATTTGTACACCTCAATAGGCAAACCGTTCGGGCCCAGTGCTTTGCCCGAACGGAGCGATCGAACTGCATTGGCTATCTCATCATTCGTAAAAGGGGAGTCCAAAGCAATACGGTCCAAGTCGGTGACACAGGGCAAAGTGATATCACGCAGAAGAAGGCGGGAGTCGGCAACATCCCTCACAGACACGGGAGCATATACCACACGGAAATATTCCGCAAAACGATCAACAATGGCGGTCGGATCAATCACATTCTCACCACTCGCAGACTGAATCACGGGCACCACACGATTAACTCTTTCTTTCTTGTCCAACCACGCTAGGAGTTTGCCCGCCTTGTCACCCACATCGTACAATCTGCCCTGCTGCTCACGAAACATCACCTTTGCAGCGTCAGTGACCAGAGATTTATATGCAAACTGTTTTAGACCCAGGGCATGGAGTTTGTCAGGCGTGACACCAGATTCCAACTCGTCCTCCAAAGCAGAGATCTCCCCCTCAAGGTCCACCACCTCCTTCCTCCCTGCCCTCTTAGCTTCAACAATCAAGGAAAGGGCCTGTCCACGAATCACAGTTTTAAAAGCTTCCCACAGGGACACAGCCGAAGAGACCGACCCCTCATTTTCCAGGAAATATGCATCCATGGACTTGAGCAAGAGGGTACGAGTCTCAGGGGAGGAAAGATACCAAGGGTTAATGGGAGCCACTCGGCCCGCCGCCTCTACCCCAACCTCGAAACGAAGCCAGAGCGGCGAGTGATCAGAAATACCCCTCGGCAAGTGTAAAATCTCACGAACCGCCGATGATTGGGCTGCGGGCATCAGGAAATAATCCAGCCGGGACAGACTGCCATGGGCCCCAGAATGGAAGGTGTATTGGAGCTGAGTAGGATGCAACAGTCGCCAGCAGTCCACAAGGCCAAAGGTATCTAAAAACCCACCCAACCACTGCTGAGCCTGCGGGGTATCTCTAGGGCGATGGCGATCGTGAAGGCCGGAAAGCACCGAATTAAAATCACCGGCAAGAAAGAGAGTGCTATCAGGGAGATCCAACAGAACACGGCCCAAGTCAGTAAAAGTAGAGGCCTGCAAACCCGGGGGAACATAAACATTGAAGAGAGAGAGGGTGCGGCCTTCATATCTACCCACCAGGACAGTATATCTCCCACGGTCATCATGAATCACCTCATCGATAGCCAGGGGGAGGGAGGTTCGAACAAGAATACCCACACCCCTAGATCCGGAGGTAAACCCTGAGTGCGCCACAAGGCGGTAGCCCCATCTATTCATTGCATAACAAACATTACCAATCAAATGGGTTTCTTGCATGAAAACAATGTCCGGTGACAAACGTCGTATACATTTTAAGACCACACTGCGCTTAATACGATCTCCCAGGCCATTAACGTTCCAGGAAAGAAATTTCAACCCTCTACCCCCCATCCCAACCACCCGAGCCAAGACCCCTCGTCCATGAGCTAGACATCAGAAACAGCAGCAAACACAGGAGCAACTCGCCTTGAAAACAACACACAGAAAAGAAAAAACTTCCCAACCCCCCTCCCCCAAACTGAAGAGAAACACCCCCCACCCTGCACCCCTGCAAAAAGCTAAAGAGCCACCCCAACCTGCAGTGTGCCTGTCGCCCAAGAACCCCTATTCTACACAAAGACCCCGGAGGAGGAAAGGTCTCCGTTCCATCCACCCCCCGACCTCAGCAAGAACAAAAATAACAAACGAAAAGACAGAATGATCACAATGTAGAGGGACGCCGGCCAACACTCCTGAGAATGTATTCAAAATAAGACATAAGAGCCGAACAGTTAGATCTCCACACCACCTTCGGCACCGCCAGGGTGAGCGGCGGAGTCTGTCTCAGGAGGACGGTCAGGCAATGAGTCCAGCCAGTCATTAACAGCATCTGGCCGATCAAAGAAAAGGGTACGTTCATTGTATTCAACCCGGAGTCTAGTGGGAAAGAGCATGGCGTAACGTAGGCCCCGATCCCGGAGACGTTTCTTGGCACCACGAAACTCCATACGTTGTCTCTGAACCTGTTGGGAAAAGTCCGGGTAAAAGTTCACCGTAGCATTCTCAAAGGCCACCGGGCCCTTCACCCGCGAGGCCTGCAGGATAGCGTCCCGGTCTCTATAATGAAAAAGCTTCGCTACAATGGGTCTCGGCGGGGCTCCCGGCTTGACTTTGCCCCCTGGAACACGATGTGCACGTTCCACCGTGAAAAATTTTGTGAGACCAGAAGGGGCCAAATGGTTCAAGACCAGATCCTCAACCAGGAGATCCACCGAGTGGGGTTCAGGGTTTTCCGGTACACCAACCAGGCGAACATTGCAGCGACGCGCCCTATTTTCAAAGTCCTCCAGGCGACGGGTCATGAAGTCGTTCCCCCGACGGAGATTTCCAATCTCTGTTTGGAGCTCCGAGACGTCATTCGTAAGGCTAGAGGATTTAATATCCAGTGATTGTACCCTCTCATTCGTCTTGCCGAGATCAGCACGAATCAGATTCACCTCAATAGCCACGGTGTCAAGTTTGTGGGCCAAGGCCTCGTACTGTAGGCCGATGGATTCCCTCACACCCGAGATGGCGCCCATGATATCCTGTAAGGAGGGCTCCGCCGACTCTTCCAAAATTCGTTCGGACGCAATACTAGAACCAGGCAGGGCAGCTCCGGGGGACCCCTTAGAATGGGTATAACGGTCCATGACATTTGATTGAACTGGAGCTCCGCGCAGAGGTGTTTTCGTCTTGCGCGTCTCTCTGTCCCCTCTGCCCGCCATTTTGAAGATGCGTCACAGGACAAGCCACCAGGTTCGACGGGCCCGACACCCAAAGTACAGGATCAAAAGTACATAAAAAGGGGGCACAACTCGGGTAGAGGTCGCCAAACCAGCAAATAGGTCACATGAAAGCCCAACAGCCGATCTGCCTCCAAGTCTCAGTCGCAACACGACATCCACATCCGTGGCCCAAGTCGGAACGGAATCGAAACCGAAACTTAGGAAGGGGGGACCCACAAGGCCAGATCTCCTGCCGTTGTTGTTCAATTGCAGGACGGCTACAGTACCGCACCCCGTCCCGGGCGCACCTCAAGGGCGGAGCCCAAAAGTTCAGAGCACCATATCTCAGGAATACGAGATCCAAATCGATTTCTGAAAAGTGCCAGGGTAATCAGCCAAACGTCCCCTACACGAATTCTTGCAAGAAATCAGGATTCAGCCAGGATAAAATGTCGGGAGCGGCGAGGGTCCGGAGAGCGCTGTGCTCAAGCGGCCATCTCGGATGCCCGCCAAGCTCCTCCCCAAGCAGAGAGTGTTGATCCAGACGGACAACACAACAGCGATGTTCTACATCAACAAACAGGGTGGGACACAATCTGCCCGCTTTCAAGGCTAGCGCAGGAGATATGGAGATGGGCTATCCCACTCAACATAGACCTGTTAGCCATACATCTACCAGGACAATGTGGAGGCAGATTGGCTCAGCAGACAAACATCGGCATCCCACGAGTGGGAGCTCAATGCACAAGAAACAAGGAGGCTGTTCAACAGGTGGGGGACACCGTCGGTGGACCTATTTGCAACACGCCAAAATGCAAAATGCTGAAACTTCGCATCCAGGCAGCCCGGGGAGGGGTCCCTGGGGAATGCCCTATGGATAGACTGGTCCAGGAGATTTGCTTACGCTTTTCCCCCCCCAATACCGCTGATGCACAAGGTACTCAGCAAGTGCAGAACAAGCAACATGACCCTGATACTGGTCGCAACGCAGTGAGCCAGGCAGACAGGGTACTCACAGATCATGGAGATGACACAGTGTGCACCCCACAGATTCGGGAGAAGAAAGGACCTACTCTCCATGCAAAACGGAGAGGTGCTGCACCCAGAGCCAGAGAGCCTGAGCCTAGTAGCATGGCTCCTGAAGACATAGAGTTTGCACATTTGAAACTGCCAGAAAGCACCCTGAGGGTACTTCGGGAGGCACGAAGGCCCAGCACACGTAAGTGCTATGTATCAAAATGGAAGCGATTTACACTGTGGTGCAGGAGAGAAAAGCTACACAATAAGATGCAGAAGGACTCGACAGTGCTAAAGTACCTCACGCACCTGCCCGATAAGAACCTAAGCTCATCCTCATTAAGAGTTCACTTGGCAGCGATAGTCGCTTACACAAGGGGAGAAACGTGCAAGAGTTTCGTCACGTCACAAGTCGTTAAGAGATTCCTAGATGGAGCAAAAAGGATCGCACCACCAAAGAGGGTGCCGCCACCGGCATGGAACCTTAACCTAGTCCTAACGGAACTCCCTAGAAATGCTGACCATGAAAACCGTTTTCCTGGTAGCAATCACCTCACTACGCAGAGTGAGCAAGCTACAGGCACTAACGCTACAAGAAACCTACATCCAGATACACAGTGATAGGGTAGTGATGAGAACGGACCCATTCTTCATGCCAAAGGTGGTGTCAAGGTTCCACTTGAACCAGACTATACAAATACCAAGTTTCTTCCAAAAATCAGCCACTAGCGCTGAACGGGCTCTGCACACCCTAGATGCCAGAAGGGCAGTCATGCACTACATTGAGAGAACAAAAGGACACAGGAAAACAAAACAGTTATTTGTGTCCTTCGCTACTGGTTTCATGGGGAAACCAGTAACTAAAGGAACCATTGCACGATGGATCGCACAAACAATACAGTTCTGCCACAAGCGAGCAGGACAGGAACTAGCAGAGGGGACACGCGCCCACTCTACCAGGAAAAAGAGAGCTACAGTAGCCTTCCTAGCTAACACACCCATTCAGGACATATGCCTGGCGGCAACATGGGCTTAAGTGCACACGTTCACGAACACTACTGTGTGGATATACAGATGAACAAGGAAGCACAAGTCGGACAAAAGGTGCTTCAACACATATTCAATAACCAACGCTCATCTTCCACCCAGCCGCCACAAACATGAGAAACCGCTACAAAGTCTAAGCACAGCATAGTGAATACAGAAAGATTCACGCTGCAAAACCAATAGTTTCTTACCTGTCGGTGTAGTTTTGCAGCTTGAAGATCTTTCTGGATTCACTAGCGAACCCACCCACCTCCGCCAGAAAGATGATGCTGGAGAAAAAAAGGGTGGTTAAAAGCAGAGACAATACTGAAACATGACGCCTTAAAGGTTAAAGCGGTGAATAACTTAGTGGAACATTGCCATAACTTCGGTAAGAGAACACGCACGAAAAAAAGAATCCGAAGATGGCGCCCAAGAGTGGGAGCTTCCGCAGGAAGCGTGCCGACGTCACCGGAAATACACCAAGAGGTGAGACGCCGACGCCCACCTGGGCTACAAAAAAAAACCCAAAGAAAAGACTCCGATTCCGTACCCAACCACAAGACTGCGAAATAATGCACAGCATAGTGAATCCAGAAAGATCTTCAAGCTGCAAAACTGCACCGACAGGTAAGAAACTATTCGTTATAGACACTGTGTATAACAGGCCACAATTTAAAGCTTTAGAGTTGCGGCTAAGGGCATTCCTGGAGTGCCTGAAAGTGGGTCGATCTATTCGGCTGATCGCCTCACCACTTTCAAAACAAGCTGCCGCCACTGTGAGCATGTTATCCCATTCCCCTCCTATTCCAGTTAGGCCTTGTTTTTCTGCACTCTCTTCCATTCTAGAACCTCTGGCGGGATGACACCTATCACCCACCACCCATTGCCAGTCTTAAAGCCATCCCAAGCATCATATATATCAGATGTCATGGAGTTCCTTCGTCACTACATCAAATGTCTTGAATTATGTAAAGCTTGAGGGAAGTCTGAGATTAAAAATAAGAATGTGGTATTGTCCACTGTCAAAGTGCTGAGCTTTTTGTTGGTGTGGAAAGCAACACTGCCCCTAAAATATTAGCTAAAAGTGCACTGGGTGGGCCCCAGGCTTCAGAGGTAATACCAACACAAGATGCGTCCATTCAAGTAAAAATATTTGCAAGGCTTTTAAGGTGCAGTTTCTCATGCATGAGAGATTTTTCACTGAGCTCTATACCTTGTCCCTCTGCCCCTTCTTACATCCCCCACTATGGAAATATTACTGCATTGTGAATGCACTACAGTATTTTTAGCTCTTGCTGTTAAAATACAAGCATCTTTCAATTGTTGCTATTCACTTTTCCTAACTTTTATATCTTGTGTGATCTAGAACGTCTTCTTCAGTCTAACCTTTTTCCCCAGCACATCCTTGATTCATGGACCACCAGCAGCACTTACTTCAAAGCTGGATGAGACTCTTCATCTGGTACAGGTTTTGTCCCTCTGCGTCAGAAGCATCGGGAGTTCTGAGCGACATTTAGGAAGGTGCCTGAAGAAGATATATTTTATATAACAGTTTTTTGGGATTCGTTGCAAAGTCCATGATTGTCCTTCTTCAAGAAGATTCACATCTCCTATGCAGTAGCACTCAAAATAGACAGCAATGCAAATTCGGGACAGCTGGCCCACAATCAAGTGATTAAGCTCTATCAAGTGGCTTAGAATCCATTGTAAGCCGTAATACAACTGAGAAGAAGCAGCAGAGGGGCAGGCAGTGTCAATTAAAGGCATACACCCGGACAAAGTGTATATACTTAAGAGGGGAAGCTTAGTCCTCCATACACCGCATGCCGACCTAGTCAGGTTTATTCTCCCATAGTGCTCCTAAGTTTAGGTCTTTAGTCTGTTCCTGCACACAGTGTACCTGTGCTCAAACAGCCCCCTCCCCGTCTGTTCCAGAAGGAGAGAGTGGAAGAGAGGAAGTGCCCTGGCGGGTGTCGGGCACTTGGCGGGTGTCAGGCTAAGAGCCCCACCCTGTACCACCAGGGAAGCCTGTCTCCTTTTCTGGAGACCCCGTGCACCCGCAGCCTGTAACTCAGCTGGACCAGCCTCCTGTACCCTCCCCTCACCACCACGTTAGGTCCTCACGCCAATTTCTGCAATGTGGGCCAGATCCTTAGTGGGGTGCATGCTGTAGCACCATCACCCTCAGATGCTCATTTGGATCTCTGAGCTACCACACATCCTTCCTCAAAAGAACAGCAGGCTGCTGATCAGGCTTATAGCATGCCGCTGTTACACAAGCAGCAGTCTCCTCTAGGTGGATTCCACTGTGTGTGTGCCTTTTTACCGCTGTTTCACAGTGGACAGTTTTCACTCTCCATGGTTCACAGGATGCATCTGATGGGGCTGCCAAAAGCAGAATAGAAGTGGCGTGAGGGGCAACACATGCATCTGGCACAGTAATCCTTAGTATGGCAGTAGGCTTAACAGCTCGCTTTTCAGTAGTTCCAGTTCTTTTTTGCAAGCTTCATTAATAGATATCACTCCAACATGATTGCTGGTATTAGTACTTAGCAATCCTACCTTATTCTGATACTTGTAAGTACTTATCCAATTCTTGCAAATCAGAAAATAAAACCTATTACAAAGTTCATACCTGTTACAACAATGATGTTCAGTGTTCAAGGAAACAGCAAGGCCTGCTATTCTTGTATTAAGAGACCAACTACACTGATAACTCCACACACTAAGGCCAAGTGTCTCCCATTCCAGTAGCCTTCACTAGGACTCAGAGATATGACTTTGTCGTTTAGAGCTCTTGGTGAAAATAACTGACAGAAAGTGGACTGATGCCCTTTCAATTATTTTCATTCTACGAGACTGTATTCTTTGAATATCGACAAAAGTAAGACTTGTAGTTATCAACATTCTAGAAATTCTTAGAAATTAATAACACGCTTACATAAACCATGAAGCAGTCCACATTTAGATAAAGCATTGCACATATTTTCACATAAGCTTGATTGTTACACTGCAGGACCTAATATAAACGAAAACACGTCATATTAATCATACTTGTGCAGTATTTTTAGTAATTGTTTAGCACACTTAGCTCAAGCAGGGGGAATGCCTAGGACAGAAAAATCGCAATAATTGACACATTCCAGATTTTCCTTTACTTGAGTTTAGATTGTGAGGATAAAGAAAATCTGAAATGGATTGATTTAACTGCATGTCCCTCCCCCCCCCCCCCCTTCCTCCTACAGTGTCAGACAAGCTTGATGTAGACATAAAAATGTCTGCTGAGTCCATTGTAAGCAGGGGACACATTTTATGAATGGTATTGTACAAGAATATTGTGGCCTAAATATAATCTAGCAAACAGTGTCTAAATTCTGTTTCCAAAAATCTCCCCATTGTTATTAATATAAAATATATACCAAATGTAAATATATTGTTCTTAATTATGTTTATGCCATGCTATATTATGTTACAACCCTATGAGCGAGTAAGCTTGACATTTATGTGGTATCAAATGTGTTATATTTAATATTTGACACATTATTATAAAGAAAACTCGAATAGCACAACATTTTAGCTTGATAACTCCAATGGATGTCCCTGTTGTGTTTTCTTTTGTGTTGCAGGTGCCACTGGAATAGAAGATCGTCTTCAGGAAGGAGTGCCCCACACAATAGAAGCACTGCAGAAAGCAGGTATAAAAATATGGATGCTGACTGGTGACAAACAAGAGACCGCAGTGAATATAGCATATGCTTGCAGGTTATTGGAACAAGATGGCAGGCTATTTTTGCTCAACACACAGTGCAAAGTAAGTACAAAGAGAAAGGTGTGCTCAAATGCTATTGGAAATTGTACTGCTTTACTCTTTGTTTAGTTCAATCACTGTCACTTGTGGCCTTTTTTCAGGGCATTGCATTAAGAGATCTAAAAAAAGGGAATAGACAGCAAGTGGCATTGAGAGTTTGATGATTAGTTGAGCGAGTGAGATACACATGTTGTGTTTAAGAAATGAAGCGGTACCCTATGATGCTTTCATTGGTAGCATTGTTAAAAACGTTTTCCCTGAAACCATTCTACCTTGGCATTTTCTTTAATGTGATGTATAGGTTTGTGCTTATGCACTGCACTACCTGACAATAACACAAATGCCTCCTATTCCATTAGAAAGGTGGTTGTTTGTCCAGAAACTGCGTAGAAGTCTTATTCAAGCAAGAGCAGGTTCTGAATAACTTCTCACAAATAATGGCCAGTTGCACTTTAATTTAATAAATCCGTTTCAACTGCCCATATCCTGTAGCCCTTAGGAGCTCAACCATTTATATGGTCATCATTTAAATGTTTCACTAACGAAACTGTTTGTCTAACAGTAAATATGTGTCTATCTTAAAAAACCAGCCACAGCTCAAGCAACACATACTGCAAATGATAACAGAACAAATTATGGGTGTTAGGCATAATACATGGGATATCCCCTGCTCCACATTATAAGTATAATGCAAGTCAGTGATGAGCTCTGTGACTTTATAGAGGAATGAAAGAGAAGGCTGAGTTCCTTTATAAAGTTATAGAACTCTGATGTGACTTGCAATATCCTTTTAATGTACAGCGGGGGTTATTTTATTCCTTCTAATATGTGGTCACACCATCACCTACCCCACAAATTGCTTGAAACCAACCATAGTGTCTTTTTCTTTCATGTCCATTTCAGCCAAGGACAATAAAAGCAGAACCTGTACTGCGAAATTATCCACATAAAAACAAACAGTAACTTTGCTTAAAGCTATCTGAATCTGTTTAACATAAATCTGAATAAAAGAAAATGCTGTGGCTCAGAGTGTGTAGAAACACATAGAGATTCTAAATTGTTTGTAATAACTTAAATCATTGTCTTTGTATGGATAACATTTTCTTTTTAGAAAACATAATATTAGAATAATGGAAAAACCGTTGCAGTTTTCCTTTTTCAGTTGAGTTGCATATCCTCCCTTCCTTCCTGGCTTCCGGCTGTGGCAGCAGGCATTGTGACGTCAGAACTCAACCTAAATAACTCATTTCAGTTCAGTTGCTACATCATTTCTTTATCATAGGCCACCAAAGATGTCACAAGTCGCCTTTAATACAGGTTTTTTAACAGGGAGCGCAGGCTCCCATGTAAAATTCTTTGACTAAAAATGCCTTAATGGTTACTGTCTCAAGACAACCACTGACCTCTATAGTACAAAGTACGGACTATAAATAATTACACTATTTAGTAAAGTGCTATGGAGAATTGGCTCTTAAAATACTGGGCCTTAGAACAGTGTTCCTCATATTGTGGCCAATATCCTTTTAAAAACATTGATGACTAGGAAGCTTTCCTTCAGGATATTGTATAGTAGGATAGATTCCTCATCAGAGCTATTTCCTAAAAAGATGATTGTATGACAACATTTGCTACATGAATCTTAATAAATAATACTTGCTACCTGTCAGTATTTATAACAAAACTTATTGGCGGAATATTTTGTGAAGACTGTTTGCTTTACCGAATGACGGTGATCTGAAAAGTACAAAAATATATAAAGAGAAGCCCATAAGAGAGGCTGTTCAGAGGAGCATTCCCCTAGAAATTCCTCTCTTGGAGAACATTCTGGTGAAATGAAGGGGAAGAGACACAAGAAAAGGTATAATCTTCTAGCCCTCAAAGCTTTACATTATACATCATAGAACTTCCTAAGACAAAATGAGACTTCCTCAAGTCAACTTCAGTCTTTATCTGAACCTTCCATTACATATTTGAAGGTACAGGTTCAAGACAAGTCGGATCTGAATTGTAGTCCATTATAACATGAATTATGTATTCCTATTCAGTACAGTGGCTCTAGGAAGGAAGATATTTAGTGCCTGTGATTTCTATAGATTAACTTTAAAACCAGACACATGGTGTTAATCGTCCTTTCCTGCAGACTTGGGTTCCATCCCGGCCATTAGAACATTGTTTGCATTCACTGTATATTTTTCTCCCAAAATACATCCCCATGATCTCAGCTCTTCTCCGAACATGCTCTTCAAATGGTTCCATGATTAAAGCGAACAGCAGTCGAAAGGGGACGCTACCCCTTTCTGGTTCGTTGGCAGATCAGAAAGGATGATGAAGAGCCTCCTTTGAAACCAAATCTGGTGGTGTACTGTCATTTTGATGATTGTCCAACCTCCAAAAAATCTGCTTGACAAAATCAGGCTGCTGAAACTACATGCTGGAGAAATATCAAATGACAAAATCCTTTTTCCTGAAAATAGTATGTTTTTGTGGAAAGGGCATCTGTCATCAAGAGAACGTACGGGAGGAGTGGATGGTGTAGGGGGAAGTAACAGAGGTAAAACTAGAAAAAGGAGTAAATCTCGAAGATAAAAGATGTAGAAGTATTAAAGAAAGGAAAAATGATGTAAAAGAATAGAAGAGAGTAAAAGGTCAAAAGGTAACGTAGTGTGTGTATGTTGGGGAAAACGTGAATGAGATCGGAGAATAATAAAAGTATAAAAAGAAATTATGGTGAGGAAGGCAAAGCATATGGGTATTAAAGAAAAGGAAGGGGAAGTAAAGGGGATAAGTAGTAAGGGGGTGTAGGAAGGTGGAACATAGAAGGGGTAGGGGAAAGTAGTAAACTTATATTGGGTTATTAAAGAAGGGGAAGTAAAAGTAAGAAAGGTAGTGGGAGAGGGTATAGAATGGCGAAACATAGAATGTGTAGGGGTATTAATTTTTATTTTTTAAACAAATTTGTATTAGTTTTATGCATACAAGTTACAAAAATGCAGTCAATCATCAAACATGGATAGCGAACCTTTCAGCGCATAGTCCAAGCTGATTGTATGTGAAACTCCAATATAAACAGTCATTTCAATAAAACAATATTCAGCCCATCCCAAAACTGTCATAACATGCTACTCCACTTAACCCTCCATAAATCTAACTAATACTTACTCCACCCCTATCCCACCCCTGCTTCTCCCTCCCCCCCGGTGTGTAATGCTATAAGCAACATGCCCGATGCTGTTCATAATATAGCTATTATCCAAGTCGTTTAGAATCATCCCTATGGAGTGTCTGCCCTTCCTTCAGCCCCCTCTTCTCGTGCTGCCCCTATGCGGTGTTCCGATAGAGATTGTACCAGTGCCTCCCATGCATGTGCAGTCTCTAATGCTTTGTCCTTATTTAGGCGACGCGCTTGTTGATATCTAAGGGTGCTCTCGCTACTTGCCCACTTCAGGAACTCCGCTTTCCACCTCCCACAATTAGGGCCGTCTTTTGATTTCCAATGTCTTGTTATTTCCCTTTTTGCTAGTATCAGCCCCATATCCACAAATTTGCTTGTCACCTTTGTTTTGGGTGTGTGAGGAAACCAGTAGAGCACACATATTGCTATGTCGAAGATTAAATGTCGTTCTGTGACCTCGTTCAGTATGTATCCTACGTCTTCCCAGTAGTTCCCAGACAAGGGCACCCCCACAACATATGTTCTAATTCTACCCCTTCGTCCGCGCATCTGGGGCATGCTGCATCTTCTACTTTAAAATACTTCCTGGTCCGAGGGGTACCATCTAAATCGGAGGGGGGTGACATGACGGCCTTTCTGCAGAAGCTGTTCCAGAGCATACTGGGCGAGCCGGAGAACTTCGAGGTCCGGATAGACCGAGCACACAGAGTGGGCCTGGCATGCCGGGCTTCGGCTCCACCGCCTGACATCCTGGCCTTCTTGCCTGACTACCCACTAAAGGAATGCATTCTTCAACTGGCAAGGCAGAAACAACCTCTTCAATTCCGGGGCTACGCTGTGGCGCTCTTTCAGGACCTGTCGGCCATCACACTACAGAAGCGGAGGTCGTTCAAGGTGGTTACGACCTTCTTGAGGGACAAAGGGGTCCCCCACTCCTGGGGCCACCCCTTCAGGCTTATCTTCAAATGGGACGGGGTCCTCCATCAACTTCGATCCCTCCGGGACACTTGTGCGCTGCTGGGTATCACCCTGGAGGCTGACGATGGAGAGGGGAGCCCGTCCATGCGGTCCTCCCCAGCGCACTCTCAGAACAGAACGGGCGACGGCTGGCAGCGGGTGAGGCGGCGGCGACCCCACAATAACAATCTCAAGCCGGACTCTGCAACCATAGCTCAAGAGCACGCAGCAGCAGTCCAAGAGGTCGCCAAGGACACCTCCGCTGGGACTTGATTTGATACTGGTGGGGGGTTTGATTGAATGCCTTTTCCTAGCAAGGAGCCGGGGGGGGGCGGGGCGGGGCGGGGGGCCACTGAGGTTGCCTCGATTACACGTTTCCCCACTTTGACACGATACCACGGACCTGCAGAGAGACTGCACAGGGCCGGGACAATGATTCCTAGTTTTGGGTGGGACTTGGGTATGGGGTGGGCGGGGGCTGGGGAGGGAGAGGTGGCAGGAGAGGAGGGTGAGGTTGAGTTGCGGGTGAGGGAGGAAGGGAGGGGGGGGAAGGACGGGGGTTGATTTTTTGGGGTTGGGGTGGGGGGTTGGTTGTTAGCCTCATCCCACCACTTCACATGCCACGATGCCCAACACCTTTAAAGTATTGACACTCAATGTGCGGGTACTCAACAATCCAGTTAAGAGACGTGCAATCCTCTCCTCATTGGAAAATACACACGCGGATATCTGCCTCCTCCAGGAGACGCACTGGCTGGCCCGAGATTGTCACAGTATCCGCGCACGAGCGTTCCCGGGACAATACTTCTCCTGTGGGTCCACTAAAACTGCCGGGGTAGCACTTCGAGTAGCAAAACATTTTAAAGGGGAAGTCCTCCACAAGCTAGCAGAGATACGGGGCAGACTCCTGGTATACCGCGTGGTCCTGGGAGGAGTGGCCTTCACAATAGGCTCTGATCGGGCAGAATATGCGGCAATGAGGCTGAAACACGCCTATTACACCGGTGGTGATCGGTGTGGGCGGTTATTGGCCAACCGGCTCAGACTAGCCCAACAACGCCAAAGGGTGAAGGAAATCGCGCGTACTGATGGGTCTACTGTGTTAGAGGATGCACAAATAGCAGAGACGTTCCGAGACTTTTATGCTGATCTTTATGGGGGCACGTGTCCGAATGTTGCTGCCGCAACCAAGTACTTGGACTCTGTTACGCTTTCCTCACTGGCGCCGGAACAGGCGGATTGGCTAGAGAGAGACATCCGCATCGAAGAGGTGGTCACTGCAATCGCTCGTCTTAAGGTGGGGAAGGCACCTGGACCGGACGGCTATTTCTCCTCCTTTTACAAGACCTTCTGCACTACCATTGCGCCGTTGCTCACTCGCCTATTTAATTCATTCGCGGACCCCGAAGCCATTCCACCGGATCTCCTGCGTGCCTCTGTCTCGGTTATTCCAAAGCCAGGGAAGGACGGAACCAAATGCGGGGCGTATCGCCCAATATCCCTCCTTAATGTCGACCTCAAACTATACACCAGCATCCTCGCCACGCGTCTGGCCACCCATCTGCCAGGCTTAGTGGACCCCGATCAGGCAGGCAGCGTCCCTGACCGCCAGACGGTTGACAACACTAAGAGAGTCACCCACCTGATTGAAAATGCTTCCCGGATACCTGGGGAATACATGGTATTGGCGGTCGACGCTGAGTGTGCACTGGCCTTACCTAGAAATGGTGCTAGCCAAATACGGGATAGGGGAGAAATTTCGGACCCTAATTTTCAACTGCTACGGCGTGCCCTCCGCGGTTGTGAGAGTCAATGGCTACACATCGACCGCGTTCCCCATAGAGAGAGGGACGCGGCAGGGGTGCCCATTGTCACCACTCCTCTTCGCCCTCTACATGGAACCCCTCGCTTATCGAATCCGGCAGCGTCAGGAGGCCATTGGCATCAAATTCGGCGGCGATCTTCATACCATCAGCCTCTACGCGGACGATATTCTAACCTTGGATCACCTGCGGCAGGCGTTGCCGGCATGCCTTGATGAGCTTGAGGCGTTTGCTGCAGTGTCCGGATTCAAGATGAATGCGGACAAATCTATAGCATTGGTCCTGTCTCTTACGACCTCACCACGAACTTATCTGCAGTCCCTTCTACCTGTTCAATGGGCTACAGATACGGTTCCGTACTTGGGAATCCAGCTCGCCCCGACCCTGACCAGAATGGTCACGGCCAACTATACTGCCCTGCGCACTCGCATCCGAGGAGAGTTAGATCGGTGGAGACATCTTCCTCTGTCTTGGCTGGGCCGCATTGCAGCGATTAAGATGACTGTACTGCCGCAAATATTATATCTCTTTCGTGCCCTCCCACTGCGTCCTCCAGCAGGCTGGATAAGACAGACCCAATCGGACCTAGCCAAATGTATCTGGCAGGGGCGGAAGCCTAGACTGAAGAGAACACTCGCTACTTTGGCTCCTGAGTAACCCTGGGTGTAGTTCGCGAAGTAGCCCTACGCGAAGTGCACTTCGCACGACGCGAACTTCACATAGCACTACGCGAGCTGTGTAGTAGCATGTTCGCACTGTGCAAGATGCGCTTTCAATGATTGCACAGTGCGGACAAGCATCTGGCACTGTGCAATCATTGAAATCGGCATCTTGCACAGTGCAAGCTGTAGTTTTCTGCTGCTCGAGTATATTTTTACTCGAGCGGCAGCTTTCTCAATGCGGACTGGTAGTTTCTCATTGCGAGCGGTAGCGAGCATGCGCGACCACTCGCAATGAGAAACCTGACTTCCGTGCGTTCAGAATCTCGCCGGGATGTCATTTTGCTTGCTCGAGGTCGCGAACATGACGGTGAGGACCGCGAAAAAGCAAAAAATGACCGCTGCACTACGCTACGCTGCGCTACGCGTGTTCGCACTGTGCTACGTGCAGCTCGCGTAGTGCGAAGTTGCGCAAACTTCGCAAACTACCGAGCGTAGCGTAGTGCTTCGCCCAGGGTTACTCCTGAGGAGGGAGGTTTGGGCATTCCTGACCTGCATAAATACTACCAGGCGGCGCAATTACGCTACTTGGTGGAATGGAGCAAGTGGGAGTCCGACAAGCACTGGCTCTTCCAGGACCAGGCGGTGGCGGGGCGCCCGCTGCAAGAGATTCCATTTCTACCTCGAGGTTATAGACCTGCCAACCTCTATGCGTCCTCTATCACCCGGGTTCCCCTGGAGGTCTGGGATGCGACTAATACCCTTAACGGCTTGACTACATTCCCCTCTCCACTCACACCCCTGGTGGACAATCCTGACTTCACTCCCGGAATGGCTAAAGGGGTCTTTGCTCACTGGAGGCCGGCAGGTTGCCGCTTCCTGTATCACGTATACAGCCCGGATGGGGTGCTTCCCTTCCAGCTCTTTAAACAAACATATAACCTCCCCGAAACAGAGCGCATGAGATATTTGCAGGTGCGTCACTGGGCGTTGCAGCCGCAAATACGAGAATCAGTTGATAGGGAATTCACTCCATATGAGAAATGGCTTTTTTCACGCACTTCCAACTCCAAGCTCATCTCAAACCTATACAAATTGCTCCAGACACCAACCACACACATCTACAACCCGGTAGAGTACGATGGGAAAGAGAACTGGGTAAATCCCTGAGTCATAAGGAATGGGGGAATATTGCGTATAGGGCTAGGCACTCAGCGTACCACATGGGACTTACCGAGACACTCACAAAAATATCTCTATACTGGTACTACACCCCTGAGAGACTATCCGAAATGGATCCTTCCAAAGATAAGCTCTGCTGGAGGGGGTGTGGGCACACCGGCACTTTGGCACACATTTTGTGGGATTGCCCGCTCCTCCACTCGTATTGGACACACATCTTAGATGAAGTTGACGCACACTTCCAGACAGAAATACCCCGCTTTCCCGCTTATATACTGCTGGGCCTCCCCAATGCACTAACTTACCCACTGCGCTCTTGTAGGGGCCGTCAAATGACCATAGCTCTTGGGTCGGCTCTGCAGAACATCCTTGCACACTGGCGTACCACCACCATCCCTACCACTACAGGCTGGCTTCACCGGATGTGGCATGTGCTAGGTATGGAGAAGCTGTCACTCATCGCAGCAGGGAAGGGGGATCAATTTGAAGAACGTTGGCTGCCCTTTAGAGCCCTACTTCTAACTGAATTCACGGAAATAACTTTTCCTAAATATCTCGGATTGCTGCGCCTGACGGCACCCATAGCTACGGACCCTAAAGCACTCGAGGCATGAGGTACTCAAGAGTTGAACGAATGAGCCGTAGGGAGACTGTTGAGAGCTCTGGACCGGGTGGGGGGAGGGGGGATGGAGGGGGGTTCGGTTTGGGGGGTTGGGTTGAGGGCGGGGGAATGTTTTTTCTGTTTTTTTTCCATTTCTAATACTGTCTTGGTTCAGTGCATTTTCGTCCCTAACAAGTCGGACGTTGCGATTATTGCCAATATTGCTTTAAATACCGTGCCTCCGCTGAGGCTTGCTATCCGCACCTGGTGTACCTACACTGCCTATTGTACTATATTGCACTGTTTTCCAATGATAATAAAAAGATTTAAACCTAAAATACTTCCTAATCTTACCCGGAGTTAAGTATGCTCTATGTAGTATAAAGAAATGCACCAGCTGGAACCTTGCATTCCTCGTGCTTTTCCAGGGATTCAGCACAATCTGTTCCCATGCTGTCTTCAGTATAGGTTTCCCGATGCCTGTTTCCCACTTGAGCCTCAATGCCTCCAATGGTGCCAGCCCCTTCTTTTTACCATTCTACAATACAAGCATGTGACCGCCTTGAAGGTCCCCGCTGCCATAACCACATATTGGCATGCCATTGTCGTAATTGGCTCAGTGAGCCCTTCCTTCCAGTGCATCTGTATTGCAGAGACCAGCGCTGCATGTATTAAAATCCCTCCTCTAGGTAGATCATACCTTTCCTGTAATGCCTGGTAGGGTAATAATGCCCCGTCTTCATATAAATCCCCTAATACTGGGATTCCTGCTTGCTCCCAGAGTAGTAAAGACGTCCAGTCACCCCCATGGAGTAGTGCTGTAAGCATCCCCAACGGGATTTCAGGCGCATAAGGATGCAACACTCCCGTTCTCCTTTGGGAGCGGTTCCAGCACAAATGTGTAGGGGTATTAATACAGGTAACATTTAAAAAAAGGATTAAAGTGGAAGGGTAGAGGACAAATGAGTATTGCAGAAAAGAAAGGGGAGGTATAAGAATATAAGGGTGTAAAAATGGAAAGGTATTGGAGGCTGGAAAGGAAAGGGAAAATATAAATTAGGTAGGGGATAGTAGTAAAAGTGGAAAAAGTATGAAAGTGGGAGGTATAGGACATATGGGTAATAAAAAGAAGGGTTACGGTGGAACCCTCTTAAACGGGGGGATATGAGGGGCGTAAAATCCCTTTCTAAAAACAAATTACTCAAATATTTGTTCAAAATTGGTTTTCTTCAGCCTGGTTCGTCAAACTGGAGAAAAGTATGAATTAAGAAACATTTGTCAAAAAACCTTTGATGAGCAAAAATTGACGAACCACTTTTTTAAGTGTGTATTTCATCAGAAATATATATAACCATCATTGCTATCAGATTTGTCTATCCCCTCGTGGCCCAACTCTTAAACTTGGGCCAAATCCCAAATTTGTCTGATAGCATGCTCAACTGTCTCCAGTCCACAGAATCAAACACTTTCTTTGCATCTAGCAATAATAAAAGGATGTCTTCCAGGTTCCTACGAATATTAACTAAGCTATGAAGTAACGTGTTAGTATTGTCTGCACTGCCTATTGGCCATGAATCTGGATTACATCGGGTCTACCAGGCCCAACAGAAAAGGACCCAGTCTCACAGACAGAGGACTTGTTAATATCTTAACATTCAACTTTAGTAATAAGATCCATCTGTAATAGCTACAGAGCCAGGTATCTTTCCTCACCTTCTGCATAGCCATTACTCATGCTTCATTCATAGGTGCATCAACGTCCAAGCTTCTGCAAATAAGGTGAACCGTTTCACTATGGTTAGGGAAACCTTATTAGAAAGTTTTGTAAAACACATTGGTAAATCCTTCAGGACCTTTGAGCTTTGCATTTTTCCAGTAATGCAGTTGGCACAATAATTGAATTGTTTAGTGTCCGTAAATGAGGGAGTTGCAGGATATTTCAAAATCCTATCTTTGGGTGTTCTTCTGCATTATACAAGTCCCTTCAAAGCTCTCTAAACTCCTCCACTATACTTGGATCATCAAATTACAGGGATTTTGTTTTAACCAGCATTTTATCTATTGTTTTCTTGATTGTTCATTTTCTGAATTTACTTGGCAGCAGTGTGGTAACGTTGTATTGTTTCAAGCGAAGTATGTTCTGTGCTTTCTATGTCCAATGCCCTTATTTGTTCCCTGACTTGTGCTCTAAGTGCCCTCACCTTTCTCTACAGCGTTTGTGACCCTCTTCTTGTATCTATACTCTTCAGATCCCTAGGATGTCCCTTCTGCTCTTTCTTTATGTAGTCTAGCCGGAGAAAATGACCCCTTGTATCACTGCTTTCAAAAACTTCTGCCTGCTGTTTTCTGTGTCAAACAATTTTAATGCGGTCTACGACCAGTTTTTGTATGGATGTGTTAATCTACTGGTGGTTGTTAAGCTTCCGTGGTCTACATACTTGGCAGTCGTAAAAGGTCATCAGAGTCAAGACGATAGTTCGTTTCTGCATTTACAAAAACTGGAGAGTAGCAAGGTGCTGATGGCAAGGTGGGCCAGCCTGGCATATGCCTTATGTGCCAATGTTCGATGTATGCCCTTCGTTTTACTTTTTGTTATACTACACTTGTATACCTCAAGAAGTTTAGCACTGAATTAAACTGTTTAAAAAAATTGTGGCATTTAGAAAAAAGTTTAATGTGCTGCTTTAAGTGCCTTCAAGTGTTGACTAAGCTTAAGGAGTCCAACCAAACCAGGCTCTTGGCAGAAAATGAACCCATCTGGCCAGCTCTCTGCAAAGATTAATTTCTGTCCAAATTCATTGGTAAATGTATGTCTTCCAAGCCACGAATAATATCACATTGTCTTCTGCCTGCTGTTCTATCTCAGCTGTTGCTGTTTTGATAAACGTCTCCTGGTTAATATTATTTGTGCAAATGTTGCAATAGTACAATCTGAAAGAAACATGTAGTGATTGATTCCTTAGCTTAGAATTACCCCCAGACGTCAGACTGGATCCGGAATTTTTTTTCATCAGCAGTACCCCAGCGCGTCAGTAGGCGTTGTTGTGCGGCTCCGCGTGCGTCGTTGACGCCGGGATGACGTCGCCGGAGCTACTTAGGCGGGCACACACACACGCTGACGTCAGTTCTTTCTTTTTTCGTGCCAGCAAGCACAGATCCGGGAAGAGCAAGTACCCCCAGTCACTTTTTGACTGAGTTTTTCGAGGCTTTTTACCTCATATTTTCGAGGCGATCGACTCCTGGTGTCGTAGGGATGCCCGGGTTCAAGAACTGTGGGGACTATCACCGCATGAAGTAGTTGACAGACCCACACCGCATGTGTCTCTAATGACTGGGGCGCGGCCATGACCCCAAGTCGTGCCCCGACTGCCAGACCATGGCGCTGAAGACTTTGCGGGAGCAATCCTGAAAGTTGCTTGAAGTCCGGCAGACGGCTCTGCGCCATTCAAGGTCCCGGTCCCATGGGAGGTCGAGGGACCGGTCGCGGAGTCGTTACCATCATTCTTCTGGATCTAAGTCTTGGCACTTGGGTCAGGTAAGTCGAAGCATTCCAAGAAGAAGTTGAAGAAGCATCGTCGCTCTCTCCTTCCCCCTCGCCTGATGCGGTTAAGGGTACGGGCGGTGCCACCTCCGCGGCTGCGGCGGAGCCTGCGACGTTGCCCCCAGTCTACCCCCTTCCCGGGTGCAGGGGTGATGCCTGCTAAGGTGCAAGAGTTTCTTGCTGCCATGGCCCGACTCTTTGGGCTGTCTGGCCACGCCGGTGCACCTGCGGGCCCCGCTTGCCCGACTGGGGGTACTGCTTAGCATCTCTGGCGGCTCCGGCCCCGGTGTCGGTGGCGGCTCCGGCCCGACCCGGCAGGCCCCCCAAGGATTTGGGATCGGATCCACTTTGACGCCCGTTGACCTAGTGACACTTCCACCGGCGCCGATCTCCCCGGCACTGCTTCCGACCTCGCCCGCTCCTCGGATGACGTCGTCCCCAGGTTCAGCCCAGACATGGTGCCAGATCGGTGTCACCGACAACGATGGGCCTTTTTGTGCCCTATGTCCCTCCTCCTTATTTTGAGCCTGTTCCACATGACTTTGGACTAAGGGGAGGACTGAGAGGGGTCTGAGGACCGTCTAGCGCAGGACTGTGCTTATGATCCGGACTGGGCAGAGGATTTGGGGGAGGCCAGTGGTCTTGACACCTCGCCTGAACGTGGCATGCTGTCTCCTCCTACCGTGGCTACGGAGGAGGGAGACAGTTATGCAGTGGTAGGGCGGCCGAAGCTCTCCATCTCGAACTCCCTACGGTGGCCGTCAAGACTAATCTCCTGACAAAAGTGCTCCAACCGGCGGCTACCTCTTCGGAGCCTGTGCTGCCTTTTAATAAAGCCCTTTCCGACGTTCTTTTTGGCACCTGGTCCAGGCCCAACACAGGGGCTCCTGTGGATAGGAACGTGGCCCGACGCCACCACGCGGCTTCGGTCAACTCCCTCTGCCTTACCCAACGCCCCATCCCTTAGAGCTTGGTTGTCCAAGCCTCTACATCTCGGAGCGTGTTCCCTACCGCTTCTCCGTATAGGGAATCCAAGAAGCTGGATCAGTTTAGTAAGAAACTGTTTTCATCTGCCAGCTTAAGGCTACGGTCGGTGAACACTGCATGCCTCTTGGGCCGTCATACCCACTCTCTGTAGGACACGGTTGCGCAGGTGCTGCCTAACTGCCCGGAGGAGGCCCAGCAATTTTTCCCCAGGCGATTGGCGGCCGGGAGAGACGCAGCAAAGTTCACCATACGTTGTGGGCTAGACACCGCCGACTCACTGGGCAGATCGATTTCCACGACA
The DNA here is from genome assembly GCF_964261635.1 of Lissotriton helveticus. Lineage (NCBI taxonomy): Eukaryota > Metazoa > Chordata > Amphibia > Caudata > Salamandridae > Lissotriton > Lissotriton helveticus. The sequence goes on along the minus strand of NC_136060.1, from coordinate 144,631,781 downwards.
GTGGCGCTTCGGCGCCACGCCTGGTTGAAGACAACTGGCTTCTCAGGGGATGTCTAGAACACTCTGATGGACATGCCCTTTGATGGCATTTGCCTTTCTGGCCATAAGGCAGATAGTGTGTTGGAGCGCTTCAAGGACTCCCGGGCTACTGCCAAGTCCTTGGACCTGTCAGCTGCTCGGCCTCCTCCGCCTTCTGCTTTTCGTTCCTATTGTGGCCACGGAAGGGGCACCTCACAGTGTTCGCAGACCCACATACCACAGCAGCAACAACCTCAGCGTGGTCGCGGATGTGGGAACCGTCGTGGCGGTTCAGGGGGCCAGCATGCGTGTTAGTCCACCTTCACCCCGCAGCATCCACTTCAAAGCCTTCCTAGTCTGACTTTTCAGGCCCACCAGACGCTAGTGGGTGGACGAATGCGCCATCATCTCCACCACTGGCGCAACATCACTTCGGACAAGTGAGTGGGTCCTGCAAATTGTCCGAAGGGGCTACTCCCTCCCCTTCGAGACAGCCCCTCCAGCCATGCACCTCAGTACCACCGCATGTCCGGGGATCACTTGGCACTTCTCCAGCAGGAAGTTGTGGCCCTCTTGGCCAAGGAGCCATCGAGCGCGTTCCGACGACAGAAGTAAGTCGTGGTTTTTAATCACACTACTTTCTGGTTCCAAAGAAAGTCAAGGGCCTGCGTTCTATCTTAGACATTCGGAATGTCAATCGCTTCCTCTGAAAGGAGAAGTTCAAGATGCTCACACTTGCTCAGGTCTTGTCTGCCCTGAACCCGCAAGACTGGATGGTGGCTTTGGACTTAGGATGCCTATTTTCATATTCCCGTCCTGCCTGCCCACAGGCGATTTATGGTAGGACACAAGCACCTTGAGTTCACCGTGCTCCCCTTTGGCCTTACCAGCGTCCCTCGGGTGTTCACGAAAGTGATGGCGGTGGTCACAGCTCATCTGCGCAGATCAGGGGTTTCAGTCTTCCCCTATCTCGATGACTGGCTGTTGAAGGTGGGCTCGCCCCAGGCAGTTGTCTCCCACCTCCAGACTACGGCCAACCTCCTGCATTTCCTGGGGTTCTCCATCAACGTGCCAAAGTCGCACCTGATTCCCTCACTGAAGCTCCTTTTCATCGGGAGCGGGTCTGGACTCGGCACAGTTTCGGGTTTATCCTCCCGAGTAGCTTTTTCTGGACATTCAGGCTAGGATTCTGATCTTTCAGCCTCTGTCCCGGGTTTCAGTCAGGATGACCCTTCGACTACTGGGTCTGATGGCCTCCTGTATTGTGCTGGTGGATCATGCCAGATGGCTTATGCAGGCTCTGCAGTGGGACCTAAAGTTCCAGTGGACACATCATCAGGGCAACCTGTCCGATCACGTCCAGATCTCAGAGGGCACTGCACGACAATTGAAGTAGTGGCTCACGAATCTTGATTGGGTCAATGGCAGATCCTTCTCCATTCCCCAAACCGAAAATACAGAGAGTATTGCAGGTGGTCACCGACAACACCATCGCCATGTGGTACTGCAACAAACAGAGCGGGGTGGGATTGTGGACCCTTTACCAAGAGGCTCTGCGCCTCTGGGCTTGGCTGGAACATCAGGGCATGTCCCTGCTGGTTCAACACCTGGCAGCTTCTTTGAATGCCAGGATGGACAAACTCAGCCGGCGGTGCATGATGGATCACGAATGGCGTCTGAACACGGAGTGGCGCAAGGACTCTTTCAGCAATGGGGAGAGCCTTGGTTAGATCTATTCGCCACCCAAGAGAACGTGCAATGTCATCAGTTCTGCTTGTTGGAATTTCCAAGGCGGCACTTGCTCGGCGACGCTTTTCGTCGCGAGTGGAGTTGCAGTCTGTTGTACGCCTTTCCGCCTATACCACGTCTGCCCAGAGTGCTGAAGAAGATCCGGCGCGACCGGGCCCAAGTCATACTTCTGGCTCCGGACTGGGCTCCAAGAGTATAGTATCCCGAGCTACTCAGTATGAGCATCGATTCCCCGATCTGTCTGCCTCTTCGGGAGGATCTTCTGTCGCAGCAGGAGGGGAAGGTTTTCCACCCGAACCTGTCCAGTTTCCACCTCCTTTTGTGGAGATTGAGCGGCGGCAGTTGACGTCTTTCGACCTGCCTTGCCGAAGTCTGTAATGTTATCTTGGCAGCCAGGCGTCCCTCCACTAAGATGGTATACGCCTGCAGGTGGAATAAGTTTGTGGCATGGTGCACAGCAAAGGCTGTGGATCCCCTTTCTGCCCCTCTTTCAGAGGTTCTTCTTTTTCTTCTCTCTTTGGCCCAGCAGAGGGGTATCTCTCAGCCATTTCTGCCTCTTTAAGGCTTCCAGATCAGCCTTCCCTTTTCAAGTTCCCTGTTCTAAATAGATTCTTGAAAGGCATCACACACATGTTTCCTCCTGTTCCTTTCGTGATACCTCAGTGGGACTTGAATCTAGTTCGTACTTTTCTGATGTGTGCTCCCTTTGAACCACTTCACAATTGCCCTCTTCGTCACCTCACCCTAAAGACTGCTTTCCTGGTTGCCATCACCTCTACCAGAAGAGTAACTGAGCTCCAGTCACTTTCTTGTAAGCCTCCTTTTCTCTCTGTCCATCCGGACAAAGTTGTTCTAAGGACCCGTCCTTCTTTTCCAAAGGTTGTCACTGCCTTTCACATCGGGCAGACCATCGCTTTGCCCACCTTCTTTCTGCCTCCGCATCCCTCAAAAGAGGAAGAGAGGCTCCACCGTCTGGACCCAAAACGTGCGCTCTCTTTCTATCTGGACCGCAGACAACCGTTCCGGGTGGATGACCAGCTCTTTGTTGGCTACGTGGGCGCCAAGAAAGGTCAGGCTGTGCACAAGCGGACCAGCTCTCGGTGGGTCTTTCTGCGCATAAAGGCTTGTTACTCCTTGGCTAAAAAGGAGCCTCTGGTGGGGTTGCGCGCCCACTCTACCACGGCGACGGCAGCCACTACTGCTCTGAGATAGGGAGTTCCCTTGCATGACGTCAGTCAGGCAGCTACGTGGGCCTCGCTGCACATGTTTACCAAGCACTACGGCCTAGACAGCCAAGTCCGGAGAGACTGCTTCTTTGGCCGTTCTGTTCTCCAGGACTTTCTGGTGTGATCTCGGTTCGCAGACCCACCACTGGGGTTGGTATTGCTGGGGTATCTATTCTAAGGTAAGGAATCTATCACTACATGTTTCTTTAATATGCACAAGCTGCTTATCTTCGGCAACGATATATCTGTAAGAAACATTATTAGTGATAGATTCCTTACCGCCCCACCCAACCTCCCCGTTCTGCGAACTGATTTCTAGGGTTAAGGTCATCCCTGTCAGGGTCCTAGTTTCATGGCACCAGTGGTCGATTTCTTGCATGGATCTGCGTTCCTGGCTCGGAAAGTCGTGTACAGAACTGACGTCAGTTTGCGTGGGCGCGTCTAAGTAGCTCCGGCTACGTCATCCCGGCACCAACGACGCACGCGGAGCCGCACGACGACGCCTACCGTCGCGTAGGGGTACTGCTGACGAAAAAACTTTCCGGATCCAGTCTGACGCCTGGGGTAATTCTAAGGTAAGGAATCTATCACTACTAATGTTTCTTACAGATATATCGTTACCGAAGGTAAGTAACTTGTGCTTTAGTTGTCCTACGTTTCACTATTCACGTTAGTACTCTAACCGTGTCTAGTAAGACCTTGATTATCTTGCAGTGGCATCACTGTGTACGAAAATAGAGACCCCATTGCCTCCGCTGCTCTGTGTAACCAGATGATACGGTATTATAATCAATTTAAATTTAAGGCAAAATCAGTCCTCCATATAAAGGTGTTCCTTGAATGAGACATATAATCAATGTTGTGTTGTGAAGCATATCCATTGCAGATGTGTTGAAACCCTTTGCATTAAAACTGATGATTTTCAGCATAATGTTGTAGGCTCCTTGAACTTACTGGTTCCAGGGTGAATTTGTGCGGCATGCTGCATATACTAAAAGGTATCCTTCACCAGCCACTCATCCTCCCAAATCCATCTCCCCTTGTCCAACTTCCCAAACAATAACTATCCAAAGCAAAACCTAGAGAGAAAAAAACTCCCTTTTGGGCATTCAATCTCTCCAATCTCTACATTGCCTCCTTACCATATACATAGGATCTATTATCTGTAAGGCTTCAGATAAGACCTTTGCCACTCACTGCCTCCAAGCCCTGCTAAACTACAACCCAATATGTCTGTTAGGCTCCTTTTTTCATGGATCATAGTCGTCTTCTTGGACTCAAACGTGGACTATCCTGTTCCCTGGCCACATTGGCCCCTCCATCCCTCCAATTATGGTTTCCAGTACATCTTCTGTGTCTGCTGCAGTGCCCTCTGGAAATGGTTTCCTTTCCTGTCTCTTCACCGCCTTTCTCTGTGCCAAAGTGGTCGGCACTGCCGAGTTGTATAATTGCCACCCCCCGCCCCCCAAACTCCTGCCCACAGCAATCTCAATGGACTCCAGGGAGTCTGCAATCCCTCTGACTTCCCTTACAGATTTCACCACTTTTTTTTTTTTTTTTTTGCAATATTAATATCTGATAGTAAGGTGACCCCATGGGACTTTATTGGAGGAGTTTTGTAATTTGCCTAAAGTTTATTTGCCACTTCAGCATGGCAGCTGCCAGGTCTTGTTACAAGGGCAGTGTTTGTCCCTGGAATTATATCTCCTTTTTTTCAGGCAAGTAACAATATTTCCATTTTATTCTCAAAAGTATACTCTGATGACAACACTGGGTGATGAGGGAGGCACATGTATGCCCTACCACACCTACCCTGTCTTAACTCAGTGTGTGCAATCCAGGTTACATGAAGGGTCCGGTGGCCTGCCCTTGATGTGGTGCACAGGGTCCCCCATCTTTTGTTATGGTGAGAAGTTTGAAGTACTGAATAAACTCTGGTCTTTGTCTTTCTCATGTACTTCAGCAATGAACATATCCTTGATTGTGGACTCTACATCAGCGACTGGTCATCTCATGCCCCGGAGGGCAGCGCTGGTTGGAGGTTGATGGTTCGTAACTGCTGAACCAGACCACAAGGGTTGGACTTTCTGCTATTACTGTTAACCATGACAACGCTGGACTTATGTCTCTGCAGAAAACTGTCTGGGCTCTTCACAAGCTCACGACCAGGTTTATGCAGGGGACTTTCCTCTTCCTCTGCTTTTTAATCAGCCCATAGTGGTTCCCCGGTCCACTTTTGTGCTGGTGGTGGTGAATAGTACAAGATGTCCAGTGATTTGAAACATTACCTTCAGACGTTTCAAATTAGTACTTTGCGGGCAGATACAAAGTTTTTTGCAGTGATCCAGCTTTTTGACAAGCTGAGAAGAACAAGTTATGTATCTTTATTAAAACTCCTTTTTAAGGATTCTCTATGTAACCACAGCTTCCAAACTGCATTACCTAATGTGTGAAATGGCCACTTTAGCATATATTTAGTTTATAATCCAGAGGCACCATTCAGTCTCCTGTGTCCAAAGCCAAAGCAAACCGAGCCAGAGTGAGCACTGTGAACATGTCCTTCCTCAGAAAGGCATTTAGCTGTTAGCAGTCCCAACATGTGCCTGAGGCCTCTGTCCTTCTTTGGAAACAGTAAGTAGAGTGACTAGGACCCTTCTTCCTTCTCAGAGTCATACACTCGCTCAGTAGCACCTTTGTACAATAGAAGAATGACTTCTTGCATTAGGATTGTGAAGTGCTCTTCCAGACGTCGCTCTGGTTCAGGAGGAAGACTTGGCAAAGAATAAATGTAAGACCCACCTGTCATACTTGATGGTTTCCTGGTGGGGAGAAAATGCTACATACCACCTCCTGTCTGTCAGATATGGGCCTGTGAGGGCAATCTAAAGTGGCTTGCCCGCTGCTGCATCAGAGGAGGCAGAAATTGGGACGTGCTGCCCCTGTGAACGTTTTGGCATTTGCCACACCTTTTGCCATGAAAGTCTGGGCTGGTTGCTTTAGTACAAGCTGGGAAAGCCATAGAGTAGCCCCTAAATGTCTGTTATTGGTGTTGGAATTGCTTGGCTGGTGATAATAGTCTTGCAAGGAGATTGTGCACAGCTGTCTATAAATCGTTCTGGCCTTTCCAGTCTGGCACCATCAAATGGCATCACCATTGATGATGTTTGCACAGCCCCGGAGAACGCAGTTGATCTCATCCAGGCATGCTTCCTGAGTACAACTCTTGTGCCAGTAGCTCTGCTAAAGCTAGATCTTGCAGGCCGTAGCCCATAATTTAGGGGTGTACCTTCCCCGGAGACAAACTGCATTTATTGATTTGAGGGCTAAACTTGCCTTCTCTTTTCTTAGGCATCCATTCTTTTAAATTATCAGGACGGGTAGTTGGCAAGGAATTTGGATTAACCTTCCTAGGTAATGCCTGAACGATCAAGCTTTCCAGTGTAGGATCTTTGGCTAGGATGTCCCGGTAACCTGGATTCAGACTATGCTGCCTGGTGATATGTCCACTGACCAGAGGGCAAGAGCATGGCTTAGACTAAGTTGCCACCATGGCATTAGAAATGCCTCATAGAAGGGCAGTAGTGGATCAGATGACCCCATCCCTGGTTGAAGAATATTGGTCAGTACAGTTGTCATTGTCTTCATAGCAGACAGTTGTAAGTCTAAAGCTTCCGCTACCCTGTGAACCACCAATGTATGCAAGGCACTTGGTCGTCCAGCTGGCAAGTTTAGCACTGTTTTAGGAGATATCTCTAGCCCAGTGGTATTTTGGCTTTCAGAGTACTAGGCATCATCCGTATAACTAGGTGAAAGTAGGTTGAGCCCTTACTCGTTGTCGTCCTCATCGTTACAAGTCTATGATAGTATTGGTGGGTCGGCAGTGTCCAGGTATCCTAGAAACTAAAGGTGGTGATTGTCTTGCTGAAACTCTGGAAAATGCATTATGGGACATACTTGGCTTGCGTCAGGGATAGATCTGTGCTAAGGGGATCCTAGAACCTGAATCCACAGCACTCTCTTACTGTGTTCCTACCATAGTTCCCTCCCTAGAGTCGACTACAGTCTCACCCCTTTCACCCATTATCTCAAACTGATCCATAATGAAATTGGCAAAGATCTCTGTCCATGTTGATGGGAATCCTCCACTCTGTCCCTACATAAGTCCTTCATCTGCTATATGAAGATGGGGCTGAGGTCAATTTCATTTTCTAGCTATGTCTCCTTTGTGCGTCAAATAAACTGGACTTATTGTACTACTGGCACAAATTGGAAATGGTCAATGCCACAACTGTATACAGGCTCCTCATCGATTGTCTTCAGTTCTCAGAATTCCTTTCAGATGGTCACAGGGCATGCAAGGGTTACTGGCCTTACCGTGGGGGTGGCAGCCTTTTACTCCTGATGTACCGTCCTTAATATGGATCCCTTGTAACTGGACCAAGTATCCCTTTTGTACTAGACTCTCAGAGTTGCGTGGTCCAAGCAATCCAAGGCTTTCCCGGGGATAGGGGGAGGTGTGGATATAGATTAGTGAACACAGGCTCACAACTCAAAATGGGTGCTGGAGCTGCAACAAATCCTTACCCATGCCAAATACTCACTTTTATAACAAAACAGAAGTATTTTATTTCTACCGCATATCTCACATTGGAAGAATAAAGCATTCAAACTGATGTCGGGCTCTAGTGTCTCTACGATTCCCTGTCCCACTAAATCCTCACATTAGCGACCATTGTTATTTATCATTCACTATTGATAACATCCAGAGTATGCCTCGCTATTAATCAGTCTCACGAGTCGACGACGACTAGGATTTAAAGTCAATAGGTTTCCAGACCACACACGTTCGATTTAGCCGCAAGTTCCCCTGGTGCCATCAGACCCAAAACAAGTGTTACTCGTACCAGCTGGAGGGAGTGTGATTCACCTGCGGGCGATCTTATTTGCACCAGCCCAAGTCAGGTGAGTTGGCTGTATGCAGATTGTGTGGCTGCACTCTGCAAGCACAGGATCTCTCCCCCGCGGTCGCTCTTCGTGCCATACGGAATTGCTGCACTGCTACAATGCAAGGCTTCAACCCTTACAACACTGCAGTTTTTTCAGCGGCTGTATTCATGGTGACCTTTCCTGGTATTCGGAGGTCGCTGACTCAGTCGTGAACACGGGTAATAACTAGATTGGTTCAGCAGCCAATTAATCACACCTTACAGAGGGAGATATTCAACCGGAGGATCTTGCTCCTTCCAATGCTTTCCTCTTCCTCAAAGAGTACACTGATCTTGGAAAGCATGTAGGTGCTGGAACTCCAGGTACCTGGGCAGGTTGTCTTGAATTCCCTGGGTAATGTCCGCTTACCCAGCAAGGAGGCTAGCCAACCTTGGCCCCCAGTCCAGGTCACAGGCAGATGTCTTGAAGTGCTTCCCCATCTGGCTGCTTGGCAGCTGACAGCCTCACTCTAGTGGCTCAAGTTAAAAAGGACTCGTTCACTCCTACTGATCACTACACAATATTTTGCTACCACTGACCTTGTGCTGTTTAACTTCTAGTGAAAGTAGTAGCCTTCTAGCACCATTAGAGTAGCGGTTTGGGCGCCACTCCTGGTCCAACAAGAGCGCAATGCGTGAGACCGGTCTGTCATGGTGCACATGCATGATCCGTGTTTGCCTAGGTAAAAAAAAAACAGCATTAGGAATCTAGACATCAGTACAGTTGGGTGCGCAGGGCAGGGGTGCATGTCCATTACTATGCAGGGGACTTTCCCATGCCTACAGAAGCAAATCCACCTTTTCTGCATCATCACAATAGATTTTCTCCTTTTTCAAGACCATATGTTTGCTGTTTTATAACCTTGAATAGTTTACCCCTGCTAGCAAGGAGTAAAGGGCCTGTTCCTTACCCTTTAAACATAGCTAATGTAAATTATCCCTGATATTTCTCTGGCCAATAAGTTCCTAGTGTATATAGTAAAAATGTACCCAAGGTCTAGAAATGAAATGCCACCTTTCGATGCAGCACCTATGATACCATCCACATAGATGGCCTGTAAAACATGGCTTCAGGTGTAGCGTGTAGTGTGTATCGTGACTGCAGCAGCCTAAAGACCTCTGTCAAATCTGTCAAACGAACCCTTTTTGCCTGGTAGGAAACCCTGCTTTAAATAATAAGTCACCCGTTAAGTGCACCTTGTTATCCACAAGGTAGGGTGTCTGATATTTAACAGTGGAACAGGTAAAATTAAAGTTGTCACGTTCATCCAATCAATATACCACAAAAGCTATTTTTACTGGCAGGACTCAAAATAGATACTATAAAATAAAAGTGCTGATTAGAAACTTTATTCTACAACTGTTGACAGGAAACTACTAAAATAGTTATTCTAAGGTTAGTCTCCACATTTATTAAAAGTGCAATTCATAGGAGAATGTATCTTTGTTATACATATTTAGAAAAAATAACTTTTAGAAAGTTCTCTTCCCTACCTGAAGCTCCTAGAGGCTATTATGCAGTAGTCTACCAGCAGCTGCACGGAAATCGAGTTGTGAAAACCGCTGCCAGAGCTGGACAGTGGCTTAGGCCTGGTGACTGGATGGACTGTTTGTAGGTCATTGAGACCCTGTCAGCCCATGCAGGACAGTTGGGGTAGACCCAGAAACTTCATGAACTTGAAAGGTACAAAGGTGAAGCTTGCCCCATTCATAGTTCATGTAAGGAGAGATTCGAAGAAGGGAAAGCTTTATCCTTAAGGCCCAGACTAGCCAGACTGGGTTTGAACTCAGTAGGAGGGTTGCTACCCCCAGACGTGGTTTGGATTGGACAGATGGGAATGATGGGACTGAACATTTCACTGGCCACCCTAATAGGTGGGCACATGAGCGCTACACAATGGAGGGAGTCTTCCCCGTCTTGACTTTTATTAGTGAGATGCACTGTGGTAGTGTTCACAGTAAGGCAAGCTGAATGTGCAACAAAAGTGGGTACGGTTGGCCCTGGCAACGTTTTCCCCATTGCTTTGAAAGTATCTATGAGTCACCCCCACCCACTGGCTAGTCCAAACTACAAATGTGGCACCTCAACGATCCCTCCTCAAAACAATTTCTTAGCCTACAGAGGATCAGAAGAGGACTGGACCCGGATTGCTGTAAGATTCATGCTGCTCCCTCTTGTACCCATGACAAAAGTGGATTCCAAGGGTCGGTTGGCTTGCTTTCTGTGTTGCTACAGGGCACAACAAGCTGGAAGTGTTCTTTTTCCTGAGTAACCAGTACCAGCTGGCATTTGCTGGTGGCCTCTACTGACCTCTGAGTGCTGTCCCTTAAGAACTGGGTGCTTTAGAAAAGACCTATAGTTGCTGCTCCAGAAACCCTGAAAAGTAGGGACTCTACAAATGGGCCCGATCTTGAGTCACCTTCCTCTCATACAGCTTCAGACTTACCCTGCTAGAGGACTTTGAACGCCATAAAAATGATGAACCCGCTTGATATCTGACCTGCACTCCACTTTGTTTTGCCTTAAATTGCGCTTAGGTCCCAGACTAGTGCTTCCATGGCTCTCTTTGACACTCTATAATTAAAATGTTTTTCATTCTCTCTGTTTACTTATTGTATGTTTCACTTTAAATGGCAATTAAATGTGTACATAACACATACTAATACAATTATGTCTCTTAAATAAAAGCCCTGTTTTCATAGTTTGATTATATAGAGATAGTCAAGATCCACCTGTCTGTTAAGATAATTGTAAACTCTTTTAATCATTCCTTGACTGATACTTGTATGTTTGCTATTTAAGATGCCGGGGTTAATATAGCAATGACACAACATCACAGATGTTCTAACTGCACTCTTTTTTTGCCTACCCACCTTTCAAAGAATACTTGTGAAGTATTGATGGACAGCATCATGGAAGGAATCAAAAGAAATGTTCCTCCTAAGGGCCTTAATCCAAAACCTCCTTTGAGTCTGAATCTGCCTACCTCAGCTCTAATTCCAGAAGTGCACATTGGTTTGGTAATTGATGGAAAGACATTGGAATTTGCACTGCATGAGAGTCTACAAAGTAAATTCCTGCAGCTCACCAAGCATTGCCGAGCTGTCATCGTTTGTAGAGCAACACCACTGCAGAAAAGTGAAGTGGTCAGATTGGTGCAAAACAAGTTAAAGGTCTTGACTTTAGCCATAGGTAAGTCTTGCTGTATCTGCCAAGTATTTGATGGTCTTATACATAACACCAATAATACTACTTCACAAAAAATGTACCATGAATTTTGGGAATTGAGAGGCATATTGTCAAATAATGTTTTACGTACATTTTGTTAAATGTTGTATTGTTCCTCTCGTGTGTTGCAGGAGGAAAGTTGTAAAGTATAATGTTAATTAAGAAAAACTTAAGATAAAGAAAATGAACAATACCCTTTGGTTGCACAGTTCATACTCGTACAGTCGTTCGCAAAGGTTCCACTGCTTTACACAGTGCAATATTTCAATATATCTCCTGTTGAACACACAGTATATTATTTCCATGCATCTGGGTTTCCTTTTATAAAGTACATACAAATACCTTCTGAGGGTCACTTAGGACTATGGAAAGAAATCCTTAATTGTAATTAACCTTAAGTGAACTCTGTCAATTCACAATCCCTACTGTTCAAAGTACCATTTTGTATGCGGATGGTGGAATAATAAGTAAATAGATACTTTACTGAGATGGAGAGAGAGCATTACAAGTTTTTTTTTTTAAAGTGCTATCATACAACCTCCAAAGAAGTTCTCTTAATGCTAATGCTAAAACAGTAAATCACCCCCAGAGAAAGTGAGCAACCAACAGCACCTACTGCTCAAAAAGTAAATTTTGGAGCCAATGCCATAAGGATAAATGAATAGATAGTTTTTGTGCTGGTAGAGAGCATTTCAGGCTTCCAATGCCTAAAACAAAGATTTTCTGCCCAGGCTGTAAAGCGTAAACTTGTGTAATGGAAATTAGAATTGCAGCAGACATTCCAAAGAAGAATGCTGCAGGGTGGTTCTCCATGTTGAACAAAGCCAGTTCTGATGATAAATCCTTTGCAGAGAGCAGACAGCTTTGATCTTTTTCTGTTGCTTGGCCAACACAGAATGAGTTTTCTCATTCCAAAGTTCAGCCTGACTGCCACACTCTGTATTGACCATAACCAAGAAATGAATTTCACTGGAATGATGAGCTAGTTGAGACTGCAACTGTGTAATCGAGAACGGACAAAAGCACGATTTACTGTGAGAAATTTAAGACGAGAACAATAAAGGTTTAAAATGTAAGATGATGTAAATGGGCTTTGGTTATTGGAGCAGTTTGGGAAGCAAGAGAGAACTGCGTCCACCAATAAACACCTGTGTTTTATCTCGGATTTAGATTTAAGAGGAAAGAAGCAGAGAAGATGGAGTACCAAGAAAAAAAAATCTGAAGGATTTATGTATATCTATCTGCAAACCCTTCAGATTTTTAGGTCTCGTCTGGCGTTGCAGCGCAAAGCGCTGCTCGCTGGGCGAGAGATTTTGTAGGAGGGGGACTTGAAGCCCCGCCCCTCATTTTCATTGCCTGGTGTCACCGTTTGGCCTGCCATTGGAAATTAGATTATTTTGTTGACGCCCTTTCGCCTCCTATCCGGATTCGGTCGCCTGCTTTGCTGCCTTTGCAAAGCACTTTCTTATCTTTATGGGGCCATGTGTTTCTTATTAGCATGGAGGAGCATACTGCCCCCGACCTCTCAAAGGAAAAAAAATCTTGGTTTTCTCAAGATTTTTTTCCTTTGAGAAGTCAGGGCAGTGGGTGCCTCCATGCTAATTAGAAACACATGGCCCCATAAAGCTAAGAGATCGATGCTTGTTTTACAGAGAGGATTCCATCCTCTCAGGCCGAATGAGACGAAGAGGCATCACCTTGTGTCCCAGCACTGCAGCTGCTTGTATTTGCAAACACAATGGATTGGTGTGAAATCTGGCCTTGGGGTCTCTTTAATCCCCTTTCCCACTGGCAGCATCCTTTTAATTAATGAGGCTGTGAATCTCTCCTCTGAGAAGAAATCCACGCCATTAACCCTTTCTATCGCCTATTCAACTTCAAATGTGCTTGTGTGCTTTGTAGCTGGATAAAGAACGCCAGCAGAAAACAAACACGCATTCATTTAATAGCAAGTCAGACTGCTCCAAAAAATACACCCAGCTCATCAAGTTGTTACTCTTTGAACGCAGTTTAAGAATGTCCTAGCAAGTTCCACGCGTCGGTTTTAAAATAGTGCTTCTTACAGCCGTTTCTGCACTCTATCACACAATAATATGTGGAAAGTATACATGTGATTCACAAAAAAAGTAAAACGGGCCAAAAAGGGTTCTTTTCAAATGACTGCGTGGCTATTTTAACTTGCTTTTATCAAAAAGACAAGTTCTATTTTAACAAAGGGATATTATATATCACAACCGCATCATTCCTTCCTGAGACGTCATTGTAAACCACATCTGCTAATTATACCCCACCCCTCACCCTTTTTAACATGGGCCTACCATAGAGGTGGATATAGCATATAGGCACGAAGGAGAGAGTTGTATCGTTTTCGTCATGATAAGTCTTGCGCCTCAAGACGAGCAGTGCAAGTTAAGAGAGGTGATGCGGACTTGTTAACAGAGAGCGCATGCTTTTTCTAAAATATTTCCCTTTAAAGGTTTGGGGTGCATGCTGCTCACTAGCCCATTAGTTCAGTTTCTGGTTACTTCCTGGTTGTGTACCATCAGATTCAGTGCCCCAGGGGCACTATGGCGCGGCAGCGCTCCTCCACCCACACACTCAATCTGGAAATGGAGAGATATGGAAGTGTTCAATCCTTTATTGACCCCAATCCTGCCTTTGATATGAGAGACAAGGACAACTCAGACACCTGCTTTTTGTGCATATCTGTGTGTACGCCATGGTATACAGTATTCTGCGTCTCATTGTTTATCTGGGCGTGTCCAACTATTTCTCGGCTTTTTATAGTCTGTATTTTTTTATCTGTTTTTGTGCGTGTTCTACCTTTGTGTATTTTTAGATGATTCTTTGTAAACAATGGCTGCATGTGTGTGCTTATGTACAACTGACTTTGCACACATTATGGCTGTTAATGTTTTTCTGTGTTGCTCTGGTGTCCTGTTACTTCATACGTGTGTCAAAGTACATGATCTAATACTAATTGTGTATTGCTGTGTGTTTGTACCTTTTTTTTTGTGCGTCTGTATTTTGGGAAAGAATTGCTTTAAACTACATTAATTTAATTGAAGAACAAAAACAGATACAAATGCATTCACTATTTTACCATTTTGAAACAAATTTAACAAAAGGATTCATGAAAACTTGTGGAGTGAGGTAACGGACACCTCCAAATGTAGAGGGAGGAGGGTGCGGTGGGTCAAAGATCAAATAGGGAACCTTTGGCAGGCAGTTGAAAGTACAAAACTGTGGACAGCGTCTCCATGAGGGTGTGAAGTGAAGTGACTTATATAGCCCAAGTACTGCGTGTGGGTGGGGAAGGATTGGGAAGCCATATCTGCTATGAGTGTCATTGTGTTTTTCCTATGTGTGTTGTCTGTGATTCCTTCTTCATATGTTTGTAGTTACTATGTCTGTGTGCTACATGCCATTGTGTTTCTTTTTGTGTGTGTGCTCTGTGCCTGATGCCTGCTTTGCTTTATGTGTGTGTTTGCTGTAACTGTGTGTCTGTGTGCTTGTGCATGTGTATGTACGCTATATGTGACCTGTTTTATTCTATGCATGTGTTGTGTGTGTTTATGATTCTTGATTTCTTTGTGTGTGGGGGGAGGACTTGCTTAAAAAAAATCTTTTTATTGCAAGAAGAGGCAATAAAGCAAAAACAGTGAATAGCAACCTTAGTAGCATCACAGCCCAGCAAAGTATCTATAGTTGTACAGTAAATCATGAGGTTCTTCCCATCCCTCCACGCCATCCCATCGGCTAAACATCACAGCCCAGCATTTTTGGGCAGCCTCTGACAAAGGTGTGGGACATTCTTGTCCGGCAGTGGTTCAGGGCTGTGGTGGATAGCTGCAACTGTTAGGAATGAATTCAGTGAATGTATTCTGTGCTCACTGGGATGCAGCCATTTTGCTAAACTGTATGTCCTGTCCTGCTCTTCATGCGAACCATAAACGCTCATATGAGGGGTCACTGGCTTTTCTAGTGCCAGTATGACCCCTCCATCTGGTCGCTGAGATAATTAAATGGTCTTCTGTTTACTGTTCCTCCACGTCTGTTCTTTCCTCCCCTTTTCTGCATTATCCTTATGGGACATCACTTGCGTAAGACTCTGGGTGATTTGCCAATTCCTATGCCCACCACGACAGGCATTGATTCAGTTAAAGCCATTTGCTTTGCTAATTGTATTGTATAGTAAAGCAAATGGCTTTAACTTAATGAAAGGCGAGACCTATTGCATTTTTAATGCTTGTTTTATATTACCTACTGGCAGCTGCCTGTAGGTAGTTCTAGTTAGAACCAAAGTTTTCATAGAAAAAGCGTTTTTTGTTATTCCACTAACTTTGGTGCTGCTTGACGAATCTTCACAAAATGTAAAAACTTTCCATTTTTGGTTCAGCTGCTGTTGAAAGTTTTGGGGTTATCCGTCAAGCTAAGTTTTGACCATGTTAGGTCTACGGGAATTTTCATTTTTTAACACGATTACAGCCGGAACCGCTAAATGGAATTATACAAAATTTGGCAGAAAGCTAGATACTGGTCTAAAAAGCGTGCATTTTGTTATTTGGTGTAAATCCGTTCAGTGGTTTCAAAGATATTTCTGTTTAAATAATATAAATATCTTGGGACGCGAGTCCTTGCAGTGGGCTTGTGAATCCTTCTAAAATTTGATTCGCTGCCAACACTTCAACCAGGAAGTTTTGGCTGCCATTTTTAAACTCTGCTTGAAGACGAGTCTTACATGCTAAAAAGGGAGCATGGTAGGAATACCCTTACCCCCCTTGCCCCCAGATATAATGGGTGGGGGTGTCCTACAATGACCCCGGTGGAGGGAGGGGTGGGGGAGAGAGGGGTTAAAGGCATTTTATAAAATTTTGCAGCAAATTCATGGTGAATACGCGGAAAAATCAAAAAAGTGTATTAAAAAGACACACACACTTCTGTTCATCTTTTATAAGAAGTGCCCGAGTGGGCCAAGAGGGGCATGTTACAATTCAATTAAGGAGGGGGCTCTTGGAGTCCCCCTCCTAGGCTTTAGAAATGCTTGGGGACCGCCACCTCCCTCAGACACTTAAGTAAACAAATGCAGGGGGCCTGCCGAGCCCTCCAAAGCCCGGGAACCACCACCTCCCCTGGGCACTGAACAATAGAAATGTGGGAGGGCCCATTAGGACCCCCGCACATCCCTGTGGCACTTAAGTAAACAAATGCGGGTGAACACCGCCCCAGGGACGCCACCTCCCTGGGGCACTTACCAGTAGAAATGAGGCGAAGCCTGCTAGACCCCCCCCAAAACCGCCCCCTGCACCCCAGGGACCACCACCTCCCTGGGACAATCAGTAACAGAAATGCAGGGGCGCTAGGCCGCTTCAGGGACCGCCACCTCCCTGGGGCAATCAGTCATAGAAATGTGGGGGCCCTGCTAGGCCCTCCCCCGTAGCCCCGGGGACCACCACCT
The DNA here is from genome assembly GCF_964261635.1 of Lissotriton helveticus. Classification (NCBI taxonomy): domain Eukaryota; kingdom Metazoa; phylum Chordata; class Amphibia; order Caudata; family Salamandridae; genus Lissotriton; species Lissotriton helveticus. Next base: position 144,615,116 of record NC_136060.1, on the reverse strand, counting down.
CCCCGTGGTTTAAATAACATATATGCAGGGGGTCCCCAGGACAAATTAGAACAAAGGAGCTGGCTCCTGCAATGTCCCAGGGTTCCCGCAATGTCCCAGGGTTCCCGCCCCCGGGACATTACAGTTTGCTGTTGTCCTAAAATGGTCTTTCTTAATCGAAGCGGAGCATGTCCAAAAGCAATACCGGCTCCTGCAGGACGCTGGGAGCCGGAGGCTCCCTCCGCTGTCCCCATCAAAGTGTCTGGGTGCCCTGGATGGGCAGAGTGGGCTAAAGAACGGTGATGGATCAAACCCAGATCTTTTGACTGGGTGTGAGTGTTTGATTGGTTCAGATGCTCCGTCCATCACCACCCCCTTTTGTACCGCTTTGGCCGCCATAAGTGTGGCAGGGTATGCTCAGACGTGAGTCCCTTGCTCACTTTGCCACTGGATTCAGGCAAGCCGGGCTGAAGACAGCTGGAATGCCAGAAACCGGTCCTCGGAAGCTTGTTTCCGGTCCAGGGAAGGCATGGCTTGGCAGTTCGGGCTGGACTGTTCCCATGAGGCACAGGGTCAGACTGATTTGCATATAGCCATGTCTGAACTGGGGTGGCAGAGTGGGCTAAAGAACGGTGATGGATCAAACCCAGATCTTTTGACTGGGTGTGAGTGTTTGATTGGTTCAGATGCTCCGTCAATCACCACCCCCTTTTGTACTGGATGGAAACAGGGCACCCAAACTAGAGGCCGGAATCGGCTGGGGAGGAGGGCTCGCAGCCCTCCTCCCATTATCTAATTTAAAAAAAATGTTTTTAAAAAGCTGGCAGGGCCCAGCGGGAAGGGGCACCCGGGATCTAAATCTGCCCCCTCCGATTAATTGCTTTTTAAAAAAATTGCCACACAACAGGGTCATGATTTAAGTGGTGTAACTGGTGCAGTGACACCAGGACCAAAAGCTCTAGGCACCTCACTAATCACATAACATTTCTGTATTTTACTACTAAACAGGCAGTGACAAGTGCAGTTACTATGCAGATGACAGTCATGATTTGAGTTGTGCAGCAGGTGCAGTGGGGCCGGGTCCAAAAGTTGTCAGAACTCCTCTAAACACCTAATATGGCTATATTTTGCTACCATGCAGGCCGTCACAATTGCAGTTACCTTGCAGGTAAAAGGGGCTTTATTTAAATGATGCAGCAGGTGCAGTTGCACCGCGGCTAAACATTGTCATAACTCCACTAAACCCCCAATATTGCTATATTTTGCCACTAAACAGGCAGTCACAAATGAAGTTATCTAGGAATCGCTAGTGTCATGATTTCAATAGTGCAGTGGCACAGGGACCAAAAGCTCCTGGCACCCCGCTAAACACCTAATATCGTTATATTTAACTACTAAATAAGAAGTCACAAGTGCAGTGACCTTGCAGGCACAAGGGTCATGATTTCGTGGTGCAGTGACACCGGAGCCCAAAGCTCTAGGAACCCCCCTAAACACCAAATATTGCAATATTTTAAAACAAACAGGCAGTCACATGTGCAGTTAGCTTACAGGTAATAGGGTCATGGTTTGAGTGGTGCAGCAGGTGAAGTGGCACCGGGCCAAAAGTTGTGTTAACTCCCCTAAACACCAAATATTGCTATATTTCACTACTAAACAGGCATTCACAAATGCAGTTATGTTGCAGGCACTAGCGGCATGATTTGAGTTGTACATCCGGTGCAGTGGCACTGTTCCCAAAAGTTGTCAGAACTCCTCTAAACACATAATATTGCTATTATATCAATGAATTCTATTTCCCTCTTTCATTTTTCAAAATGTTGCTATTGCGTACCTGCACTATACCACTATAACAATAGTAACAGCACAATATATTGCCTTTTTGTACATAAACAAGTCATTACACTTTAACAGACTTTCTGGAACTTGTATTGCTCAACTACTCTGCAAACTACAACTTGTTCTTCTGAGACTTAAAAACGACGTAAAGCACTGGCATGCACTGCCCTTGGCACTCCTGGGCCGGGCGGCCCTATTCAAAATGATGGCTCTCCCGCGTTTCCTTTATGCCTTACAAAATACGCCTACTCCAGTCCCCACCTCCTATTTCAAAGCCATAGAGGCTGAAGTGGGACTGCTCCTCTGGGGCAATAACCCCCCCCCCCCCTCCGTATAGCCCTATCCAAACTCATTAGGAACTGGTATGATAGTGGGATCGCCCTGCCCAATAAACAATTGTATTACTGGGCCTCGCAACTCCTAGTAATAAACCACTGGTTTCATGCCTCGCGGGAGGAACCGGCCCTCCGACTTGACAGGCACACTCCTGAGACTGATGGACCATTGGTGGCGCTTTACAACAAGAACAAAAAAAGCACATGGATCTGCCCTACTGCGCACACAGTATGTACATGGTTTGTGGCGCAACGAGCGCTGGGCTGGGAGGGAGTCCTCACCCAACTCACACCTCTGTGGGACACGCCAAAATTAGATAGGCTCCGTTACAGTAAAGGTTTTGCTCAATGGGACCTTATTGGTATCTCTAGAATTGGAGACCTCTGGAAGAAGGGGGAGAGGTGGTGACGTTTGCCTAACTGCGCATGACGTATCAAATGGCTGACTCAGAACAGTTTCGCTGACACAGAGGCAACATTTGTGCCCCCCCCTACGGACGACTCAGACCCAGACCTAAGCGATTAACCCATACCAACCATTAAAGAACTACTCACACGCCAGGGATCGGGAACCCAGGCACTCATAAATGTGAAGTTACGGAATGAGGCAACTATGTACATTGTTTTACCTGTGGAAATAACCTGTAATGAATATCTCCTGTTGATGATGAACATTATTATGTATAATCAGCAAGGTTTTAAATTTATGATAATAAAATTAAAAAATGTAAAAAAACACAAATTGCCGCAAAATACAACTTATTATTAATCTCAAAACAAGAGTCACCCTCTTTAGCCAAATGGGACAGGGTGGGCCATGCCCTAAAACAAAATTCCCTTTTGTGCTGTAATTTCTCAATATACAATCTTATCTCAATCAGTGTGCACTAAAAAGACTAACTATCTTACATTACCATACTCAATATTATCAGTCATCACAAAAGGCCTTTTATGTTATATCAAAAGTGGTTTATTCACATAAATATTAAAGTACTTTTTACAATGTTAATTTATGGACATACAATCAGACATAAATAAGCAACTTGCATGGGCAAGTGAGATGTGTCACAACTTGTTTTGATGTAAGAAACTACGAGAGTCTTATTAATATTGCATTCAAAATAGAACACTCATCAGCAGATCCTCCGTTCTTGATACCATTACAAGTTGTATATCACATGTCAAAACATCATCAAAATGTAAAAAATATAATTAATAACATATTCAAAATCTTAGATAATTTTATCATAAGTCCTAATACTTTAAAAATACTGTTGCCGTGGCATTACGACGGTACTTAAAATCAAATCTCCGCCTTCATTGGGACAAATATCACATGCATGTAGACAACATATATAACCATTGAATCTAAAGGAGACACACAATTATAAAAAACCTAATCAGTATATATTGCCATTGACTATATAATGAATCAAAATTCTATTCCTGAATTGTTCACTTCAGTGCCAACCTTTTGTTGTATCTATGCCCAAGATATGTATGTATGTATGTATGTATGATGGTGGTCACTACAATAATGTTGGTACTTTTTCAGGTCCATGACAATGGATCCCCAGAGCTTATGTCAAATTTGATATTAGGCCCTACGCAGTAGGCCCATATGTCCTCTGTATACTTTATTTATTAGGAGGCAGCTTATATAGCATTCTGTTTATCACAACACAGTTTCTGAACCCCATTTTAATATGAGAGAAGTATACCTTTGCTGTTAGCAGAAGCAAAAGTCAAAGAAGGGTCTGGATAACCCTTTATCCTATTTACGATGATTTACCTGCAATACATAAATATTGTAGGAAAAGCTTGATTAAATTTTCTTAATACTAGAAATTATTTCCTCAACTCATTAATTAATGTCTGTTATTGCTTACTTAATCTCAAGGATCGAGATATGCGAGTTCTCCGTTGTCAGTTTTACAATTCTTCCTTTCCTATTTCATTGTGCCTAAAAATATAAAGGGTCGACAATGAAAGGCATGGTTGCACATGTTTCCCTCTCCCCCCTTGTGTCCGTGCAATCCCAACTGTTGATTACCTTGGCATATTATTTGTTGTACTGTGTCTATCTTGCTTCACATTAGAGAGTGTTTCCCCATTTTGGACGGGGTAGGCCACGGATTTCCTAATTATCTTCGCTCCCTGGTCTTTAAAGGATCTTCTAGGAGCTAAGGAGTCTACGGTTACAACTGAGAACGTTTTTATTAAAGCATTTCTTTCTTGCTTCTTAAGAAAGAGCTTTTGTTTTGTTAATACATGTATTGGGTTAAATCCTTCTACCCTTCTATTTTAATTTTTAACAGACCCTATTCCATAAGACTTCTTATTGAGTACTTCTCTCTATGTGGTCTTTTAAAATGGGGTTATAAGGTCTAATTTCTTAATACACTTATGTGTGAGGGTCGTTGTTATTTTTCTCTCCAGGTATACCCCTCTTGTTCTAAACACATAATTCACACCGTATATCACTGAGCCTTACCTTAACTTACGACTATTTGCGACCTTTCATGTTGTTTGGCAGACTTGTTGTTTCACGTTAGTCTTCGAAACATAAACGACCATTATAGGCATGCCGGGTTACATGGGCATTTGGATTTAGTTATATCCTGGCATACATTGTTGAGTCAGGCAGGCTATGTGTATCTACGAGTTCTTCTATGATTCTTCATTTTTCATTATTCATAGACACCTGTATTATACATGTGAGTATATTATACCCATGCCATACTCATTTATATATGATGTCATATTCAGTATAGACTTAGATTTTAGACGCAGACATACTAGGGTCAGGCCACACTGACCATATTCTGATCGATTAAACACGTTCCGAAGCGTATTTAAATTTCAATATTTCATTCTTTATAAGAGTTAAATTAATTATTCATGGTTTGAGCTCTTTTAGTGGGTCGAAAATCTTATGTCCTCATCATAACGGGCCGATCTCATTAAAAATCAACGGCCTGTATGTTTATATTTAACACCGCTTACGCATTCCTATTATCACATAGCGGCAGTTCTAACAAGATCTGCAAAAATAGTAGGTGATCGGTTACAGATGTCTATAGTCGTCAATATTAAATTGTTTAGGAAACCTAAAGCCTATATTCTCCATCAATTATCGTGTTAGTTTGGTGTTATCCCCTATCTCTTACTTAAATATGAACAGCATATTATTTATGGATCCCGAACAGCCTGTTTGTATGGATTCAAACATAGTGACTGCCTTCTACTGTATGACATGATACAATGAGGCATATGCCATTTATAATAGTTATTTATTTAAGGAATTGATCCTCCCTTCTTCTTAATACTCATTGCCCCTCATACTTTTGGATCTCCTATTCTGCAATAAATCCATTTAGCTCATTCCTGCTCACTATTGATAGCTAATTGAACTGACTCAGCTATTTTAAAAGAGTTTACAACTCAATGTCAGTGTTGCTTTTATTCAGTCCAGGTTGGCTTGAATACTGTAATACTGTGCCTGGCGTAGTACAAGTCTTTGATCATCATTTTACATGAATATATATATATATATATATATATATATATATATATATATATATATATATATATATATATATATATATATACAAGGGTCTTCAACAAAGAAGAGTCTGAGGCCGCTTGGGGGGAACAACGGAGAACCTTTAATGCAGCACAGGCATAAGAAAGCGGGCGGGCGTATGCATTTCGGCCGTGTGTGGCCTCCTCAGCGCCCAGCATGGAAACAGGAAACGCCTCTCACAGTTCTGCCCCACCTTTTGAAGTAAGTACAAAGTCCAGCTCCTCCCCCCAGCCATGATCAGTGTCACCTGCTGAGGTAATCCAAGTGGATAGGAACTGCAAATCCCAGCATGCAGTGTTCTGCTGGGTTCGTCGTGTCTTGGCGGGGAATGACAGGGCTGGAAGAAAGCGCTGTGTCTGATGTCCCGCGTTGCCTGCCACAGGAAAAGGACTCCTCGCGCCCCCCAAAGACGCACAACCAACTCATCCAGGTGCGTCGATTCACGGGGACCCGTGCGACAGTGCGCCAGGCCCGAAGTAGAGTGCAGTGACTCTGCCACCGTGTTTCTTCCTCCCAGATGCGCTGATGGGCTTGATTCAATCCGAAGCCTCGGAGACAAGGTAAGATGCGCCGGAGCACATCGCAGCCAGTGGAGATCAAGCCTGCAAACGTGCGGCGGCCCCAGAACCACTAAACTGGCCAGATAGTGCGAAAATATGTACAAGGGTCTTCAACAAAGAAGAGTCTGAGGCCGCTTGGGGGGAACAACGGAGAACATTTAATGCAGCACAGGCATAAGAAAGCGGGCGGGCGTATGCATTTCGCCGTGTGTGGCCTCCTCAGCGCCCAGCATGGAAACAGGAAACGCCTCTCACAGTTCTGCCCCACCTTTTGAAGTAAGTACAAAGTCCAGCTCCTCCCCCCAGCCATGATTTTATAGCAGAAACCTCCGTCTCGCTCGTGCTGCAGCCTTTCTCGCAGCTTCGAACAGGAACAGGCATGGACCAAGGTATAGAATGCAAAGTATTACTTTATTTCTTGTGCTGTCGCTATAACGTTTCGACTCTCTCGAGCATGACAGCGTGCTGTAAGGGTGAAGATACTTTTAAAGTGCAAGTGCTAACATTTCATTGGGTTATAATTTAGTGAACACAATAAACAGACTTGATAACAATATCTCACTATAATAGAAGATATATACACAATAAAACCAAGTCACAATGCAGGTAAAATACCTACACTTTGAGAGTATGATACACAATCTGAAACATAATACCGGACTACAAATTATAATACTCATCATGGATGTCGTAGGTGTCTGGTATATTGTCGTCAATATAAAATATATATATAGTCATTCATTCATTCACTGGAAAAAACACAGGTTTCAGGGATGTTCTAGTTAGTTGGACATTTCACTCGTACAAAACCAGAGAAATTCGGCCGTCATAGTTAGTTGAGCGAATTATAACTTGCTCTCCCGCAATGCACTGCTGGTGACATCACATATTACATCACTCATGACCTGGTCAGTGACATCACTGATGATATCTCAAATGACTTCACTGATGACTCACTCATGACATCATCCACATGATAATCTGATGCACCTCCTCACACCCTAGGAAAACCTTTGATACACCCACTCTAAAATAGACTACCATTTTCAAAACCATAGACACACCAATACCAGATACTACATACCCACTCACTGATTCCTAGGTTAACACACATATCCACTCATTCACCCATATAGTCACTCATACATGCAGTCACTCATCAATACAGCACTATAATATGCACTCATTCACCTATACAGACACCCACACACCGCCACTCACCCATATAGTTACTCACACACCTAGTCAGTCATGCAAAGAATCAATCATACTCCCATTTACTCACCTATACAGTTATACACACACCACCTCACTTATTCATACGGATACTAACACAAACTTAGTCTCATACAATCACTGACACAAGCATACACTCTTCCATGCAGCCACTCTCACACTCCCTCACTCTCAGTCATTTATATAGTCCAACACTGACATATACTGCCATATGTAGTTACTCACACATGTCCCACTGAGACATCCATCCACTCACTCACCAACACACCCTTACAGCCATTCACAGATGCACTCTTGAACCCATACACCCACTGAATCACCCACTCACACATCCATGCACAGTCACCCCCCACCCACACAGACACTCTGGCACCCATACAGATACTCAGACATCCAACCAATCAATAACCCATATAGAAAACTATGGGAATGCCCCCATATCACTAGGTACTGGAGAGCGGTTCACTTATGTATGGGAGAAGTACTGGGGCAGACTATAGCAATGGAAACTAAGCACTGTCTCCTAAACATATGGGATCCAACGGACTTGGGTAGTAAGGAGAAGACTTGGGTGACATTAAGACTGATGGTCGCCAAGAGGAATGTTGCACGGAAATGGGGGGTACGTACAACTCCGACATTACGGGAGTGGGTGGGTGACATGGATTGGTGCATCGAGAAAAAACAGTATATATGTTACAAGGCTGCCCTAGAAAATGGACGCAAAAATGGGGGAAATGGAACGAATACAGAGGTAATATATGTGAACTACCCACGTGGCTAGCACTGATGTCCCCGAAAGATTTAGCAACCTGATGTACTGATGTTCACTGCAAGGTATTCTTTCCATGAAAAGATGAGCAGTACGCAATGTGTCACGGACTATTATGCCATATGCTTTCTACCATTTGCAAACTGTGATGTTGTTTTCATTAACAATAAAAAGAATCTTGAAAAAAATAACCCATATAGGCACTCATTTAGCTATTCACCAACAAACGCAATCAGACTCGTTTCGGCAGACGCTCAAAGGCGTCTGCCGAAACGCTTCTGGTTGTGTTTGCGAGTCCGTAAATAAATGAATTTTGGACTCGCCCTTGTGAGTGCTTTCTGTATGTACCAAAGCGTGCGAGGCTGGAAGCTGATATATATATATATATCTATATATATATATATCTATATATATATCTATATATATATATATATATATATATATATATATATATATATATATATATCTGTAGTAGGGGATCTGTGTATAGTCATAATCTAGTGAATAGTCCCACCCATGTGTGGGGACCCCGGAGCAATCAAAAAGAATCTCTTCAGCTGTCTTCTTTGCAGTCCTGCATAGACACTTAAGAGAAAATCAAAGACAAATAATTCAACCTATAACTACAAGGCTACACTGGCCAGCACTTCACCTTAAAGTGAAAAGGATAGCCAAATAACATCACATTTTGCATATATTGCTAAGTTTTACTCATGGAGAAACTTCCCTTCACCAAAATCCTTGAAATGATAGAGAGGAAGGGTTGGACAGACAAGCCCCCATAGGCTGCCATTATGTGTCTGGAAAAGGGATACCGTGCCTTTAAGGAACTCTCCAGAGACCCTCGGTATCCCATGATGCACAGCCAAAGTCCTTTTACTTTCAGTTCTTTTTTTCCCGCTCCTGCGAGCAGGACCCTGGAGCATTGAGCTCCCCCTTTTTGGGTATTTCTTCAATTTTCGACACTTTTCCAGTGTTTTGAGTTTTTCACTCGACGTCTGGGGTCTTCCTCTTCCATTTGATGTGTTTTTGTAACCAGTTTTACCTCCTCTTTGTCGAAAATGCCAGCTTTATTCGACAAGTGCCCTTAGTGTGGTAGGAAGAAGGCTAAATCAGACCCCCACAGAGTATGCATACTCTGTCTCCCTTCCACCCATGTCCCTGACTCCTGTGATATCTGTCACTCTTTCTCCAGGAGGACCCTGCGTGACAGGGAGAAGATTCGTCTCCAGGGACTGGAACAGAGGAGACACGAAGAACCAGGTGGGACTTCTGGGCATGGAGGGACTCAGTCGTCGTCTTCTGCCCGTGCTTCGGCCTCTGGGGGCCTCCCCAGTCCAGAAAAGGCCCAGATCCCGGTTTACGTTGATAGCTTCGTTGTCGGCATCGAGAGGTATGACCACCATCTGCTCCCCGTCGACCCAGGGCTCTGGATCAAAGCGGTGTCGCCGCTCGACGTCGAGGGGCAGGACGTCGAGACCTCGGACAAGGTCGACGTCGAGGACTTCACCGGCGTCGACACACCATCGACGTCGAGATGAGTCCAGGAGGCGACGGTGCTCGCCGTCGAGGCTGCACCGCCGTTCGCCGTCGACACAACGGTCGACGTCAACAAGAGGCAAGTCGACGTCGAAGAGAAGACGTTCGATGTCGAGGAGTTCGTCGACGTCTAGAGGATGTCGAGGAAAGAAAAATAGACGTCGAGGAGACGTTCAAGACCCAGGACAGTGTCCCCTGCCTCAGTGGTCAGTCTGTCGTCTTCATCAGCGAGTTCCCGGTCACGGCGGCGCCAGTGCTCGGCCGCGAAGAGGTCTGCCTCCAGAACATCTTCTTCAAGGCCTGCTCAGAAGAAGAGGAGAGTGGTGAGGTCATCGGAATCTGAGTATTCACTGACTTACTCACCTTCTAGGCCCAGGACGCCTACGCATCCACCACTGCCTCGGAGGATGCCTCCTCCGCAGCTTCCTCCTCCTCCAGCAACGATTCCTCATCCTCCTCCTCCACTTCCACCGCCTCCTACACTTCCACCGCCTCCTACACCGCCCCTGCCTTCTCTTCCACCACCTCCCTGACCTCCACAAGCTCGGCCTGAGGTTCCGGCTCCGACTCCTCCGCTTCCGCCTCCTCCAAAACGAGGCCCAGGAGATCTAGATCAAGTCTAGAGGAAGGGATAGCACTCGCAATAGACACCGCTCCTCCACAAGGTCCCGTCCTCGCCATCGGAGAGACAGGTCGCGGCCCGTTACACGGGCTCCTCGAGTGACCGGAGGTATTCTCCAACGTTATCTGATTCCCCTCCTATGAGAGTGTCACCTGTGGACGACATTGTAACATTTCAGCAGGTGCTGCTGAGGGGGGCAGTTACGGTAGGGATCACGTTGACGGTACCCCCACCATCTATCTCTATGATCTTTGAGACTTTGCACAAACGGCATCTCTCTCGCCAGTTGTTGCCCTAAGTGCCAGGACTGCAGGTACCGGACATGGAGCTGTTTTTGACCCCGGCTTCTGTGAAGTCTGCTCCATCTCGGCTACAAAAGAAGTACAGGCCCCTGGATTCTGATCCGGCGTTCCTGAGGTCAGATCCTGTATCTGATTCTGTCATCGTGACAGCAGCCAAGAATCAGCATGCTACTGCTCCGTCTTCTACGGTGCCTCCGGACAAGGAGAGCCGTCAGATGGACTCAGCCAGCCGGAAGGTTTGCGGTACGGCTACCACCTCAATGAAAGCGGCGAGTGCCTCGGCGCTCTTGGGTCGGTATGACCGCGCCTTGTGGGAGTCTCTGCAACAGTTTATTGAGCTCCTCCCGAGGGATAGGAGGGAAGACTTCCAGGAGATATTGAATGAGGGCATGATGGTCTCCAATCAGGTCATCAGCTCTGCGGCGGACGCCTCTCCCCTGACGGCTCATGGTTATTGCCATGGCATTAATTTAAGACTCCATTCCTGGTTGCGCCTTACCTCTCTCAAACCGGATGCGCAGCAGAGAGTCGCAAATTTGCGGTTCTCTGGATCGACTCACTTTCGAGACGCATGCGGATGAGGAGATGGCCCGCATGAAGGCAGAAGTAGAAACATTGAAGGCCGTTGGTTTGGAGAAACCAAAGGAGCAACGGAAGTCCTTCCGTCCGTTCCAGAGGAGGTATGGTTCCCAGAAACGAGGGCAAGGTCGTCAAGCTGGCCAGCAGCAACATCAGCAGCAGAAGTACCAGCGGCAGCCTTACCAAAAGCGTCAGAGGGGCAGAGGCGGCCAACAGTCCTCGGCGAACAAGGGCCCGTCTGGGGCTAAGCCCTGAGGTGCTACTTCCCCCTCGTCCGATACCCGCTCCGGTGGGGGGAAGCACGCAAAATTACCTGGCAGAGTGGAGAAAAATTACTCAGGACAAGTGGGTGCTGAATATTGTTTGCAATGGATACAGTATTTGTTTTTTAGCCCTCCTCCAGCAATTCCGCCGGTTCGCACGCAGTTCCAGCTGCGCGAGCTCCAAGCTTAGGCCGATACCTTGTTAAGAAAAAGGGCGGTAGAAGACGTCCCTTTTTCTCAAAGGGGAAAGAATCTTGACTCACGGTTCTTCCTGGTGTGCAAGAACGACAAGAACGAGTTCAGGCCCATTCTGGATTTGCGACAAGCAAATAAATGGATTCGCAGGGAAACGTTTCGCATGCTGTCTTAAAACCAGATTTATCCTCAGCTGCAAAGAGGAGACTGGCTTTGCGCAATAGATCTACAGTATGCGTACTTCCATGTGCCTATTGTACGGAAACACCGGAAGTTCCTGTGCTTTCTAGTCGGCACCAATCACTATCAGTACACCGTACTACCGTTTGGACTGAAGTCTGCACCCAGGACTTTTTCAAAATTCATGGGAGTGGTGGCAGCGCACCTGAGAAAGAACAAGGTGTTTGTCTACCCGTACCTGGACGACTGGTTGATCAAAGCCTCCACCTTCCAGGAAGCGCAATTGCACTTCAACAGGACGGCCGTTCTGTTGAACCAGCTGGGGTTGCACATCAACATGTCCAAGTCTGTTCCGACTCCTGTCCAGTGCCTACAGTACTTGGGAGCCTCCATCGATACTCTCTCAGCAAGCGTGTCTCCTTCGGAGGAACAACACTTATCGATCCTTCGGAAGGCTCACGCTCTCATGGCTGTTCCTTCTACGACAGTGAGGACGGTGCCTTCTCTACTGGGGTCGATGGCCTCTTGCATCTTCCTCACGCCACATGCACGCCTCCACATGTGGCCGCTGCAGGAATGTCTGGAGGATCAGAAGCGGGGGAGCTGGTACGACAGGATCCGGCTGTCCCTTCCCGCTCAACAGTCCCTGAGATGGTGGTGCTCAGCAGAGAGTCTCCTCAAAGGGGTTCCATTCCACAAGGACATTCCCATTCAGACTATCGTCACGGATGCTTTTCTCCACGGCTGGGGAGTGCATTCAGACCATCTACAGATCCAGGGAATGTGGTCCCCGGTGGAATCGACGTATCGCATCAATTTCCTGGAACTCAGAGCTGTTCACTTGGCACTGAATGCCTTCCATCCGTCCTTCCAGACCAACTACTTGCTTGTACAGACTGACAATACGACCACAATGTATTACCTCAACAAGCAGGGGTGGATCGAGATCTCACACACTGTCACAAGAAGCGCAGGCGATCTGCACTGGCTGCTAGCCAGGGGCCTGACGATAACGGCTACCCATCTGCCAGGTGTGCAGAATGCTCAGGCGGACGCACTCAGCAGGCTGGTGCAAGAAAACCACGAGCGGGTTCTAAACGACGAGGTGCTAGGAAACATCTTCGACAGGTGGGGCACTCCAGATGTAGATCTGTTCACATCTGCCGAAAACAGAAAATGCCGAGACTTCGCCTCCAGGTTTTACCAACCGGGGACTCTGGGGAACGCACTATGCATCAGCTGGTCGAACAGCTTTCTGTACGCTTTTCCACCCATTCCCCTGATTCCGGCGGTTCCCATCAAGCTGTCTCACAGGTCTCTCCTATCCCACCTGCGGCTGTCATGTCGGCCAGACCTTCTCACGAAGTTGGGGGGGCAGATGGTGCACCCCAACCTCTCATCGTTGAGTTTGGCGGCATGGCTCCTGAGATAGTGCAATATGGATACCTGAATCTGCCTGACGATTGCATGGATATACTCAAGGAGGCTAAGCGGCCTTCCACTAGGACTTCCTATGCCTACAAGTAGAAGAGGTTCTGTATCTGCTGCACGTCCAAGAACTATGATCCGACGACCTGCAAGGAAGATGGTGTAGAAGTGTGGCTCAGTGGTTAGAGGCGGCAGACCCGGAAGCTGAGATCGGCCGTAGACCAGGGTTCGATTCCCCGCCTCGGCGGGTCCCGGGTTCTAAAATTCCACGGACTCGATAATTCTCGCTCCCGGTGCCTACTCGACTCACGGGGTCACACTCTGCGACTCTGGGCAATAGCTTGCTTAATCTCCACTACGGCCACTCGCGGCGGGATGCCTGGCTTTCACCTTGTGGATACCCTGCCGGGGTATCTCACAGGGGAATACCAGGACGGGTTCCCTAAGCAAGCGCTTAGATACCGTGTCGGTGATTTGCGCTATATAAATACATTTACATTTACATTTACATGTCATACTTCCATACCTTTTGCATTTGGCTCAATGTGGCCTTCATTTTAATTCTATTAATGTCCACCTTGCACTGTGTATAGGAAATGTCCTTCATGGACATCCTTCTTCCAGATTCCTGTGATTAAAGACTTTTTGGAAGGATTGAATAAGGTGTTTCCTCCTGTTCGGCGTTCTTCGCCTTCATGGGAGCTGAATGTGGTGCTGTCCAGGTTGATGAAGGAACCTTTTGAACCTATTCATAAGGCTTCACTATAGCACTTGTCATGGAAGGCAGCTTTCCTCGTGGCCATTACATCGGCCCGCAGGGTGAGTGAAATTCAGGCAATGTGTTGCCAAGAACCTTATACTGTATTTCATGCTGCTAAGGTTGTGATGCGTACTCACCCTAAGTTCCTTCCTAAGGTGATTTCTGATTTCCATGTCAATCAGACTATAACTTTACCTACGTTTTTCAAAAATCCTTCCACTCCAGCAGAAAGGGCTCTTCATTCCCTGGATTTCATAAGGTTGTTGAAATTCTACTTAGATAAGACCAAGAGGACATTCGCTGATCAAACCAATTGTTTGTCAATTATGGGTCTGTCTGCACTGGTCTTGCCACCTCAAAACAGTCTATCTCGAGGTGGATTGTGTTCTGTATTCAGTTATGTTATCAGAAAGCTAACAAGACCTTAGGGGGTAAGCCTATGGCTCATTCTACCAGGGGCAAAGCAGCTACAACGGCTTTGCTACGTAATGTTCCCATTGCAGATATCTGTAGGGCTGCCACTTGGAAGTCGGTCCACACCTTTGCTAAACACTACTCTGGACTCTGATGCCAGAGCAGATGCAACGGTTGGGCAGGCTTAGTTGAGAAATCTGTTTGCACAGTAGTGGTGTTGTCTTTTTCCTCCACCGCTGAATTGGTTTGTTGGGATGGGCTTGCCATTCTATTCACTAGATTATGACTATACACAGAGATCCCCTACTACAGAAGGAGTAGTTTCTTACCTATAACTCCAGTTCTGTAGTAGGGGTATCTCGGTTATAGTCATAAGTGCCCGCCCTCCTCCCCGGTGGGGAAAATGATAATGTACTGTATGCTACAGATCTTGCTTTATACACCTTCAAAAAGAACTGAAAGTAAAAGGACTTTGGCTGTGCATCCTGGGATACCGAGGGTTTCTGGAGAGTTCCTTAAAGGCACGGTATCCCTTTTCCAGACACATAATGGCAGCCTATGGGGGCTTGTCTGTCCAACCCTTCCTCTCTATCATTTCACGAATTTTGGTGAAGGGAAGTTTCTCTGAGTGAAACTTGGCAATATATGCAAAATTTGATTTTATTTGGCTATCCTTTTCACTTTAAGGTGAAGTGCTGACCAGTGTAGCCTTGTAGTTATAGGCTGCATTATTTGTCTTTGATTTTCTCTTAAGTGTCTATGCAGGACTGCAAAGAAGACAGCTTAAGAGATTCTTTTTGATTGCTCCGGGGTCCCCGCACATGGGCGGTACTATTCACTAGATTATGACTATAACAGAGATACCCCTACTACAGAACTGGAGTTACAGGTAAGAAACTACTCGATATATATATTTTAGGGCAAACTTGTTAGATCTATATATATATACACTTTACAGAAACTCAGTCACTGGATGATGTCATCAGTGATGTCACTGACGATGTCATGAGTGGTGTAATATGTGATGTCATCAGCAGTGCATTGCAGGGGCGCGAGTTATAGTTAGTTCACCTAACTATAATGGCCGAATTTCTCTGGTTTTGTACGAGTGAAATGTCCAACTAACTAGAATGTCCCTGAAACCTGTGTTTTTTTTCAGTGAATTTCAAAGGTTTTTTTAATGATCATTTCTGACTATAACGTCCCTGAAATTGTTTTTTTCAGTGATTTTCTGAAGTTTTTAAAATGTTTATCCCTAAATAGAACTTCCTTGAAACCTTTGTTTTTTTCAGTGAATTTCTAAGGTTTTTTAAAACGCTAATTTCGAATTATGCCTACATAGGTAGAACGTGCAGAAAGAGGAAGACAAGTACAGAAAATGCAAGAGAAGTGCAGAAAGAGGTGTAGAAAAAGGCAGAAGAGCTGCACAAAGAGGCAAGAGACTTGCACAACGATGCAAAAGGGATACAGAAAGAGGCAAGAGGGGTGCAGAAAGAGGCAAGAGCAGTGCAGAAAGAAGCAAGAGCGGTGCAGAAACAGGCAAGAGAAGTGCAGAAAGGCAAGACAAATGCTAAAAGAAGCAACAAAGGTGTGTAATTAAGCAAGTGAGGTGCAGAAAGAGGCAAGAGAGGTGCAGAAAGAGGCAAGTGAGGTGCAGAAAGAGGCAAGACAGGTGCAGAAAGAGGCAAGAGAACCGCAGAAGGAGGGAACAGGAGTGCAGAAAAAGGTAAGAGGAATACAGAAATTTGCAAGAGGTGCAGAAAGAAGCAAGAGCAGTGCAGAAAGGAGCAAGAAAGGTGAAGAAATAGGATAGAGGGGTGCTGAAAGAGGCAAGAGGGAAGCAGACATTTACAAAAGAGGTGCAGAAAGAAGCATGAGCAGTGCCGAAAGAACCAAGAGATGTGCAGAAAGAGGCAAGAGAGGTGCAGAAAAAGAGAAGAGGGGTGCAGAAAAAGGTAAGAGGTGCCGAAAGACGCAATAGAGGTGCTGAAAGAAGCAAGAGAATTGCTGAAAGAAGCAAGAGAATTGCTGAAAGAAGCAAGAGAATTGCTGAAAGAAGCAAGAGAATTGCTGAAAGAAGCAAGAGAATTGCTGAAAGAAGCAAGAGAATTGCTGAAAGCAGCAAGAGACATGCAGAAAGAGGCAAGTGCTGTGCAGAAAGAGGCAAGGGAGGTGCAGAAATCGCAGGAGAACTGCAGAAAGAGGCAAGCAAGAGGGATGCAAAAAAAGATGAAGGGTGCAGAAAGAAGCAAGAGAAGTGCAGAAAAGAAGTAACAGAGGTGCAGAAAGAAGCAACAGAAGTGCAGAAAAGAAGTAACAGAGGTGCAGAAAGAAGCAACAGAAGTGCAGAAAGAGGCAAGAGGGGTGCAGAAAGAACCAAGAGAGGTGCAGAAAGAAGTAAGAAAAGTGCAGAAAGAAACAACAGTGGTGCTGAAAGAGGCAAGGGGGTTCAGGCAGAGGCAAGAGCAGTACAGAAAGAAGCATTAGAGGTGCAGAAAGACACAGGAGCGGTGCAGAAAGTGGCAAGAGGGGTACAGAAAAAAGAGAAGTGCACGAAGAAGCAAAAAAGGTGCAGAAAGAGGCAAGAGCAGTGCAGAAAGAACCAAGAGATGTGCTGAAAGAAGCAAGAGAGGTGCATAAAGAGACAAGTAATGTGCAGACAAAGGGAAGAAGGGTGCAGAAAAGAGCAAGGGAACTGCAGAAAGAGGCAAATAGGGGTACAGAAAGAGGAAACCGGTGTGCAGAAAGAGGCAAGATAGGTGCAGGAAGAAGCAAGAGCAGTGCTGACAGAACCAAGAGAGGTGCAGAAAGAGGCAAGGAAAGTGCAGAAAGAAGCAAAAAAAGCAAGAGAACTGCAGCAAAAGGGGTGCAGAAATAGGCAGGATAGGTGCACCAAGAGGCAAAAGGGGTACAGAAAGAGGCAAGAGGGTTGCAGAAAGATGCAACGGAGGTGCTGAAAGAGGCATGAAAGGTGCAGAAAGAGGGAACAGAGGTGCAGAACGAGTTAAGAGGGATATAGAAATTTGCAAGAAAGGTGCAGAAAGGAGCAAAAGCAGTTCAGAAAAAAGCAAGAAGAGTGCAGAAATAGGGTAGAGGGGTGCCGAAAGAGGGATACAGAAATTTGGAAAAAAAGGTGCAGAAAGAAGCAAGAGCAGTGCAAAAAGAATCAACTGAGGTGCAACAAGAATCAAGAGGGGTGCAGAAAGAGGTTGAAGAGGTGCACAAGGAGGCAAAAGGTGTGCCGAAAGAAGGTAGAAAGGTACAGAAAGAAGCAGCAGAGGTTCTGAAAGGCGCTAAGGGTGCAGAAAGAGGCAAGAGAAGTACAGAAAGAAGCAACAGAGGTACAGAAAGAGGCAAGAGAGGTGCAGAAACAAGCAGGAAAGGTACAGAAAGAGGCAAGAGAGGTGCAGAAAGAAGCAAGTGAGGTACAGAAAGAGGCAACAGGTACAGAAAGATTCAAGAGAGGTGCAGAAACAAGCAAGAGAAGTGCAAAAAGAGGTAAGATAATTGCTGAAAGAAGCAACAGAGGTATAGAAAGAACCAAAATAAGTGCACAAAGAGGCAAGTGAGGTGAAGAAAGGGGCAAGAGGGGTGCAGAAATTTGCAAGAGGGGTGCAGAAATTTGCAAGAGGGGTGCAGAAATTTGCAAGAGGGGTGCAGAAATTTGCAAGAGGGGTGCAGAAATTTGCAAGAGGGGTGCAGGCGTGTTTGCAGAGTGGTGGAGAAATGGAAGCAGGACCTCCCAAGACCTCTTAGCAATCCCACTGTGTGGGACTTACTTGAGGTAACAGGAGGGGTCATTGTTTCCTAAGGACTACCTTCGGGGCCAACTACCCCTCCTATTAGCTCCAGTAAGTCCCACACAGCAGCATTGGTAAGTTCTCATAGCAGGCCAAGCCCCCTTTGCCCAGCAGTCTGCAAACGCACAATGGGTATTGAAGTCCCCTTCGCTGCTGGGTGTGATTAGAGGCCAACTAGCCTATCTGCTACCTCCAGTAAGCCCCACCCCCTTTGTCCACCACTCTGCAAACTCTCATCCTGGTGCTCTCTTGGTTGGGGGATGAAGTCCCATTGCCTCCTGGGGGCCAACTAGTCCTCCTGTTACCTCCAGTAAGCCACACACAGCTGGATTGCTGAGAGTTGTCCAAGGCACCGTCCCCTTTTTGCACCACTCTGCAAACTCGCCGCCTGGCGTACTGCTGCTTGGTAGATGAAATCCACTTCAGTCCTAAGGTTCTCAGGACACGAGGACCTCATCGCCCCACCAGCAGTGCGCCAAGAGGCCAAATTTGGCCTCGGAGACACCATCGCCAAGGCCCGGCCTGATTTTTTTATTTTTTTTAAAAATAATTAATACAGGGAGGGGGCCAACTGACCCCCTTCCCGGGCCACTTCTGGCCCCGGGGACCCCACTACAGGGGTGGGCCCTCACGTTAGGGACCGCAGGGGAGTCCCAATACCCTGCGGTCCCTGCCACCTCCCCGCCTCCAGCGGGAGCCAGCATTGCTTTTGGACAAGGGGAGCTCCTGACATGCAGCTCCCCTTGTCCAAAAGCAATACTGCTTCACATCATGGAAGCGAGAGCAAGTTCCCTGCTCTCGCTTCCATGAGGTGAAGCAGAGTTTGCAATGACGGGGCAGGAGCCATGCTCCCGTCCTGCCATTGCAAACTACAGTGTTCCGGGGGTGGGCATCCCAGGACATTGCTGGAGCCGGTCATGGGGGGTGGCGGTCCCCAGGGCCAAGGAGGAGGGCCCCTGCATATATAACGCGCATTACCCCGGGGGCTCATTAAAAGTCCAGGCTACGTTTTTTTGTAAAATTCTCTGCCCCTTTTCTTTTTTTTAATTTTTTTATTCCCTTTTTCCTTGTGACTCTGCTTTACTGAGTCACAAGATTGCTGCCAACACTTCTTGGTTTGGAGTGTTGGCAGCCAATCAGAATGAAGCTCGTGGTCGGGAGGGTTCGCGAATCCTCTTCGGTCACCAGATATTGATATTTTTTATTTTTGAATTTCTCAGGAACTACTGAACGGACTTACACAATTTAAAAAAAAGAATGCTTTCTAAACCAAGACTTACCTTTCTACCAAATATGGGGTAATTCCGTTCAGCAGTTCAGGCTGTAGCTTTGGCTAAAGCGTCCTATGGAAATTAACATGGAGAAAATGCTTTTTGGGACCCCCTTTTTTTCTTGGCCCCCACTTTGACGAATCACCCCGAAACTTTCAAGACAGGAGCTGACCTGAGCGAACCATTGGTTTTGAAAATTTCGCGAAAGTTTGTCAAACGGCGCCAAAGATATTGCCAAATCAAAAAACGCTTTTCCTATGGAAACTAGGTCCTACCCATGACTACCTACTGGCAACCGCCGGTAGGTAATATATATAATATATGAATGTATATATTTTTTCTTTTTTGGGGGTAACCACAAAACTCCCTTTTGTTTTTTTAACAAAAACTAACATTTCTTTACCGCTAGCCTCCCCTGAATCCTGAAATTTGCTTACCTCTATTTACTCCTACCCACCCTTCAACCTTAAAAAAAAAACCTTATCACCCTTTACCGCTACCCGCCCATGCACCATAAAGTGTTCGCCCCTTTACCTCGATCCGCTATGCGCCCCCAAAAACCGTTTCCACTTTATCTCTACCTTCTTCTGAACCCTAAAATCCATTCACCTATGTACCTCTGCCCACGACTGAACCCAAAAAGAATCCTTGCCTCCCTTTGCCTGTAATCTTCATTAGCCTTATCCAACCCTTAACTCTTACCCGTCCCATAACTCTTGAATTCCCTTTTTTCTTTTTTAAGTGTCATAATATGTTATTTAAATTTTTTTATAAATACTTACCTGTGTGGTAAAGTACAGCAGGGTAAACTATTAAAAGGGGGTCTCCGTGGTAATGTGCTGTTGTGGTCAAGAGGGCAGGGTAAAAACTATACTGCCCAAGTTTTTCTTGACAATTAAGATGTAATCCACTCTAATGGCCTCTCCTGGATGTGGTAATCGGACAGTAGTTGTATGAAGAAGGGGTGTTGGACTGCGGCGATCAAAATTGCCTATGCAGGAGTGCCTGAGAAGTAACCCATTGGCTTGGCTGAGAAGGCAACCTAGACATAGTGTGTGCTCTTTGGGTACCACCTTTAAGTGACGCAGGAGTGACTAACAGGCATGTTCTGCTTAAAGTTTTTCAGGGCCCTAGGTCCCAATTGGACACGAGACCTACAAAATTAAACTAAGCAAGCCTCCAAGGCAGGAGACACAAGCATATGAGGCAAGTCACATATCTGGAGACTATGACACACTAATCTGTTTATTGCTTTCAATTAATAGTTCCAGGCCAGACTCAGTGTTTGATAACTACAGTAAATGCTTTATGGAGTCTACCATGAACAGCAGAGCTAGCGTGCACAGGGATGCAATGGTTAAAGCGGTCATGGTAAATCCTCTGTAAAGTTCCCCTAGGAGTGACAGAACAGTAACCTACATTTGTGCCTTGGGTGCAGGCAGCTACAGTACAAGCTGAATGGTACATACTCTCTAGAGCCCTCTCGAGTGAGAGTGACCGAGGTGCAATGCGCATGCGTGCACAGGATACAGTCATCCATGGTAATTGCTCTTCTAAGTTCACCAAGTAGTGAAAGAGACCTCCAAAGTAATGCCCGTGATACAGTAAATGCTCTCTAAAGAAGATAGAGAATCCGGCAGGCAGCCACTGGATATAGTCGGCCAAGGCGCCTATTCTGAGAGTCCTGCAAGGAATGACAGAGGAGCAGTTCATCGTCATGCACTGGGTGCAGGCTGCCATTTCAGGTACTCGGTGTGGTAGTCTGTTTCTACGCTAGGTTATTGGTAGTCAAACCAATTGAAACCTGTCTTACAATGTTAGCCAAGAGATTGCAGGAGGCTTGTTGCAACATTCAAACTTTGCAAAGATGATGACTCCTGGTGTAAGGATGTTGCTCTCATCGAGAAGCATTAATGAATAGATGTAAATTACATAAAATTAATGCACATTTAGGAGTAAACACAGGTGATTATACCGGTGTGAAGTTATGCTTGCTCTGGCAACTCGTAATAAACTGAGGTTCTTGTCCGAGAGACTAAGATTACTTTAGACCGTAAGTAACGTTTGTAGTGTAAGCCTCTTGGACCTGTTCCTCCCGTAATTTGGAAACCAGATTGTGCCGAACCTGCTTTTTTAGGGTAAAAGTAAATACCTACTCTAGCCAGCATCTCTTCTAAAATCCTTGTTGTCTGAAATGCTTTCCAGTTCTCTTTGCTGCCTTGCTTTTATCTTCTAGTTGGCGTTTGATTTTCATTAAGTATTGTTTGCAAAATCTAAATCCTATTTTGAAGTTTTCAGTTATTATTTATTTCGCCAGTTCAGGTGTCAGTCATACGAAAAAGTTAGTTAACTGGTCTGTCGACAATAGGCATGTACGTTTAAAGTGTTGTATTAGACTATACGTTTTTCCAGACTAGTTTAGATCGATAAGACGCGTTTCAGTAGGAAACAAAGTTCCTTCTTAAGATGTGTAACCTCATTTCTGAGCGCTTACATCAGTGTTTTCAGCTCTATTCAGCAGGTCTTACAGGGACATTAGTTTGCTGCTCGTTAATAAATCTTCTATTGCAGCAAGACTAGACATTATTGCTTTAGATAGTTGATGTATAAGTGCTAACAGCATTTAAGACAATAATTCAAAGTCATGACACAAAATGACATTTTGTTCAGTAATTTGGAGTAGTGACCTTACACCAATGGATTTAGACAATTCTTTCTAAAAACTAGTTTTCCATTTTTCTTGTCACTAATAAATAAGTCTAGAGAGGATAACGTATTTTCATACTTAGTGTATACTCCCAAATTGGTAGGATAAGAAAGCTGAATACTTTAATCGTGCGGATTACGAACCAATATCCTTGGGGGTATAATTACCAATGTCTTAGGTTATTTATTGTAAAGCACAACTAATTTTGGATTAGGACTCCACTCCAGATAGGCCATCCACTTTCACGGATGGCCTATCTGTTAATCCAGTAAGGTCAGGCCAAGAACTATGCCTGGATTCATGTTTTAACCTTTGCTTAAATCATAGTCTGTATCAAATAGTTATTAAGAGTTGTGTAAGTAGTGAATCCATTAACAACATTCAATGGTCCATGTTAAATAACATACATAGCATTGGCAAAACCAATAGGTCTGGTGTTGGCTACCCAATTCTTATTTTTATTTTTTAAACTTTATTGTTCAGGAAGCTGCCTGTCTCCATCAGTCTAAAGAAAATATTGGCTAAAGACAAAAATCTTTTTTGGTCAAAAAAAGCACTCTGTGTACTACTCTCTGGTACTGAAGGAAACTACTTTGTGTGTGGATGAGCTATGGTATGCTGCCCTTGTGAAAGAGCAGCATGTGGTACTCATAATGAAGTCAGCCAATAGCTGAACAAGGCTGACTCATGGCCCCTTGATGCATGCTGGAGATGGTGGAAGAAAAACTGTGAATGACAAAACCACAGACTAATGGATGAAGGGTCGCTGAAAACCCCTACAAAAAACTGTCATACACATCATTTTAGTAAAATGATAAGGTTATGGCCAATACAGACCTAAATAGCAAATCAGTAGCCTCTTTGAGAAAGAAAACAAGAAAGAACAAAGGAAAGAGTAAAAGGGAAAAAGAATGGAAAGGAAGTAAGAGGAAAATAAAAAGGAAGGATAGAAGGTATGAAAGCAAGAAGGAAAGACAAAGCAAGAATGGCAAAGAAAGAAGGAAAGCATGACAAAAATAGGCAAGTAAGACAATAAAGGAATGAAAGACAGAAAGAAGACAAAGAAAGAAATATAGACGGAAAGTAGTGCAATCAAAAGGTCTTGGATAACACAGACCTTAAAAAAAGCCCATTATTATGCTATTGGCTGCCAGCCTCTTGCCTGTCAGAAAGAAAGAAAGAAGCAACGAAAAAAGAAAGAAGGCAAGAAAGTAAAAAGAAGTAGTGAGAGAATGAATGAATGAATGAATGAAAGAAGGGAAAGAAACTAAAGGAAGGCTACGAATAAGGGCAAGAAAAGAAGAGAAAGAAGTCAACATAAAGGTTGGAAAGAAGGCATGAAAGATAGAATGAAGGGAAGAAAGGCAGAAGTCAGGAAAGAAAGAATACAAGATCAACAAAAAAGGCAAGAAATGAAAAAAGACAATAAAGAAAGGCAAAAAGAAGGCAAGAAAGAGGTAAAGAGAAGGAAATGAACAGATGAAGAAGGCAAGAGAATAAAAGCAAGAAAGAAGGAAAGATTGAAGGAATGAAAAGAACGGAGGTAGCAAGAAAAGAGGAAAAAAGAAGGGAATGCAAGAAGTAAAGAAGGAAGACAAAGAAGGGAAGAGAAAGAAAAAAGTCCTAATAAAGACGCATTGGTGAAAGTAAGGCCAGAATAAACATTTTTTATGTGCATAGTAAAAAGAGTATAGCTTAATATAGAACTGTTTCAAATGGACAGAATATGGTACGGTGCGAAAAAGTGGCAGTCAGAAAAACAAAGGACACTCCAAAAGTAATTTACAACCGCATTTGCAGGAGACTGGAACTGATAAAACTGTAATGTGCTCAGTGCATGAAGAGCTGGTAGAAAGTGTCCTGCTATCACATCATCTCTACACACATTGGCAACACTCCAGTATCAAAGTAAAAACAAACGCTGGCACTAAAGGGAACTACCTTGTGTGCAGATGTGCTCATTGTGAGAGAGCAAAATGCATTCATTCAAAGTAAAGTTGACCAATTGCTTGAGTAGGCTGACTTGATTGCCCCAAGCAGTATGCTGTAGTGGACATAAGCAAAATATGAATGACAACACCAGACCAATGATGAAAAGAGCTGGCTCAAAACCCCTTTAAGTGTATTACGCGTGTAATTGTAGTAAAACAAAAGGTCTTGGCTAATGCCAGACCTGACAAGTACCTAATGGGATGCTACCCAGCAACCAGAACAAACATGTCTCGTAAGGTCGGCCCACCAACTCTTGTGAGGCCTACTCCATTCATGAAATATCACCTCCATGCCTCCTTCCCCCAGTCAGGATCTGTAGCTGCACCTTCTTCCCTGTTGGCTTTCAGTCCCTCCAGCCTTCAAGTAAGCAGAATAGTGGATAATGGTCTGCGCCCTCAAAGTCAGCAAGCCCCTCCAATCCTCTTGCATTTGATTTCGCCTATTAAGTGTCTGTGTGCAAAGGTCAGGGAACAACCATTTGTTTTTCAACGGTGGTACCCTCAGGATGGCCATCCTCACACCCTCCTCCATGACTGTGACTACTACAGCACCTCTTTTACCCCCTTCACCTTTTCATTTCTTTTTCATTCTCATTCCCCTTTTATCTTGGTCAAGGACACCTTCTCCTGTAGAAAAGGCTGGATCGATTTTACTGGTTCTGTTTGCTCCTCTGCTCCGAGCCTTGCTAGAACCTATGGGTTCTGTGAGTGCCTCACTTTTTTCCCCTCACTCCCACCTTTTCCTCTAGGCATGTCGCTTTGGCAGCACACATTTGAAACTTTGTTATTGTGCTTTCCTCTTTCATGCACTTCCAAGCAATCTGCAGATTTGTCATCTTGCATCTATATTCTCTATTTTCTTCTTGACGCCGTTCACAAAGTCCCTCCATTCGTTGCACCCTACCCTTAAAGGGTACCTTCATACTGTCCTACTTATAAAAATTGCTGTGAATCTTCTTTATGGAGGGGAGTAGTTGTTGGGTCAAACCTACTAGACTGTAGGGGAAAATGTTATTTTAAAAAAAAGGTGAGGTGGCAGCCCAGGCACCAGCTGTGCCCGCATTCTCTAAGTGGCCCAGCATCTTTCTGCTCCCTAGGAGAGGCAGATTGGAGAGATTTACCACCAATCTGCATGCTCACCCAAGGGGGGCAGAAACCTCACTAGACACCAGAGATTATATTTTTTAGAAGAAAATATTCGGGCTGGGCGCACATCTAAGCATTGGGACAGTGCCCCTGCCCTATAGAACCTCAATCTTTCTGCCCCCTGGAGGGGTACAGTGCAAAATAGAATAATTGTTTGAACACAAAATATGGGGTGGGGTGGCTCATTGAGATATCTGGCTTATCTCTCACCCTTAATGCTCCAACAGTCTTTCTGTTCTCTAGGACCGAGGACATCACCTTGTCCATGGCACGCAAGGGGAAACTTGAATTCTTCTGGTCATACTTTTGACACTAAAATCCCATCGTAATTGGTCACACTAGTCAGGCTCTGAGTTAGCTGGCTACCCGGGAACCCTGTAAACCCTGGGCAATTCTGAAACCTAGAGACCCAGAAGAATCCAGGGTGGTGTGGCATGTATGTATCCTTCTTTGTTTTCATACCCAGAATAAAGAAACCCATGAGCATTTTATACAACTGACCCCTTGCTGAATTAAAAATTTAGCCTAGTTTTCAGAAATATGTAGCTTTCCGGGTTGGCCCAAAGGTTTCATACCGATTTCCACCAAGCTGAAAGTAGATAAGAACGAAATAAGTAGGAGAAATCAATTGCAACTTTAAAAATACAAAAATTGTGGTTCAAAATAAATTATTTTTCCTCAAAGCTGGGAAGGTTATATTATCATAGCAAATCTTTTGTTATTGCCAATATTAGAAGAAAAAACGTGCACTTTCTTGCATAGCACTTGTTCCAATTTAGGGAAAAAATTGTGTTATATATTGACTATTTCTTGGCTCCTCAGGGGGAATTCACAAACTCTGGATACTTTTACAGCAGGTTTTTCGTAAAGGTAGCTGGGGAGTTACTAGTAACTCCCTAGCTACCAAGAGGTAGTTCTCCTGTGTGCAGCCCAACGTATTAAGTTAAAAGTTTTGTTTGTTTGAATTAATATCTGTATCCCAAAATTGCACGGTGTATTTTGAGATGAAAATGTGTGTATTTTCAGTACTCATAAGGTGTTCGTATAAAAAATCAAGTTCCAAAATATCTTTAAATGTTATATTTGAGTGATAAATCATGCAGTGTTTAGTACCTTGGTGCCAGCGCCATTGCAGCTGTTGCTGTCACCTATATAACCCACGTAGAGGCATTCAAAATTTAAATATCCTTTTTACATTACTGATTATAACCCCGCTATTTCACTGAGGTAATCCCTGCTGGCAATCTTCGATGCGGTGGCCATTACCCTTGTCTGACCTAGTCACTAATACAACACTAATAATATTAGTAGCTCATGGTTGATTTTCACTGAACATAAGTAGCATTATAGTAAGCTTGTGGCAAAAGTGGTGCAAATATGGCCTGGATACCATTCCTGGAATGTTGTGAAGGTTTAAGTGTGAAGTGCCCGAAACATCAAAAAAAGAGCTCACGACTGGGGATGGAATAGGTCTCCACAGCTGAGGGTAACATTAAGGTGTTAAATGAAGTAACTTGTTTATTAAGGTAACATTTCTATTTTTTCTAAGGTGATGGAGCCAATGATGTGAGTATGATCCAAGTGGCTGACACAGGAGTGGGCATTTCCGGTCAAGAAGGGATGCAGGTACTGTAACACCTCAAGATTCCAGGATATTTGTAGTCCGGTTCTGGCAAAAATGTTAAGTTTGGTTCGGTTTTATGATTCTAAGACAGAATTTGTGTTTATATAATGAATATTTTGGTATGTAAATAACGTAGCACAATACCCACTGGTCCTGTGTTTTTGTGAGAACTCGTATTTGATGTGATATTGGTGAATAAATTGTGCCTAGTTAAAGGCCTAGCTTGTGCTCGTGTTGTCAATACCGCTGGACTATCTTGAGCAGAATTTTGTGCTCCCCTATTTTTTTTAAACACGTTTTCTAATTTCTTTGCATGAGTAGAGTAGAAAGCCCCTATGAACGGCAATCACAGAGTTTAGTCACAAATATATCCGTTTCCAAATGTCCGTGTTCTTAATCCACACGGAGCCTCGCTGAACATGACAAACTTCTCTCGCGGTAGGTTAGACTGAGGTCTTCCCCCATCATCAGTGTTAAACAAGCCTTACCACCCACCTTTCAAGAAGGAGCTACTGACCCAGAGCGTCTTGGGGCCACGGGTTAAGAGAATTACACCATGTTACCCTTATCCAGGAGAGGAAGCGGTCTACCTGGTCAAAGTACCTCACATGCCAGAAATCCAGGACTCTGTTCCTTTGCTTTGCTAGTTACAAGATACTACTGAATTGTCAATTGCTATTGTATTTGCTTTGTTTCAGCATATCATGTGTTTACCAACTCTATAATTGAAAACAGCAACGTTTTAGTAGCTTTCTAGAAATTGGCTTGAGCATTGCAAGCCCTCACTCAATTCAATTCGATCCTTCAAAATTACTGTCCACAACGAGAAGAATGTTAGTGAGTCAAAGTTGCAAACCATTTTCTTGTGAGCAGGCCCACCATTTACCCCATATTTTAATATTTGTTTATTGGGTATCCTTTGATCCAATTGACCAGCTCCTCCGTTACTGCACAGTAGTCCATCCCTCTCACCCAATTCTCAACAGATGGTGCAGCCAGTGCTTACCAGTACATTGCAATATCACTCTTGGCCAGTATTATGCCCAGACCTACGTGTAGTTTTTCATTTTATTTTTTAAAAAACATCTATGTATTGATTTTTATGTTATATTCATGAAAAGCAATGTACACAGTTGCCATCATATTTTGCGTAGTACGCATTGTTCTTACATTATAAGACGTAGGCACCTAGTACATGTATGTATGTATGTATTTGCATACTTATATAGCGCTGTCACCCAGAGGGCATCCTGGCGCTTTGACACAACAAGCAGAACCACCGATGCCGAGCTCAGACTGCTCTTGGGAACAGATGGGTTTTGAGCCCTTTTTTAAAAGCTGGGAATTCAACCTGACTTCTTAGCAAGAGCGGGAGAGAATTCCAAAGTCTGGCGGCCGCAAAGCTAAACGACCGCCCACCCATCCTTATCCTCTGAACTCTGGGGACCGTCACCAAACAGGCAGAGGAGGAGCGTAGGCTCCGAGAGGTGGAATACCAAGAGAATAAGTTCTGCAGCAAAACTGGGCCCTGTCCATGTAAAGCTCTAAAAACCAGGCAGGATGCTTTAAAAAGGATACGCTGATGTACAGGCAGCCAGTGTAAATCCTGAAGTGCCGTGGTGGAAGAAGCAGCGCGCGGTCGAGAAAGTGCCAGCTTAGCTGCCATATTTTGGACCCGCTGCAGTTTGCCCACCAGCGTACTAGGTGCCTCCAGGAGTAGTGCGTTGCAGTAATCCAATCTACTTAGGATCAGGCCCCGCACTACCTCTGGCCTAGCCTGCGCTGGGAGCAGTGGTAGTACCTTCCGCAACATCCAAAGCAGCAGCATGCAGGTGGCTACGGTTTTGTTGACGAAGAGGTCCAGTTGTAGGTTGGGGCCAAACATGACCCCCAGGTTTCGAGCAGACTCTGCTGCAGTCACCGCCCCGGAGAAGGAAGGGGGCCAGAAATCATCCGGTAGTGCACGCGGGACACGGTCGTTGGAGCAGTACAGCACCTCCGTCTTAGATCCATTAAACTGGAGGGAGTTGGAGCGCAGCCAGTTCGATGTGGCAGTCATACAGCGGTGGAATGTCTCTAAATAGACAGCGTCTTTGCCCTCCAAAGAAAAGACTAATTGGGTATCGTTGGCGTAATTAAACACCGAGATGCCGAAAGATTTTATCAATAGGATCAGAGGGCGGAGGTACAGATTGAATAATATGGGGCTGATGGCCGAGCCCTGCGGTACCCCCTGCCCAACTTTCCGCACATCCGACTTAAAAGGTGGCAAAGCCACCACCTGCTGTCTGTTGTTGAGGTATGAGACTAACCAGTCCCTGGCCAGCCCCGTAACACCGATCTCCTCCAGTCTCTCAATGAGGGTGGAGTGGCTGACCGTGTCGAACGCGGCCGACATGTCGAGCAACACTAAAAAGGCTGCCCGACCTGTGTCGACCCGCGAACGAAGATTGTCCAACACGGCCACCAACGCAGATTCCGTCCCATGCGCAGGCCGGAACCCAAACTGGGCCACATCCAACCTGGTGTTGTCCTCTAGGAAACTGGATAGAGAGCGGGTGACCAACTTCTCCAAGATCTTAACCGGAAAAGGGAGCCGGGAAATAGGCCTGTAATTTGACAGACAGGTGGGGTCGAGTGTAGGTTTTTTCAGAAGGGGGGAAACCACCGCCAGCTTCCAACTCTCCGGAACAGTCGCAGTAACAAGCGACTGGTGATAGAGTACACAGGGTAGAAGAGTTCTTCCTGGAATATTTTCCAGAACTTATGCGGAAGAGGATCCAGCGGAGAGCCAGATGATGCAGTCTGTGCCAATCTACAGAACTCCTCGAAAGATGGAAAAGAGAAGCAGCTCAACTGAGGTTGAATGGAGAGTTCACCCGAAGCTCCCAGACTAAGGGGAGAGCAGTTCTGCCGGGGACGACTGGGAGATTTCTCCAAAGCCTCCAGACTAGGGGAAAGGCAGCTCAACTGGAGACAATTGGATGATACTCCCGAGTCTGCCGAGCTAAGAAGAGAGTGGTTCAGCTGAGGCAAACTGGAGGGTTCCTCCGGAGCTCCCAAGCTGAGAGGCAAACAACTCTGCCGGGGTCGACTGGAAGACTCTTCCGGAGCTCCCACGCCGAGAGGAGGACAACTCGGCAGGGGTCGACTGGAAGATTCGTACGGCGCTCCCGGGCTAAGAGAGGAGAGACACAGCTGGGGTCGACTGGAGGACTCTTCCGGAGCTCCCAAGCCGAAGGGCGAGTAGGTCGGCCGGGGTCGACTGGAAGATTCTACTGGAGCTCCCAACTGAGAGCAGCATGGGGGACCTCCTGGGGGAGCCTGACTAGATAGGCTGTCCAAGGAGGCCGACAGAGGCGAGACCCCCCTAGCAAGTCCGCTCAGAATCGTGATGATCTTGTCCTCAAAAGCGGCTGCCAGAGAGTCACATAACTCTTGAAACTAAGCAATCGGTTACATCAAAGGGTTAAGTAGGTGAAAACATCTGTGCATGCTTCCAGTTATATTCTGTTGCTGCTGGTGATCCTGCACTACTTACGATATATTTCGATAAGGAGGTAATTTGCCTATATTTCAATAAGCAGCAAAACTCAGTAAAAGGAACACCAAAAAAACTAAGCGTAAGATCAATAGGCCATATCAGACATTGGTCCACCCTACCTTGTTTGGGTTTCCCTCCTTTAATTTGTGTCCACAATTTGTGCTCTTACTCATTTGTTTGCAAGCATTTGAGAGAATGAACAGGCGCACCCATAGGAACAGTCCAATGTAACCATAATTGCTTTACATATGACAGTCAGCAAATTGTATACAGTTAACTCTATTACACTGGAAGGGTCATGCCAACATTGACCTACGTCTACATGAGAGATGGCGCATTATCGCGTCCATGCTGAGTGTGTGTAGGTGACGTGTGTATCTCTACCGTCATCATTAATGAATCAGGCATTCTTTCGACGCGATTTTTAGAAGAGGGGATAATAAGGGATGGACAAATAAAAGGGAGTACCTGAGCTGGCTTGGCTCAGGCCTCCAGCTTCAAGATGTACTGATTTGGTATGTATGCTAAAGGTGAAGAATCTGCAGTTAGAAGTATCTGTCAGAATATCTTGCTCCTTAGTTTGGCAATGCTCTTTCTGGTGGATACTCTATCTATACACAGATTTATCACTACCCTACTTCTTCTCTGTTCTGTGGAGTGATCTCTTTTTACCATCTAAAAATGTCCCACTTTAGAGATTTATACCATGGTACTGACAAATGTTTTGAGCTCCGCGTCCGAGGGCCTGGAAGGAGTCCGACAAGAAACTGATATCGGCACATATATGCGGCTCCACTTCCATCACTTCTGGGGCACAATGAAGCCAGCACGGATCTGCATGGCACACCTAGCAGCGCTCTGGAGCACTGTGATTAAATGTTTTCAGAATTAGTCTGACGCCTGGGGAATATTCTTAAGGTAAAAAATCTGCTGTTACATTATCCACCAGAAAGCGCATTGCCGAAGGTAAGTAACTTGTTTGTTGAATACAAGAGTCCAAATCTGTTCGTATAAACTGTGAGGCATTTGTCAAATGTGTTATTTTTCTGGAAATTGAAGTAGAACAGTTAGTCATAGTTCTTGTTTGTACCAAAAGAGTCTGAAACAGAATTTCTGCTTTAAAAGTAATCTCTTCCCTGGGCAATATGCTAATTATATCACACTTTTTAATTATTTATTGCAGGCAGTGTTGTCAAGTGACTTTGCAGTTTCACAATTCAGACATCTCAGCAAGCTGCTTCTGGTTCATGGTCATTGGTGTTACACAAGGCTTGCCAACATGGCCCTCTATTTTTTCTACAAAAATGTGGTATGTACTGTAAACATACCAGTAGCACAGAGGGTGTTGAAAACTTATTTCTCACGAGTGGTACAATGATGCTTAGATATATCTGCATGTGGTTGAAGTTGGGTAATGTCAGTTATGTATAAACAAGGACAGGAAAAAGTAACCATAAAATCCATTACTCACGAAATTGTAATGAATTGTGGCATTCATTGCATAACAATACCGGCTTTCCTTTCATGTTCTAAAGAGTACTGACTGCCATGCACTTGTATATAAACCTATCTGCTTTGCCTTCCTTCCGCTCTCAATTTTGCATCAATCTAGGAGGGCTTCCGCCTTTTCAAAATCTAATTTATGATAGTTTATTTTAACATGGCTTATTTGTGACTAATAATTAAAATGTACCATTCCTGGTTCCATGTTCTCCATTCCCTTATCCTTAAGGCATCAGATTTTGCATGTCGTATTGGCCAGAGGTACAATAAGATGCAATGTTTTTATCTATAATAATAATAATAATAAAGATATTTATAAAGCGCCTGGTTACGCCATCTCGGCGTGTCCCCGCGCTGTGGAGAAAAAGGACTGTCAGAGAAGAGACACAAACCCTACAACTTTTACCAACAACTAAAGAGTAAACAAGTGAGTTTTAAGAGAGCTCCTAAAGTTAGTTTCCGACCTTTCCAACCTAAGACAGGCCGGAAGTTTGTTCCAATTTTGTGCTGCTAGAAAGCGAAATGAGCGACCGCCCATTCTCGCTTTCTTAATCTTAGGGATTGCCAGTAGGTAAGTCCCCCACGATCTCAGGGCCCTACCTGGCACATATCTGGTGACCAAGTCCCCCAGGTATGTCGGAGCCTTGTGCCAGAGGATACGATGACAAATGAGAAGAGATTTAAACAGCACCCTTTTTTTAACAGGTAGCCAGTGCAGAGCCTTAAGGGCTGCCTTAGACGCCGCTCTTCTGGGTAGCCTCAGAATCAACCGGGCTGCGGCGTTTTGAAGGACTTGTAGCCGTCCAAGATTCTTTTCTGACGCTCCTAGATATAATACGTTCCCGTAATCAAGATGGGAGGTAACAAGAGCATGAGTCATCGTCTGTCTGGCTTCCAGCGGGAGCAGATCTAGTATTTTGGTTAACGTTTTTAAAACACCAAAACATTTCCCCACTAAACGACGGATGTGGCCATCATAGGAGAGGGCGGGATCCACCCACACCCCTATATTTTTTGCCTCAGTACATGGTATAGGGGTAGAACCCAGACACTGTGGCCACCAATCTGTAGTCCAGCTGGATTTGTCTCCACCAACCACCAGCACCTCGGTCTTGCCTCCATTTAACTTTAAGCAGCTCTTATTCATCCAGGTGGCAAGCTCCTGCATGCATGCCTTAAAGTTGGATGCCCCGACCGAGGGTGAAAGTGATAGGGAGATCAACAACTGGGTATCGTCTGCATGGGAGACTAACTCCACCCCAAACGCCTGTACCACCTCTGCCAGGGGAGACATGTACAAATTGAACAGAGTGGGGCTCAGGGCGGAGCCCTGAGTCACCCCCTGTTTCAATGCCACGTCTTTGGACTGAAATGTCCCACGTCTGATCTGGAAACTACGCCCTGTCAAGAAAGATTTCAGCCAGCCTAGAGCAGAACCCGAGACACCGCCTCTGTTCAGACACTGCAGCAAGGTATAGTGCGCCACAGTGTCGAACGCTGCACTGAGATCTAACATTATCAGTGCCATGGTGTGTCCCGCGTCTACTCCTTGCCTGATGGTCTCCGTGGCCCTTAGTAGAGCGGTTTCCGTGGAATATCCCGCCCAAAACCCTGATTGAGAGGGGTGTAGAAGGTTAGCCACCTCCAAGTGCGCTATCAGTTGAGTATTAACCACTTTCTCTGCTACCTTAGCTTTATAAGGCAGCAGTGAGATAGGTCGTAAGTTTTCAAGAATATCGTGGCTGATGGTGGGTTTTTCCTAATGGGCAGGACAACAGCTCTTTTCCAGTTCACTGGCAGCGTATGAGATGAAAAGGAGATGTCCAGGACGTGTCTGATGTAAGGCTCAAGGCACTCTAGACTCTCCCCTAACACCTTAGGCGGAGCCGGGTCCCTAGGAGAACCAGATTTAATACTGAGACATATGCTTCTTAAAGTCTCAGGAGGGGGGGACTGAAAACTATTTCAGTGTCACTCCCGTCTTACTGTCTCCTGACAATTCCTCAAAATCCAGTCCACTCATCGGATTCCCAGTGAATGACAAATAGATGTTCTGCCACCCTATTGCATTCGTCCACTGAATCATTGCTAGGTGCATTTAAACAGGCCACTGTAGAGATCTCCTTATAAATTCTAAGGAGTTCCTTTGAGGAGTTCTCAGCCTCTCCGATTCTAGTTTTATAATGGGCGGCCTTGGCGCCTCTCAGTAGAACTTAATATTTCCTCTGTCCTTCTCTGTATAGCAACCTCTCCTGTGCTCTAAAACCCCTTCTCCAGCTCCTTTCCAAACGCTTGCATTCTGCCTTGGCCTTCTGAAAAGAGGGGGTAAACCATGGAGCAGACTTTCTTGCTCTAATATCAGTTTTATTCAGGAGTAACGGCGCCACTTTGTTTAGGGCCTTCAGAATGCGAATGTTCAGATGTTCACTAGCACTTTCGCTGTTAGACCCTCTAGGGGGGGCCCCCCTCCCTCAGCTCTTTGTTAAAGGAATCCTGTGCAAAGTTTTTTCCACTTTCTACAAGGATAGCTGTTAGTCACTCCCTTCTGTGTGCCCTCCGCCGTTGTGTCTATGCTAAAAGGCACCAAGAAGTGGTCCGACCAGGGAACTGGCAGCGGAGTCCCTACCTCCACACTCTCCCAGCTAGCAAATACCGGATCTAGCAAGTGGCCTAGCTGATGAGTGGGGGAGCAGGATTTAAGATCCAGTCGCATAGACTGCAAATCCTGACGTAACTCCGCTGCCTCCCTGTGTAAAGGGTCCTCAAACTGCAAATTCAGATCGCCCAACACAAGAAGTTTGTTCCGCCTGATCGCCAAGTGGGCAATGCCCTCTTGAAGACTTGTTCTAAAATGGCCAAGAGCTCCAGGAGGTCTATAAATAAGGATCCCAGCTATTGATGACTTCGGTCCAAGTTTTAACAAAAAGCAACCGGCCTCGCTACTATTCACCGGTAAGGGGTCTAAGGTGCATTCGTAGGGTGCTTTAGTAATAACTGCAATCCCACCCCCCTGCCCGTTCCTCTATCAATTCTGGCTATATTATATCCATGAGGGAGGGCCTCTATTATATCAGGGTCTGAATTTGTCCCCAACCTTGTTTCCGTCAGAAACAGCACGTCTAGCTTTTCATCCATGAGAAGCTCCAAGATCTCAACGCTGTGTTTGCTGAGGGACCTACAGTTCAGTAGTCCGCCCAAAAGCAGCTTCCTGCCTGGCTGGCTGCGTTACTCCCAAATTCCCTTAAAGGAGCAATATTGGCAACTCCTGAGTTGTCACTGCCATGGTATGTCTACAAGCCTTCAGTATGGGGGGGCAGATCTATATTCATTACAACTCGGTCTAGTTCTAGAGTGACCCAAAATGTATTCGAAATCAATTAATCAATAAGATTTTAGGTGGGAATCTGCAAATGTATGCTCAGGGACTGGAGCTGTGCTGCCTAGTCTTGTTTGTATTTTATTTTCTGGACTAGCTTATGTTTGTCCCCCATTGACCTCTATAATCTACAGGTTTCGTGGAGGTCATCCTCATATTAATAAAAACATTAAATAGCCGAGTTTTGTCCGTGCTATCCAGGAGTACATAAAAACCAGACCTAGTTATATAATATCCCAGGTAGAAATATCTTAATCAGTCCAGTATGTTCTTTGTATTCTGGGATGAGTAGTCCTTTCTATCCCAATATAATATCAGGAGGACGCAGCTCGGGATGCAAATTAAGTGTGACCTTGGTGAGCTAAATATGTGTCCACCTGGTAAAATTTAAAAGGCCTGCGATATGTGGCCGAACCCCAAGTAGCCGATGCTGACCGCCAGTCTTACCAAGCTAGCCCGTCACTGGTGCTTGGTGGCAGCTGGTTCTGATTTAAGGTGTTGACCGACACTTCTGTATTTGCAGATATTTTTTGCAGACCCTACTGTAATGCCCATTGCATGCTCCTCTCTTATAAAAACCTCCTAGTGCCCTACAACTGGACCCTGCCTTCCCTGGAGTGTATAGTGATTGTTGTGGGGTGTATGAGGCGTTACATTGAGGCACCAGGGTGGTGTCTGTTGGAATGCACTGTGTGAGCCTGCACCAGGTGGTGATCCATTGCAAGTTGTGTTTATCTTCTGTG
Organism: Lissotriton helveticus; assembly: GCF_964261635.1. Taxonomy (NCBI): domain Eukaryota; kingdom Metazoa; phylum Chordata; class Amphibia; order Caudata; family Salamandridae; genus Lissotriton; species Lissotriton helveticus. Next base: position 144,578,822 of record NC_136060.1, on the reverse strand, counting down.
GACGTGCCATCCTGACTATCCTTTCTTTTCTGGATCCCTGACTAAAACTGCTCCTGTCTGGTCTGTGGACAAGAATAACTATCCCTCGCTTAAAAAAAAAAATGTCCTGTTGCTCGAATAAACTTCACTCAGGGAAACTTGCTCAATTTCATCAGCTAACTAGCGTGACCATTGCGCTGTGTATAAACATTTCATTTGTAAAAACAATTTTCCCCCAACATTTGTTAGGAGTCACATCAATGCTGTGGTTGCTGAATACTAAGATTGCCTAGTCTTGATTAATTTCCACCTCGTTGCTTTTTCTTCCGCCACCCTACGGAATCAGTATTACCAAGAAATATGCAGTCTTTAGCGAAGAGTTGAAGAGGCTTTCCAGGACAATATCTGTGCTGAACGTACATCATCTTGACCTATTCGCCACAACAGAAAGCCCAGATCCAACTCCAGTCAGTTCCAGAGGAATAGAGTCTTTGCTTGGTCCTGTCTGGTCTTGAAGTTCTATTTCGTTTGCTTCTCTCCTTGATTCTGAAACCCTTTAACTCATCCCTCTAGCCCATATTGTTCTGGAAATTAGCAAGATTGTAGTGGTGATTGAAATGGGTTCATTCAACCCCTATATCAGAGCTTGCACTTCATACCGGTCATGCCTGAAGGCTCTAAGGACCCTGCTTCCTCCCCACCACTAGACACTTTTGGCCACAAGAAGCTAGTATTGATTATAAACTCTTGACCTGTGTCTCCCGCAGGAAACCCCTTTATGTGTGCACTCGCCCTCTAGCACCTTATGAGCCCCTGCGTATTATCTTCCCTTACTGAAGGTGGTGAGAGGATGTCTGAACCCCTAGGATCACCGAGAACTGGACGCCATGTCTTTGAGCTGGGCTTTAGCACATAAAAAACATCTTAAAATATGTGGGATTTTTGATCTTCTTTGAGTGGTGGCTTTTAGAGCTTCTTAGATTTTTGGGACAATTTAACTGGGCCTCCCACCCCTGAATTTCCCCGTCTTGCAATGCGTGACAAAGACAGAGAGTCAGACATTCAAATAGATAGACTCTTGTTAGTTTTTACTTTTTCAAGTCAAACTTTAATAAGACCCTGCGAACCGAGAAGGATGCAGGCAACATCTAAATGCTTCTGCAAAAGGACACAGTTCGCTGTAGGTCTCAATGGCCTAGAAAATCTAGCGCCTAACACAAATGCTTTCAATCTCAGTCCAACTGTTCTATTTTACCTACCTCCAGATAAAAAAATGATTTAGTCATGCTTGAGGCACTAGCTGGATATTCCGTGTATGATGCTTCTTAATGCGACAGCCTTTACCTTAATCACTAACCCATACTACTTTCTATAGTAAGTCTTAACTGCTTAGCTTTGCTTCCACTGGAGATTCAAGTGCCCAAGAGGATCATGGTGATCACTTGGAGTGTGCCAGCAGTTGTAGCTTTCGGGCACCAGCGGTAAATGGCCGCACCCACCTCGGTATTACCCTGTCATTGCTAACTGCTCCAGGACTCTTAAAGGCCTCGCACCTTCTTTCACATATGTCACTAACACGAAGTAGTATCTAGTATTTAGTCACCCAGATCAGCCATCTAATGTTTTTGTTTCAATCGTTTTTGTTTTATTGTTGAACTATGAAGTCTGTCTATTAAATACCAAGGCTTTGTTGTTTTTTGAAGACCTACAATTTGTACTGTGACTGCGGTGTGATACTGTGATCATTAAAAGGTACTGTCAAATCCCAATATACTCGGTTTGCAAGTGCACAGCATATGTAAAGCCTTCAGAGACCCAGAGCAGTCATGCTGGTTAATAATGCAGGCGAATAATGCACTTGAGAAGCAGGGGCACAGCAGCGTGACTTGTTACAGTTCAGTTTATAATAACCTTACCCCCTCCCCACCACCAATTATCTCCCCCCCCCCCCCCCCCCCCCCCCCCCCAAGCAGAGCATGTCTTGGGCAGGGAGTGAGGCGCGCCAGAGATCCGTAAAATGTCAGACGAGGTGAGCTCGAAGCGCTAATGACGGCGCCGCTAAGGGCCACTGGAACAAGTGCAGGGAAACCATTCGCACACCTGCAGAGAGGAATCTCTCGAGAGTGGCTGCCCTGTTGTAGTTCTTTGACTTCTACACACACGATCGCTTGGAAAAGAGCCGATTAATATGATACTTAATGATCGATAAATGCAAAGACGAGGATGCCTTGTTAGATTGCCTGGCTTCCCGCTCTGCTTGATGGCATCCATTGTATAAATAGACGTGCACCCCGGTGCCTGACTGGCAAAGTTAGGACTTCAACTCCGCCGGCCTCCGTGGACTTAACTTGGCAGCGTCTAATGAGGCACCGAGGGACCGCGCTCCGATCCAGCGCCGCCGTCCACCTGGGAAAGAGAACGCTTTTCTCATGATGGAAGTTGTCTCCCTGAATGTTTCTTAGCAGTTCCTTGCTGCGTCTGTTTCACGCAGCTACAAGTAAACTGCGTGTCCTGTATTTGATTTGCCTTAAGTTCTTGTTAAACTCGTGTGTCGTAAGCCCCGCTCGAGCCCGCAGTGGCCCACCCGAGTGCACCCTTGGCCCACCCAAATAAAAATTCCGGGAACCGGGCCTGCTGTCCGTCACGATACGCTGTGGGGGTGCAAGGGAGTAGATTAGATAGGGAGTTTGCACCCTTGGAAAATACATGAGGCCAAGCAGGTGTGTTCTGGGCTGCTGGCATGAACCTGCAGGCCAAACACTTGTCTTCAGCAGACGCATGAGAGACAGAGAGAGTGAGTGCGTGTGTGCAGAAAAAAGTGGAAGAGGTTAGTATCCGCAGAGGTCATCTCAACATTTTATTAACATAGTTACTTAAAGCCATTGCATAAGAGAAACAAAGTATTAAAAATCCTTACAAAGTGATCAAATATTGTGTAAGCAGGTCAGAATATCAGTTACGTTCTTAGAATGTGTCTTGGTATGAAATTGTGCGCCATTGTTGGATAGTCCCTGGTGGTAACCCCCCTTGCGGCAAAGATTATTTCGACGTTAAAATACAGTGAGGCTGTGTATAAAAAGTAACACATTGCTTGAATTTTAGAGGTGTTTGCAGAGTGCTTAGAAGTTATTATAAGCAGAGATCGAAAGAGGCCTTTATAAATTGACTGCTAGGGTTTGATCCGCAGAAGAAAAGTGTGTAACACAACACTGAGCCATCTGCGCCTGCCAACAATATCGGTGGTCTACTTGTTGCTTGGAGAAAATGGAATGGCAGAACTTTCATTAATTCACTATCTGCCAGAACCAGTGGGTTCGTTTTTTTGTTGTTGTGTAGGTTGGTTCTAAAATGTGATAGGAAGCCAGAAGAGATGACGTTAATTTCAACATTGCTCTCACAACCTTCAGAGTCATTTAGCTCAAATATTGAGCATATATGGAAAGATAAAGAGCCACTGAAAGCAGTGTTGAATTTCAAATCCACAAGCCCTTGACATTAAATTGAAATAGATAATGAGGACGAAAGGATAGGTGCCATTTACTTAACTCAAACATGGCTTGATGATGCAGCATGCCCAAATTTGATAAAGGCCTTGCCTGAAGACTATGACATCATCAGGGTGGGTAAAGATGTAGGAGAGGAGTTGGCCTAACTGCTAGGACTCTCGACCTCGGACCTGGGGATCTGGGTTCGAGTCTCGGTAACGACGCTAAAACATCCTGTGATTCAGGGAAAATCACTTAATCTCCCTGTGCCTAACCAAAATTATTGTATGTCCTCATGTAACGTAACTGATGCTAAGTTCGCGCTATATAAAACTCTGTAAAAAAAAAAAAAAAAAAAGCAGGGGGTGAAGTTTGCCATGATGTTGAGGTCAAATCTGAATGTGCATCTATGTGACTCATCAACAAAAATTCGTCTTTTGATCATTTTATGCCTAAAATAAATATTAGCCCCACTCAGCCATAAAGAGCTACTTTACTTTGAGGGACACACATTTCAAATTTAGTTTGTTGGAAAACACCATTACTGCATTGATGCCTAACTCCCACAAATGGATGTTTGGGACTTCAACTTCGGTAATCAGGATGACAAAAGTGCTGCAAAGCTGTGGAATTCCTTCCATGATTTTGTTCACTAAATCTCCCCGAATCAACTCACATGAAAGGGCATACCTTAGTTTAAATTCCATAATAAGCTAGAACAATGTTTTAAGACTCCCACATGGATCAGACCAAACTTGTGTTATTTAGAAAGTTTCGCTCGTTCTGTAGAAGGAAGAATTGTTCTGGGACACTGCCTCCTTTAGGAAAAAAAAATCGAAACAACGCTGTAAGTGACTTTCAAATTTAACATGCACCAAGGGCATTAGATCAAACACTCAAAAAGTGATAGTAGGAATGCTTGCATATAGCCTAACCACTGGCAATTGCACAGGGTAGCATTCCAACCCATCATGTTTTTGTCGGCGGTGCTACCTTAGATTGTATCCAACCATATGCAAATCAGCCTTGCTGCTGCTCCAGCGAGAATAGACCAGCCTGAACTGCCAAGCCAGGTCTTCTCTGAATTGTAACACAAGACTGGTGTCGGCGTGGTTGGGCATCTTCAGTTGGGTGCAGCTTACTTCTAGTGGCAAAATGAGTATGGTACCCATGTCTGGCCATACCTTTGGCCACTTAGTGATTCCTCCCATCAATCAAAAAGTGAAGGGAGCAATGCTTGCTAATAGCGCAATCACTGGCAGTCGCTCAGGGTTGCATTCCAAATAATTGGATTTTTTTAGCTTGCAATTATTATTATTATTATTATTATTATGCGTTCTTATATAGCGCTCAATTACCCGTAGGCATCTCGGCGCTTGCCTTGGGAACCCGTCCTGGCTTTTTTCCCCTGTGAGATACCCATACTGGGCATCCCCAAGGTGAAAGCCAGGCATCCCGCCGCAGGGGGGGCGTAGTGGAGATTAAGAAGCTAATGCCCAGAGCTGCAGAGTGTGAACCCGTGATTCGAGTAGGCACCGAAACGAGAATTATTCGGTCCGTGGGTATTTGGGCTCAAGACCCTGCCGCGTCGGGAATTGAACCCTGGTCCCGGGTCTGACCTCTGCTTCAGGGTCTGCCTCTTCTAACCAGTGAGCCACACTTCTCCACCTTCGATTCAACCCAGTCACTTGTTTGATTGATCTAACACTTTAACTGGCCAGGTTATTCCCAGATATGGATCTCTTGCTTATGGTGCCATAGGATGCAAGTTATACCTCACTGACAAGGCCTAATAAAGCCGCAACCGCTCTAGGGTTGCTTGTGATCCAAGTTCGTGATAGACTGTTCCCATGAGCAGCATAGTCAGTACTGATTTACCTAGGGCGGGCTGTTTTCTACAGTAGCACAGTTGGTGAAAAACGACGGGTTGAATGCTACGAGAGCATGGGCCATTTGTTAGACTACTTTCAACTATTCCTCCCATCTCCTGTGTGTGATTGCTGACTTTCTAATTACTTTCAAGATGAAAAATAATTTGATAGAAAATCAACTGCAGAAATACAATTTTGTTCAAATCAGTCATAGTTTTTCAACTGAGATGAAGGGGCAATTAAGGCCTTCACTGCAGCGATGGGAAGAAGGTAAAAACACCTTTATAATCTGGGAATCCGAAGTGTTTAGAAAAACAGTATAACAAGGATATCTTGGAAAAAAAACATGATTGAAAAGAGTAACAGAACTGTAAAACTCTGTCTGCCTCAGGAGAACTAAATTCAGTAAAGGAAAGTTCTCAAGGATGACGTGAAACTGTTCAGCACCGTTTCATGAGCCAAGGTAAAAAAGGATGCAGAAGATTCATAGAAAAGGCTGGATTGGGTGTAGAGCCTCATCAGCATGTTTGGCTGGAACGAAAATATTCTGTTTCTGGGAGATCTGACATGCAGTTGGAAAGGCATGGTGTCTTTTAAGGTGGGCTAGAGAATATGCTCACCTTATAATTATCATGCCTTTAAATTATTCTGCAGTACAAATAGCACTCAGTTTCAGGTGACTTATCAGGACTTTGCTAAGTAGCCAAGAGGCTATGTCTTTAAACATTACTTTAAACTTCATACTGTTAAATGGAGATTCTGTTTTTTGTATTTCTAATTCCATCTGCTTAAATCCATACCAGCCGACATTGATTGGGGATCTTTTGGAAATTCCCTCAATGTAGGGATTAATGTTACCATCATTTATCTGTCAAACCTCTGTTAGCATGGTTTTGTTTTCTTGTCCTAACCGTTTCGCTGCTAGGCTCCCCCCTAAAGCCCCCTCCGTGCTTATCCTTTTTTTGGCTATTTTGGGTTGTTCGCGCTTAGGCCCCTGTAACATTTTGTCCCCATGAGGTATCCATGCCATATTTGCATCCTTTTCTTCCAACATTTTGAGTTTCTAAAGGTACCCAGCATTTGTGGATTCCTTTGGAAGGGACTGACAAATTGACTAATATACAGCACACTTTTCTTTTCTCCAGTAAAATGGGGGGAAAAGTGCTGCAGAAGAAATTCAGTTTTTTTCCCTGCAAAAGCTATTAAGAAAGGTTTGTGGTGCTAAAATCACCAACTTTCCAGCTTTCAGGAATAGGCAGACATTTGTCAGAAAACCAACATTTTCTGCACGGTTGTGGCATTTTATTGGGACATAGCCTATTTTTCCTATTTTTTGTGCTTTCAACCTTCCTCCAGTTAGTGGTGGAAATGGGTGTGAAAGCAATTGGGTCCCCAAAAACTATACATTTCTGAAAATTGAAATGGAGTTGAAAAAAACAGCCAGTTGTGCCAAAGTTTTCACCTGTAACTTCTTCTCAGTATGACAGATTATTTAAAGCTGGACCCTTCTGGTTGCAGGGATATATAGGACTTCTAGGTTTACCAAGAACCAGGGGAACCCAGAGTCAATAACTGAGCTGCATCTGGCAATGGTTTTTCCTTGTGTACCAGGTATATATCAATTCATTTGGTAAAATATAAAGAGTGAAAAATAGGAATCAAGGAAACCTATATATTTCCAAATTAGGAGCTAAATATGGAGTTTAGAAGCAGTGGCTGTCTTCCAGGGGATACTCATCAATAGTCATAAGCCCTGAATAGTACTGCCCACGTGCCGGGACCCCGGAGCATTAACAATATATACATATATAACCATATATATAGTAATATGCATATATCTACAATATACACACATGTATATAAATATACAGCCCCAAATTGAAAACTAGGCTCAAATATGGCAATATTACATTGTATTTTTCATTTGAAAAGCATCATATAAAATAGAATTTCCAAAATATAGAGAAATGTACTTTCAGCCTGTTTGAAAACACAGCCTTTATTTTCAGAGAAAAAGGCAAGGAGATAGCAGAAAGATTAGCCTAGAAGGCTGCATAAAGACCACTCAGAGAAAAAAACTGGCTCCGTGCCTTTAAGACCTCCAGGACCTCCAGGCTCCCATCATGCCCCACAGGTGACCGTTATGTCAGTTCTTTTTTCCGGCTACTTCTGTGAGGATCCTGGAGCATTGAGCTAGTCAGTCATTTTTTTTTTCACTAATAGTTCTTGGCAAGTGAGTTTTTCTGTCTTCACTCGACATTTTTAAAACATATTGTACTAGTTCCATAATTTTTTCTGACTTTCCAGATATTTTTCCTGTCAGAATGGCAGCCTTATAAGTGCCCTTCCTGTGGGAAGAAAATGGCTGTCAGAACCGCACTCGGTCTGTATTGTTTGCTTATCTACACACAGGCCTGATAAGTGCTACTACTGCCAGCAGTTTTTGAGAAAAACCCTTCGTGAAAGGGAGAAGATCAAGCTGCATGCCATTCAGGATAGAGGAAAGGAATCTGTAAGTGGGAGGGTAGGACCCTCTAAAGAGCCCTACTTTCAAAGATCGGAGCAGAAGAAAAAAGGAAAAAAACAACATTGGTCAAATTCGCCGTCCAGGGAGTGGTCGATGTCGAAAATACCCTTGTGGTCTTATTCAGCGTCAAAATCTCCGGTGTTGAGATCGGCATCGAAGACTGTATCGCCGTCGAAGCGGACCACTCCAGGTATGGATAAGACTTCTCACCAACCAATGTTGACACTCTCTCGCAGGCAGTCCGATTCCGGCTCGCCTACGATGGACGTTTAAGTTGAAAACACATTGCAACGAGGTAAGGTTGCTGTCGAGAACCTCGGCTCCGACGCGAAGGTGCCTAGAGTGTTGACGCCAAGCCCAGTGCAGAAGACACCGGCGTTAGTAAGCATGGCTCATGGCCGATCAGCTGCTTCGCCACTGACGGCAGGGCGAGCATCGCTGTCGAGGAGGTAGACGTTGAGGAAATCACCAGCGAGGAAGTCACCTTTGACGTTGAGACCTACTTCCATCCATTGGTCTCCACCGGCCAAGAGACTCCGAACAGATCGTTCACCAGCGTGCACATCGAGGGATCCATCAACGTCGAGGGAGATCCACAGCCTAACTGCTAAAGGCCTGACGTTGAGGAGTGCTTCATCCTCTCCTGAACTAAGAATCGTTCAGGTCACGCTGGAGGGCTCTCCGGCTCCAGAGCCCCATACACCTCCTCCTCCTAATCTCTCCCCAAGGTGGTTGGAGAGCATAAAGAACTGGGCGTTTGAAGCGGAGGGTGAGGAAGAGCCCAGCACTTCCGGGCTCAGGGCTCACAGGTCAGCGCTCTAGCGACCCCTACTTCCCTTATAAATGTGTTTGGGTCAGCGACCGCGCAGCGGACGCGTGCAGCGGGCGCGCCGGAAGCGCGCCGAAGTCGAGCCAAAGTCCAGCCCGTCTGCGCCCGTCCGCGGCCGGACGGGGCGCGGGGCCATAAACCCTGGCTCTCCGACATTTGCCATCATAAGGTATGACAGACATGAACTGTTGGACATTCAGTCCAATATTCCCTTATGCTGCAAACATTCTATGAATGCGCTATCGCTAAAGAAATGTACGACATGCACATTTGTTCCAGGAAAAAACATAAAAACTAATAGTGCGATATGCACAATAAAAGCAGCCCTACTTAACTGCAGGTCCCTTCGAAAACATCGTATAGAAATCTTTCACCTGCTCGAGGATGACGAGATTGATGCCCTGTTTCTTACGGAAACATGGCTGGACGAATACTCAGATCCCGATATCATTCAGGCCCTACCTCCCGGTTACTCCCTCTCCAGATTGGATAGGAAAGATGGTAGAGGCGGGGGTATTGCCATTGCCACTAAAGCTCCTCTAGAATGTTCCCTCTCTCCTATTTTTGTTGACCATAGTGAAGCTGGGTCTTTTACCATCACTATTGGACCCAACCACTCTTTCTCAGGCATTCTCATGTACCGTCCCCCTGGTAGGCTCTATGACTTCACTTCCACTCTTATGGAAACCTTGACCCATCTAGCACTTAGGAAAACACGTTTATTAGTACTAGGTGATTTAAATGTCCACTTTGATGACCCCATCGATAAGGAGGCGGTAGACATCAAAGCCGAGTTACTCTCCCTACAACTAGAGATAAAAAATAATGATCCCTCACACCAACATGGACACTTATTGGACCCGGTCTTTGGGAACTGGAAGGGAGTTCAGACCCTATCTCCCCAGCCAGTACCATGGTCTGATCATTTCATTGTTCCTATACAACTCCAACTAGATGGTACGGAACAGTACAAACAAAGCTCACAGCGCTATAAACGAAGGAAATGGAAAAACTTCTCTATAGATTCCTTCAAAAAAATCCTCCTAGACACAGGTCCTCCTACAGGATCCGACTGCGAGACAGCATACGAGCATCTACAAGAATGCATCACGAAAGCTTTGGACATCACTGCCCCTAATCGTACGGTAACTAATGCCACTAGGACTAAAAAAACGGCCCCGTGGTTTAGTCAGGAGCTCCAACTTGCCAAAACCGCTTGTAAAAAACTCGAAAGGGAATGGCGTCTCAACTTCTGCCCTGAAATCAAAGCCAGTTATAAAGTAGCACAAAAAGAATACAATAAAAAGATACGCTTGTCCAAGGCATCTCACTATAATAATCTGATCTTGGAAGCTGAAAACTCCTCGAAAGAGCTCTTCCAAATTTACAAAGAAATTTCAATAACTGATTCTAACTCTACTTCCCATAATGACTCAGTAGAAACTTGTAATAAAATTGCTAAGTTTTTCTCTGGCAAAATCACGAACATATATGCTAATTTTTCTAACAAAATAAAATCTGGCATTGATTTTGCAGAAAGTGAAGACCTTATACGCACACAATCCTGTCTACGTATCTTCTCCGTTCCTCCTGTTGAAATCCTAGTGAAAACCTGTAGAAGTATCAAATCCGGCTCTCCACGAGATCCCGCTCCACCCAAAATTCTAGCAGCCAGTCTTGTTGTCTTAGAGCCCCACTTCAGACATCTGCTCCAAATATCTTTTTCCACTGCTTCTTTACCTGCAGAATGGAAGAAAGCTATAGTCCTTCCAATAAAAAAAACCTAACATTAGTCAAGACATATTGGAGAACCTACGCCCGATCTCCCTGCTACCCTATCTAGCAAAATTGGCAGAGAAAGTAGTTAATGTCCAGCTTATGGCCCATCTTGAAGCCCAAAGTGCTTATCATCCATCGCAGTCGGGCTTCAGATCAAGCTTCTCCACAGAGACAGCACTCCTGAGAGCTACTGAAACTCTGCGGGAAGGTGCTGACGAAGGCAAGACCATGGCTCTTATCATGCTGGACCTCAGCGCCGCGTTTGACACTGTAGCACATTCCATCTTGCTACAGTGTCTAAACAAAATGGGGGTCATCAAAGAAGCGCTGGGATGGCTGAAGGCTTTCCTTACCAACAGGAGTTTTCAGGTTCAGAGAGGGACCTTCCTTTCAGACAGCATGACATTAGAACAGGGGGTACCTCAGGGCTCTGCCCTGAGTCCCACCCTGTTTAACCTATACATGGCACCGTTGGCAGAGGTGGTCCAATCGTTCGGCGTAGAGATTGTCTCTTACGCCGACGATACTCAACTTCTGATCTCCCTGTCTCAAGCTCCCTCCTCTGAGGCCGACAATTTTAAATCCTGCATGAGCAAGCTTGCAGGCTGGATGACCGAACACTGCCTCAAGTTAAATGGCACTAAAACTGAGGTACTAATAATAGGAGGAAAATACACAACATGGACTAAAGACTGGTGGCCTACCTGTCTGGGACCCCTACCAACTCCCAGTCAAGAAGCTAAGAACTTGGGTGTCTGGATAGACAACAAGCTCTCCTATGATAGCCATGTCAAAAAAACAGTAGGGAAGTGCTTTGGAGTCATGAAAACTCTTAACCGCACCCTGGACCTGCTTCCTGTGAATTCCAGGCGCACCATGACCCAGGCACTTATTACCTCCCGGATAGACTATGGCAACGTGCTGCTGCTGGGCACTTCTGAAAAAAACATCCGAAAACTACAAGTCCTACAAAACTCAGCCGCACGTCTAGTGCTAAGACTCTCCCGCAGAGCCCCCTCCAAACCTTCCTTAGATACCCTCCATTGGTTACCTATCGGTAAGAGGATACTATTTAAAGCACTCCTCTGGTGCCACAGGATTATCTATCAAAAAGCTCCATCCTATATGTCTGATTTAGCCTTGCTGTATGAGCCCAACAGATCCCTTCGCTCCAAGGGAATGGGTCTGCTTAAAACAACGCTCCCTAAAAGAGCCAGAATGGGAGGCAGGTCCTTCCGCACCCTTGCAGCCAAGAAATGGAATTCCCTCCCCATGAATATCAGACTAGAAAAAAAATGAGGTTTCCTTCAGAAAACAGGTGAAAACCTATCTTTTCACTCTCTAGCTGCTTGTCATATGTCGCTGTCCTCTTAAGACTCTATCTCCACAGCGCGGGGACACGCCGGGAGGCGTCACCAGGCGCTTTTACAAACCCCTTTAATAATAAAGGATGTGGAAAATGACCCTTGGATCGGAATACTCTCAGATATTCTTGCCTTCTCATTCTCCTGATAGGCAAGTGAGACATTCCACTCCTCAAAAGTCTTCAACCTCAAGGAGACGTAGATCAAGATCTCCCCTTCGTCGTTCTAGGTCTAAATGTATTTTATTTATTTATTTATTTTCGAAATTTTTATAGCGCAACAAATACCCTGGGGTGTCTCGGCGCTGTGGAGCTACTAGCATCAACAATCATCTTACTGGTTGAACAACCATGTTTTTAAGAGCCTGCGAAAACTCATCAGGTTCGGGGCGGTCTTAATGGCCAGTGGCATCGTTCCCCTAGAGCGTGAAGACACAGGTCTCCTTCATGGTCTTCTGAATCCATTTAATTGAAGGCTGATTACTCTCCAACTTTGTCATCCACTCCACCAACTAGAGTATCGCCAGTGGATGATATTGTCACATTCAATGAGGTACTGTGTCGAGGGGCTTCGAAGCTCCATATCGAATTGCCTACAGCTGTCCCCTCGACGTGCCATATTTGAGACTCTGCATCACAAAGCCTCACCTAGAACTTTTCTTCCTTTGGTGCCTGGGTTGCTTCAACCGGCTCTCCATACCTTTCTGACTCTGGCTTCAGTGGGAGTGGCTCCTTCTAGGATACTAAAGAAGTACAGAGCCTCAGAACAAGACCCTCTCTTTCTGAGGTCTGACCCACAACCTGACTCTGTAATTGTATCAGCAGCCAGGAAGGGTCACATGGGAGCCTCCTCAACTGCTATTCCCCCTGACAAGGACGGCAAAGCCATGGACTCCATTGGAAAGAGAATGTGCAACACCTCTGCCTCTTACATGAAGGTGGTTAGCGCCTCTGCTCTGCTAGGTCGATATGACCGTTCACTGCCGGACTCTCTCTCTCACGTTTTACTGAAAAATTGCCAAAGGAAGATCGGCAAGATTTTCAGGAGATTCTGCACAAAGTCATCAATCTTGGCGAATTAAGTCTTCAGCGCTGCTGCTGATGCCTCAGACTTTGCTGCCCATGGTTATTCCCATGCCATCTGTCCTAGGATATCCTCATCATTGAGACTCACAGACTTGAAACCAGTGGCACAACACAGGATTCTCAAACTCCCCTTGAATGGTTCATCTCTCTTTGGCTCTGACGTGGATGATGAGAATTCAAGGATGAAATCCGAACTGGACACCTTGAAGGTGGTTGGTTTGGAGAAAAAGAATTTCCAACATCGCTACCGATCCTATGATATTTGACAGTACCAACAGAGGGTTCAAGCCCCTCATTAGTCCTCGCAGCAACACCATGTGAGATCGCATTCCCAGCAGCAATGACCTGTTAGCGGAAGACGGGCTCTAGGAAAACACCCCCTGCGACAAAACAGCCAAAGCTGTAAGTTATTGCTTCCCTCAACTATGTTACCCACTGCGGTGGGAGGAAGTATATGTTTTCATTTGGAAGAGTGGATAAAAATAATGCAGGACAACTGGGTCCCCAATATTGTGCGGAATGGGTAATCAATCAGATTCAAGTCCCTGCCACCATCTGTACCTCCTCGGAAAATTCCAGTCAGTTGGATAGATCTGCTGCGAGAGGAGGTCTCCATCCTGCTACAAAAACATCCCATCGAAAAGGTTCCCTGGCACCAACATGGACAGGTGATCTATTCCCGCTACTTCTTGGTCCCAAAGAAAGGTCCAAAAAAGGAGTTCAGGCCCATACTAGATGTTCGACTCTTAAACTAATACGTTCTCAGAGAGAGATTCAGGATGTTGGCCTTACACCAACTCAATCCACACATCCATCAAGGGGACTGGAAGTGTTCCATAGATCTTCAGGATGCTTATTTTTACATGCCAATTTCTCAGAAGCACCGGAAGTTTCTTCGATTCAGGATAGAATCCGACGCTTCCAGTTCAAATTCCTTACTTTCAGACTCAAGTCTGCCCCTCGCACCTTTTCAAAATGCATAACGGTGGTAGCTGCCTTCCTGAGAAAGCAGAAAGTCTTCTTCTATCCATACCTAGAAGACTGGTTACTCAAGAGTGCCTCTCTGTCTCTTGCAGGAACATCTGAATTACTGCATCCAAATCTCAGAGGATTCACTACTTGGGCGCTACGCTAGATGCTGCAAACAAAGAGCGTTTCCTTCGGAGGAGAGACTATTCTCAATACTCCACAAAGGTCGCACTCTAATGAGAACACCTCATCCAATAGCCAGGGAGGTGTGCTCTCTGCTAGGCTTGATTGCGTCATGCATATTCATTGTTCCGAACGCCAGATTACAGATGAGACCCTTACAACAAGCTCTAGAGGACCAATGGTCTCAAGTTTCCAACTGCTGCGAGAACACCATTACACTTCCTCATGCAGTTCAAATCTCAGTAAAATGGTGGATTCAATCATCTCATCTTCTGAAAGGGATTCCTTTCCACCAGGAAATTCCCAAACAGAATATCGGCACATATGCGTCTCTTCAGCCCTGGGGTGCTGACATGGGATCACTGCAGGTACAGGGGATGTGGTCGGAAAAGTAAAAAACTTACCACATCAACATGCTAGAACTCAGAACTGTGCATCTGGCTCTCAAAGCGTTCTTCCTCTCCATAGAGTCAAACTCCCTGTTAGTTCAGACGGACACCACCACAACAATGTACTACCTGAACAAACGCAGAGGGACCAGATCCAGACCCCTGTCTCTGGAGGCTCAAGTAATTTCGAAATGGCTAATGGCGAGGAAAACTTCCGACACCGCAGGGCAGATTCACGTGCCATACGTTTCGCCTTTGGAGGGATAACGGGATAGAGGAGGTGGGATCCTTTTTCGGGGATGAGACTTTGCTTGATCATGAATCCTTTATGCAGATCACAGGTGCTCCCCCCGACTGTACCTATTACATGCCACAGTAACACATTACATTAGGACTACATGGGCGCCACAGCGGCTCAAGCCTACACAGCACAAACTTGTTCATTTACTGTACTATATGGGTGCAGGTGGACATCTTGTACGCTGGTTATACACCGGGATTAGGGAGCATACAGCAATCTCGCTTATGACCCGTAGAACATATTGGGCTCAAAACTCTGATACTAAATTGACGGATAAGGCATGACCGCTTATATTGGAACATCCTAAAAGAGTATCACGTAATGCAAGTTTAAATTTATTCAGACTATTGTGCTCCATAGAGCATACCTAACTCCCAAGAAGTTACATCGTATGTTCCCGGACTCCCCACATTGCTGCCCCCGCTTTAGAGGGGATGAAGCGGACTTTATCCACATGTTGTGGTCTTGCCCACGGTTACGAAGCTACTGGACCGACATATGTCAAGTGCTCAATACTGTGGCACAGATGCCGGTTCCGGTGGAGGCTTTGTATTGCCTGGTAGGATTACGTAAAAGATCAGGGAAATTGAAAGTTAAGTTAACATTTCTGGACCTGGCTCTTATTCTGGCGGTTAGGGTCATAACGATGAGATGGAAGTCCCCCAGGCCCTCTATGGTGACTACATGGCAGGCAGATCTAGTAGAGTGGGGTCGAGCAGAGGGAGGAAGAGAGAGGTCATCGGAAACAACCATTGCATTAGAGTGGGAAGCCATGCTGTTGGGGCTGGAGGGGCTCGACTTGGTCCCATCTCAGGTGGCGGGGTCACAGTAACATACATGATCTAGAGGAATCCAGTTGGAGGGGGTTCCCGCCTGCAGGAAAGGGTGCACAATACTTACTCATGTTCTGCAGACTGACAGCCTCTATGGATTGCCCAGGGGAAGCTAACTTGATGTCAATGGATCGACCAAGAGAGGGTGGGAATAGTGGGGGGAGTGTTGGGTGGGCGTTAAGTTCCGAGATGTTAACTAATTTCATACGTGTGACCTAAGTTGACTTGTTTACTTATGGAGCATTCACTGGATGTCTGGGATGATTAATCTGCCCTTTAATAAGTTCATTTGTAAAAAAAAAAAAAAAAAAGTACGGGATGCAGATACTCAATCTATGTAATGTAAGGGGGGACATTGAAAACAGACTATGCTGATTGTACGTACTTGTTTAATAGCATGTTTCCTTGGCAGTCAATAATAAAGAGATTTAAAAAAAACTGGCGAGGAACATGTCCATATCTGCAGCTAACCTTCATGGCGTCCTCAATCCACAGGCGGATGACCTACGCCGAAACTTCATCGAAGCACACAACTGGGTGCTAAAAGACTAAATAACACAAGACATCTTTCGGAGATGGGGTTCTCCAGACATAGACTTATTTGCAGATGCGGTAAACACAAAATGCCGCGCCTTCGCATCCAGGTACCCTCAACCAGGCTCAAGGGGAATGCACTGTTGATCGACAGGTCAGAGAAATTACTCTACACCTTTCCACCATTCCCTCTCATACCACTGGTGATCAGCAAGCTCTACAAATCCAGGACAGAGATGATCCTAACTGCATCGGAGTGGCCTCGCCAGTGGTGGTACATGGACCTGTAACACCTCTCCAAGACACTGCAGAGGAGGTTGCCATGCCTTCCAGATCTGTTAACCAAATCAGGAGGGAAGGTTTGTCACCCCAACCTTCCGTCACTAAGCTTGACAGCATGGCTCAGAGTTCATACAATATGGTCACCTAGGCCTCTCGCAGGACTGTAGGCAGATCTTAAAAGAAGCGAGAAGGCCTTCGACGAGAAAGTCTTGTGCTTTGAAACGGAAGCATTTTTATCTATGGTGTACAGCTAATGATCATGGGTCAAGAGCAGGTTATTTTGCCATATCTTCTGTACTTAGCTAAAGCAGGCTTAAAGTTTTCCTCTATCAGAGTACATCGGGTAGCAATTACAGCCTATAGAAAGTCTCCCACTCAGGCTTCTCTCTTTCAAATGGCAGTTGTTAAAGAATTCCTGGAAGGGTTAAAAAATGTCTACCCACCAATTTGGTTGCGTTCCCCTGCCTGGGAACTTCATGTGGTCCTCTCTTTCTAAATTAAGAGGTCCCCCCCTTAGAACCCATTCACAAAGGTTCTCTACAGTACCTCTCTTGGAAGACCTCTTTTCTAGTGGCAATTACTTCTGCTCGCAGGGTAAGCGAGATTCAGGCCTTATGTTCTTCAGAGCCTTATCTCATTTTCCATGCGAATCGAGTGGTTATGAGAACTCACCCGAGTTTCCTAATCAAAGTAATCTCAGACTTTCATATTAATCAGTCTATCACTCTACCCACATTTTTTTCCAAATCCTACCACACCTCCTGAGAGGGCGCTGCATTCACTTGATCCGAAAAGAGTGTTAAAAATATATCTGGATAGAAAGAAGGATATAAGAAAGTCAGACTATGGTCTAATGCACACTGGTTCTCCCTCTTTTAAAAGGTCCTTCGCTCGATGGATAGTATCGTACATCACATTCGCTTATCAGCTAGCTCACAAACAGCTCCCAGGCAAACTAAGGGCTCACTCTGCAAGGGGTAAACCCGCTACTACAGCTATGCTTAAAAAATTACCTATTTAAGAGACATGTAAAGCAGCTATATCGCGGTCAGTTTACACCTTTGCCTGCCATTACTGTTTAGATTCTGATACTCAAGCGGATGCTCAGTTTGAGCAAGCATGCTTGAGGAATTTATTTGGATAGTCGCATTTTTCAATATACATTTGTTGTGCAGGTATTCGTCCGCAGGATTCAGGGATGGACTTGCTACTCTATTCAATGCTTATGACTATTGATGAGTATCCCTTGGAAGAGAAGGATAAGTTACTTACCTGTAATCCTAGTTCTCTTCCAGGGGTATACTCATCAAAGTTATGAGCAACCCTCCCTCCTCCCTGGACAAATACCATGCCTATTACAGAATGTAGTTTTTCTTCATGTTATTTACACAATGTAATACACCATCAAAAAGACTTGACATAACTGTCACCTGGGGGCCATGATGGGAGCAGTGGTCAATTTGTAAAAAAATAAGTGTCAGGGCTCTCGTCAAGAGGCAGCTTGCACCAGCCCATTTCTCCTGGTAGGGCTGCCTAAAACCGAACCAACTGCTAACCATGAAAGTGGGGAGAGGAAGTGGCATAATGGCCGGAGCTTCAGCATAACATCCTGTTATTCTGGGCAAATCACTTAAACACCCCTGGCCTACCACCGCTCAAATTTAACACTGATACAGAGGGGTTGAAAGGATTGAAGGCTTGTCCCCTCTTTCCTGCCTGCCAACTTGCTTAATTCGACAAGCCTTACTTAAAAGACAATCCAATAATATCTTTTGTTGGATTTTTTTCCTAGCTGCCAGAATACATTGAAATTTAAAGGCAGCAAAGTCAAACAATGTGTCATGAGCCCCTTTTTTTGGTAGCCTGCACGGATTTAGCCACTCCCAAGCAGGGTAGGATACTTCAACGACAGGGGCCGGGCAGGGCCGCTTTAACTTAACCCCGGCCGTGCCCTGTCCGCCTGTCATAATAATATATAAAATGGGTACACTCACTTTGCCAACCCCAATAGCGCGCATTCCAGTCTGTGAGAGCAGTGAGACGAGCCAGTTTTTTGGCAGCTTGCACAGATGTAGCCACTCTGAAGCAGGGGAGGCTACTTCAAGAGCAGGGGCCGGGCTGGCCTTACCGTGATAGAAGTGTTCGGCCGGCAGCAGCTACTACGCCAGGCAGTGCATCATCATCATCGTCATCATCGAATTTTGTGGGGCCTCCGCCGAAGCTACCACCACGGTGACCGTCACGCCACCACTCTCCAAAAATAAGCAGCATTGGTTTGGCAATGGGCATGGCATATTGGCAGTGGCATGGCTACTACTACTACTACTACTACTACTACTACTACTTAACAGTACTTACAGTTACTCGTTGTGAGCCGGGCGGCTGGGACACTGTATGTACTGCCTTTATTAACTCGAGTGGTCTTGGACGCTGGTGCCCACTGGGGGGCTTCCTCATCTCCTTGCAGGATGTCTGAGGTAGTCTTGCTGAGTTGGTGTCAGAACTCACAGACGTAGCCTCACATGAACCATGGAGGATATATGGAGCACATCTGGTGATGTCCTGCTCCAGGCCCTGGAGTATCTCTATGATGCTGAATTCAAAAGGTTTAAAAATAAATGATCAGAAACCAACTTCAAAGGACAGCAAAACATCCCACTAGGAAGCATGGAGAAAGACAGGATTGACACCAGGAACCTCCTTGTACAGCTCTATAGCTTGGACTCAGCCATTGATTGTGGAGAAGTGTGGCTCAATGGTTAGAGCAGGCAGAGCTCTGGCCAGGGACCAGGGTTCGATTCCTGCCTCGGCGGGTCTTGGGCTCAATAATTCACCTGACCGGATATTCTCGCCTCAGTGCCTAGTCTGATCATGGGTCCCGCGCTGCAACTCTGGGCAATAGCTTGCTTAGTCTCCACAACGGCCCCACAACGCAAGGGATGCCTGGTCTGCACCATGGGGGTGTCCAGGAGTGGACACTTCACAGGGAAAGCCAGGAAGGGTTCCCTTGCGGTATTCGTACAAGCGCCGGGAAACCCACTGCGGGTAGCTGTGCGCTATACAAGTACAAAAACCTTTACATTTACATGTGTGCATCGAAGCCTTCAGCAAGGTCAGCCTGATGGAGGCAGCAGCCAGGTTCAAAGAGGAGCAACAGCGAGTGTTGAATCCTTATGAGGCTCGAGAGGTCCCAGGAGCCACTTCAGGTGCGGAGAGCAAGACAGCCTGAAGGATGTTAAGCTGGAGATTTGATTCTGAAACAATCCAATGCTTCTTTCGTTGGAGGTTATTGTGATGACAGGGTGGTGGATTGACTCGAAGTTTGTTATTCATGTTTGTTCGCAAAGAAAGACACAATCCTCTATATCGAACTCAAATCTCTTCCTTGGAGATCTTAACCTCCACTAGAACGATATTGATGACCCCACAATCACCCTCTTCAACAATCTGCTTGAGATTAATTACCTCAAACAACTAGGCCAGTCCCCAACTCACACCAAAGGAGCCATTCTTGACGCCATTATTACCAACATCTATTTGGCCTTCCTGTCCAACATCATCCCCATCGCCCGGTATGACCACCACCTCATACTGTTCGCTACCACAGCTCCCCCCCACCCCCACTAAAAACATTAAACCTATGAAATGGACCAGAAATCTAAATCTTATCCCCCATGGAGAACTAGAGTCTAAAATCCAAGCCCAACTTCTTACCCCACTCTCCCAAAACGGAAACGAGCTTGCCGAACACTTTTATAAATCGGTCACTGATGTCCTAGACCAAATGGCCCCGCCTTAACAAAAAAAAAATCTAAGAAGTATCCCATCCAAATCATGGTTCACCCCAAATCTCAACAACAAAAGACGCTCACTAAGACTGATGGAAAGAACATGGACAGCATCCTTCTCCCTCACATATGGCACTCCTCAGAATAGCTAGATCTTCATACAAGAAGCACTTTTATTATGAAAAGGCATTATCCTTCTTCCGTACACAACTTGATCGGGCCAAAAATAGACCTAGAGACCTGTTCAATATTGTTCATAACCAAACATCCTCCGCCCTTCCAAAGCTGATGACCTAGACTGCTATATGCAAAGAAATTGCCAACTTCTTGGAAAAAATTGCCAAAATTGATCAATCCTTCCTTTTAACTCCGATCCCAAACAAGTCCCAATATACTGCTGACATCACATCAAAAGCTCATACCTTATTTTCTGTGTCCCCTGATTCCACCTCACACTTGCCCACTACTACACCTACCCCTAACTACTCCACATACTTACCTACGACTACACCTCCCCTTGACTACTCCACACAGTTACCCACAACTACACCTCTTGAAACCAACCACTCTAACTCACAACTACCAAACAATGCCTCCTGGCATAATTTCCGCCCTGTTACTGAGCTCGAAGTTTTTAACATCATTGCTAAACCGTATTCTCACTCTAAAGACCCCTCCGTTCTAACCTTATCCAAAACCTAAAGCTCATCATTGCCCCATCTTGGCCTACATTCCTCAACACCTCCCTTGCAACGGGGTGTTTCCCTATCTCCCTCCAACTCGAACAAATCACTCCCACTATTAAATACCCTAATGACCTAAACAATCTCCGCCCAAGTCTAACCTCCCCCTTCTTTCCAAAGCCCTCGAAAAATGTGCCTTGCTCCAACTAGACAAACATTTAAAAAATTTCAGCATACTGGACCCCTTACAATCAGGCTTCAGGAAAGGCTGCAGTATCGAAACTGCCATGCTAAACATAGTTGATAACATTCACCACCACTCCCTCAATAATGGCGAGACCTGCCTACTTATCCTCCTCGGTCTCACTGCAGTGTTTGATACAGTTAGCCACTCTGCCCTACTTAATGTGCTCAGAGATCGCTTTGGCCTCAGTGGGCCTGTTCATAAATAGTTTGTCTCCTATCTCCAACACCGAACACAGCAAATCAAACTCCTCTACTGCCCATCAAACCCCACACCAGTCTTCCTAGTGGGCCCCCAGGGACCTATTCTCTCTCCCCCTCTCTACAAACTCTTTATAGAACCCCTCACCCTCATTCTAAAACAAGGTGAAATCAACTACCACCTCTATCCCGATGACACCCAACTCTACTATAAGATTAAATCCCACTCGGCTGTCCTACACCTTAGCAACACCCTGACTAAGATCCAGTCCTGGTTCCATTCAAATCATTTAAAATCCATCCCTAAAAAAAACTGAAATCATTCTCTTCTCCCCTAAAAATAACCCTCTCCCCATCCAAAGTTAGATCTCCGACCTTAATGCCCTCAACTATTCACTCTCCTTGTCCAATTCAGTAAAATCTCTTGGGATCTCAATCGATAATAACCTAACTCTCAATATCCATATAAAAAATTCTGCTAAAGGAGCCCTCTTCACTCTCCGTGATCTCAAGAAAATGAACTGATGACTTTAAATTAGTAGTCCAATCACTGGTCTTTTCGTGAATCGATTACGCCAACGCCATCCTCACCAGAATCCCCAATGTCCACCTGGCCCCATTGAAATCTGTGTTCAACCTTGCAGCCAGGTTCATCACCGACTGCAAACGTTTCGACCACATCTCTCCAGTCCTCAAAACTCTTAAATGGCTTCCCATCGAAGGCAGATCCTCCTACAAGACTGCTTGCATTACGCATAAAGCCCTCCATCAAAATACTCCTATCTATGTACCTCTCCAATAAACTCAGCAAATCGGACAGCTCACGGCTGATGAGAAGCACCAATGCTCTCCTCCTCATCCCACCCCTGCTAAAAAAGAAAACCACACAATCTCACTCCTTCTCCGTAAATTCCCATAACATCTGGAATGTCCTCCCCAAAGACCTGCGATGTAACCCTTCCTACATCAACTGTAAAAAAAGACCTCAAAATGCACCTACTCAGTAAATGTTGGGGGTCATAACTTGCGCGCCAAATCCCCCTTCCACCATTTAGGTTCCCCTCCAATCGCCATCTGTCTCCCTCCTCCTCCCTCCCCCCTACCTCTATATTCCACTGGCTCACTTGCTCCCTCCCCCATTGTTCTCCTCTGCTCCTTCTCCCAGTTTGTCCCATCACCTACAATATCCCCTCCCCATCTAATATACCCCTATCCCCCATCTGTTTCCCACCCCCCTAGTTAGCGTCTTACTACTTACTACCTGTAGCCCTTTATGCCCATCTCTATCTAGTATCATAATATAAAATCTGATCTCCCATATCCATTATATATAAGTATATAGCGTTTGTTCTATCTGTCTGTAAATTCGTTCTGTATAAGCGTAAGCTGTTTCTCTTTTGTTAACCTGTTGGAATTCCGCGCTATTGAAACATTGTTTTATACCGTTATTATCTTCACACTCAAGTAAAGCGCTCTGATACACCTGAAAGAAACACGTTAGTTAGATTCCTTACCTTAGAATAACCCCCAGGCGTCAGACTGGATCCGGAAAATTTTGCGTAGCAGTACCCTTGCGCGTCGGTAGGTGTCGTCTGCGGCGCCGCGTCCGTCGTTGGCGCCGCGTCCGTCGTTGGCGCCGGGATGACGTCGTCTGAATACTTAGACGCCACCCTCGCACGCTGATGTCAGGTCTTCTTTTTTTCCGCGCCAGCTAAGCGCAGGTACGGAGAAAGCAGTACCGTAGTCATTTTTTGACTAAACTTCTTGATCTCTTCTCGAGTCTTAACGACTCTCGGTGCCGGTAGGAAATGCCCGGGTTCAAGCCCTGTACCGACTGCAACTGACTGATGTCGGTTACCGATCCCCACCGCCGGTGCCTGTATTGCCTTGGGGCCGACCACGACGACCGGTCGTGCCCCGACTGCCGTGCCTTGATGTCGAAGGCTAGGTGGGAGCGGTCCCGCAAACTCCTCGAGCTCCGGCAGTAGGACCCGCGCCGCTCAAGGTCCCGGTCCAGGTAGGGGTCGAGGGACCGGTCGCGGGGCGACAGTCATCGAAGCTCGACGAGTCGACACCATTCGTCGGGCTCCAAGTCCTCAGGTAAGAGGCACAAGAAGTCGAAGAGACGCCACTGCTCTTCTGACTCCCCCCTGACGCTCGCGCGACGCGGCCGGGGGTTCGGGCGACACGGGCTCCGCGGCTCCGCCGGTTCGGGCGACACGGGCTCCGCCGGAGCCGCAGACAGCTCTATACCCGCCGGTCCCTGGGCTGAAAGCGACGCCGGAGGAGATCGAGGCCTTCCTCATGGCCATGAGGTCCATCTCTCCTCCGTCGGGTCTCGCGGTGCCTCTGGGCCCCGACTGGGAGTTCAAGCGGACCGGGTGCTCCGGCCCCGGCGCGGTCGGGTGCTTCGGCCCCGGTGCCGTCGGCGACTTCTGTCCCGACGCCGCAGGCTCCCGCTGGATCCAGTTCCAGGTCGCCGCTGGTTGACCTCGCGACCCCGCCGGCGTCCACCCCCAGGGTTGCGCCCCCGGCGCCGTCGCTGATCCCTCTCTAGGTCCGGATCTGGCGTTGGACCGGCATAGACCGACGCTGCGTTCGGCGCCGACTCCATCCTTTGACCCTGAGTTTCAGGAGATGGAGGATGAAGGAGATTGGGAGGGGTCTGAGAACCCTCTGACACGTGAGTGTCAGTCCTTACAGGACTGGACAGAGGAGCTAGGGGAGGCCAGTGGTCTTGATACCTCCCCTGACACTGGCTTTGTCTCCCCTCCTACCGTGGCTACGGAGGAGGGGGCTGCTTATAGTGTGGTGCTGACGCGGGCAGCCAAGGCCTTAGCGCTTACGCTCCCCGTCGCTACTGTGAGGTCTAACATCCTCACTGAGGTCCGTAAACCACAGACTGGTGCTCCGGAGCCTTTACTGACTTTTAATGAGGCTCTCATGGACGTCCTGTTGGGCACCTGGTCCAGGCTCGCTACAGGCCCCCCTGTAGATAAGAACGTAGCCAGGCGCCACCGCCCAGCTCCGGGCGACCCTAGCTTCCTGTCCAGTCACCCCACCCCTGAGAGCCTGGTTATCCAGGCCTCTACTTCCCAATCCGCATTCCTGACTGCACCGCCAGATCAGGAATCCAAAAGGTATGAACAGTTTGGTAAGAAACTGTTTTCATCCCTCAGCTGTGGGTTGTGGTCAGTAAACACCGCTTGCCTTTTGGGCCGTTATACCCACTCTCTGTGGGATACCGTTGAGGCCGTGCTGCCAGAGTGTCCAGAGGGGGCCCGGGCAAAACTCGCTCAAGCCCTCGCGGAGGGACGAGACGCAGCTCGGCATTCTATACGATGTGGGCTGGATATCACGGGCTCGCTGGGCAGGGCGATGTCAACGACGGTGGCCGTTTGCCGCCACGCCTGGCTGAGGTCCGCCAACTTTTCGGCCGATGTCCAGAACATTCTCATGGACATGCCGTTTGATGGCAGCCACCTCTTTGGTGGCAAGGCAGATCGTGCGCTTGAACGTTTCAAGGACTCCAGGGCTACGGCCAAGTCCTTGGGCCTCTCGGGCAGCGTCAGCAGTAGTCTGCCTTTCGCTGCCAAGGAAGGGGTGCCCTTCACGTCCTGCCAGCCACGGGCCGCAGTCTAACATCCACCGTGGCGGCAGATGTGGTAACCGCCGTGGCGGTGCCAGGGGACAACGGCGGGCCAGCCCACATCCACTCCCGCAGCATCCGCCTCAAAGCCCTCCTAGTCCGTGCTTTCAGGCCCATTTAACGACAGTGGGGGGCTGGGTCCGCCATCACCTCCTTCACTGGCGTAGCATCACTTCGGACAGGTGGGTGCTGCAAATCGTCCGATGGGGCTAATCCCTCCCCTTCGAGGCGACCCCTCCAGCCATGCCACCGCAGTACCACCGCGTGTCAGGGATCACTTGCAACTTCTGCAAGAAGAAGTGTCTGCCCTCTTGGCCAAGGGGTTCATCGAGCGCGTACCTGGGCCAGAAGTAGGGTGTGGTTGCTATTCCCACTACTTTCTGGTTCCCAAGAAGGGCAAAGGGGGCCTACACCCTATCTTGGACCTATGGAACGTCAACGGCTTCCTCCGGAAGGAGAAGTTCAAGATGCTGACTCTGGCTCAGGTCTTAGCTGCCCTGGACCCCGGAGACTGGATGGTAGCGTTGGACTTGCAGGACGCGTATTTCCACATCCCCGTCCTGCCGGCCCACCGGCGTAACCTGCAGTTCATGGTAGGCCACGAGCACTTCCAGTTCACCGTGCTCCCCTTTGGCCTTATCAGCGCCCCACGGGTGTTCACAAAAGTGATGGCGGTGGTCGCAGCTCATCTGCGCAGGTTAGGGGTGTCAGTCTTCCCCTACCTCGACGACTGGTTGTTGAAGGCAGGCTCGCCCCAGACAGTCGTCAGCCACCTTCAGACTACGGCCGACCTCCTGCACTTGCTGGGGTTTTCCATCAATGTGCCGAAATCACACCTGTGTCCCTCTCAAAGGCTCCTCTTTATCGGAGCGGTTCTGGATTCGGCGCAGTTTCAGGTTTATCCTCTCTAACAGCGGGTCCGGGATATTCAGGCTCCGATTCCGATCTTTCACCCTTTATCCCGGGTCTCGGTCAGGTTGACGCTGCGGCTTCTGGGGCTGATGGACTCCTGCATCCTTCTGGTGCCTCACGCCAGGTGGCGGATGGGGGCTCTGCAGTGGGACCTGAAGTTTCAGTGGGCCCAGCATCAGGGCAACCTGTCCGACCATGTCCGGATCTCGGAGGGCACTGCGAGACAGTTGCAGTGGTGGCTCACGGACCGCGATTGGGTCAGTGTCAGATCCCGCTCCCTTCCCCAACCGGAGCATGTTGTTGTGACAGATGCGTCCCTCCTGGGCTGGGGCGCCACATAGGAGAGGCGGAGATCAGAGGCCTCTGTTCTCCGGCGGAGTCCCGGCTCCACATCAACCTTCTGGAGCTGCGGGCAATCAGGCTTGTACTGAAGGCATTCTTTCCCTCTGTCCGGGGAAGTGTAGTGCAGGTGTTCACGGACAACACCACTGCCATGTGGTATTCCAACAAACAGGGCGGGGTGGGGTCGTGGACCCTATGCCAGAAGGTTCTGCGCCTCTGGCAGTGGCTGGAACATCAGGGCGTGACCTTGGTGGTTCAACACCTGGCAGGTTCCCTGAAACGCCAGGCCGGACGAACTCAGCCGTCGGTGCATGATGGATCACGAATGGCGTCTGAACTCGGACGTGGTGCAAGGCCTCTTTCAGAGATGGGGAGAGCCTTGGTTAGATCTATTCGCCACAGAAGAGAACGCGCAATGTCATCAGTTCAGCGCGTTTGAATTTCCAAGGCGGCACTCGCTCGGAGACGCTTTTCGTCGCGAGTGGAAATGCGGTCTGTTATACGCCTTTCCGCCTATACAACTTCTGCCCAGAGTGCTGAAGAAGATCAGGCGCGACCGGGACCAAGTCATCCTTGTGGCTCCGGACTGGGCACAAAGATACTGGTATCCCGAGCTACTCAGTATGTCAGTCGATCGCCCGATTCGTCTGCCTCTTCAGGAGGACCTTCTGTCGCAGCAGCAGGGGACGGTCCTCCACCCGAACCTGTCCAGTCTCCACCTCCATGCATGGAGATTGAGCAGCGACAGTTGAGGCCATTTGACTTGCCTCCTGAAGTCTGCGATGTCAATCTGGCAGCCAGGCGTCCCTCCACAAAATCGGTATACGCCTGCAGGTGGAACAAATTTGTGGCATGGTGCACGGCAAAGGCTGTGGATCCCCTCTCTTCCCCTCTTTCTGAGGTTCTCCTCTTCCTTCTTTCTCTTGCCCAGCAGGACTCTGCTCTGGGCACTATTAAGGGCTACCTCTCTGCCATTTCCGCCTTCTTAAGGCTACCTGATCAGCCCTCTTTGTTCAAGTCAATAGGTTCCTTAAGGGCATCACTCATCTGTTTCCTCCTGTTCCTTTCGTAATGCCGCAGTGGGACTTGATCCTTGTTCTAACTTATCTGATGTGTGCTCCTTTTGAGCCACTTCATAACTGTCCTCTTCGTCTTCTCACTCTTAAGACTGCATTCCTGGTTGCCATTACCTCTGCCAGAAGAGCGAGTGAGCTCCAGGCCCTTTCTTCACAACCTCCCTTCCTTTATGTCCATCCGGACAAAGTTGTGTTGCGGATGCGACCCTCTTTCCTGCCCAAGGTAGTCACAGCCTTCCACATCGGGCAGTCCATCACCTTGGCCACCTTCTTTCTGCCTCCGCATCCCTCGAAAGAGGAAGAGAGGCTCCACTGTTTGGACCCAAAACGTGCGCTCTCATTCTATCTGGATCGCACACGCCAGTTCCGGGTGGATGAGCAACTCTTTGTTGGTTACGTGGGCGCTAAGAAGGGACAGGCGGTGCACAAACGAACCATCTCTTGGTGGGTCGTCTTGTGCATCAAGATTTGCTACTCTTTGGCGAGGAAGGAGCCTCCTGTTGAGCTAAGGGCCCATTCCACTCGGGCCACGGCGGCTACTATTGCCCTGGGCCGGGGAGTCCCCTTGCAGGATATCTGTCAGGCAGCTACGTGGGCCTCGCTGCTCACGTTCGCAAGACGCTACTGCCTGGACAGCCAAGTCCGGTGAGATGGTTTCTTTGGCCGTTCTGTTCTCCTGGACTTTCTGGGGTGATCTTGGTTTGCAGATCCACCACCGTGGATGGTATTGCTGGGGTATCTATTCTAAGGTGAGGAATCTAACTATTGTGTTTCTTTCCGATGAACAAGTTACCTTCAGTAACTATATATCTGTAAGAAACATTAGTTAGATTCCTTACCGCCCCACCCATCCTCCCCGTTCTGCGAACCGATATCTAGGGTTAAGGTCATCCCTTTCAGGGCCCTAGTTTCATGGCACCAGTGTCTGGTTTTTATCATGGCTCTGCGTTTCTGGTGCGGAAAAGCTGTTTATAAGAACTGATCTCAGCGCGCGAGGGCGGCGTCTAAGTACTCCGACGTCATCCCGGCACTGACGACGGACGCGGAACCGCAGACGACGCCTACCGACGTGCAAGGGTACTGCTAAGCAACATTTTACGGATCCAGTCTGACACCTAGGGCTTATTCTAAGGTAAGCAATCTAACTAACTAATGTTTCTTACAGATATATCCTTACCACAGGTAAGTAACTTGTTCTTCCGGGTCTAGCCATAGCTATATAAAACCTTTAAAATAAAATAAATAAATTGATTAGGCCTGGTGCTGCTGCTTGCCCTCAACCGCTCAATGTCGTCGGGCTGATTTGAACGATGACTCGTGAGGTGCGACCCGCGGGTGTGCTGGGGCATGCCAATCTGAAAAAAATCTGCGCACGCTGCCTGCTGCCGCACAGCCTCTACCCCCGCAGAATCAGTCTAGCCCAATCAGTGTCCCGCCCACCAGCAACACTGAAGTAAGGGCTGCCATCAACATATTATATGAATGTCCTCTTGGCTCAGGCTCAGTCTCACAGCCGCAACACTCTTCACCAGGGAGGACGAGAACAACACTCTGTGCCGAGTCCAGTAGTGAGATAAATATATCAATATCATCACTGCAATATGTGAAGTGCAGCAGATGCGTGTAGACATGGCCCTGATAAGTAAGTGCCGGTGCTAAGCATCGGAAAGCTCTGGCACAAATTAAGCACTGGATGGGAGCCTGGCGGTTTTAAAGGCACGGTGCCAGTTTTTAGATCTCGCCTGGCGTTAGCGGCGTGCATGCGCTGCTCTCGCCATGCGAGAACCTCTTGGAATCAATGCGGCTTCCGGAGGGGACTTGAAGCCCCGCTCCTTCTTTCCATTGGCTTGCGTTATGGCTTATGCTAAACGCTGCCTTTCTATTGTGAAGGAGGCTTTTTAATCCCTCCTTGTTGCCGCTCTGTCCGCTTTTAGCCCCGCCCACCAGGAATGGATCTTTTACTGACGGCGTGACACTCTGACCTCCATTACTCCGTGTAGGCACTTTGTTTTTTCAGTACGGAGAAAACTTGTTTTAAATGAATTGTGCTTGTTCTAAATTCTTTGGACTAACATGAGGTCGAGGAGAGCTAAAGCTGTTTCTAGCCCCGAAAACAGAAGGGCAGTGCAAAAAAAACAAAACGAAGATAAGGCATTTGCATTATCAACACGGTTTACCACATTTACTACATTCCCTGACGCATCCTGGAGATACCTGGTAGGCTATTTGGCACTCAGGGACCCTCCGTATTGAAAGCGTCTTAATTCCCCAACTTAAAACGCGCCACAGGTGTGTTTGCACAGAGGTGAATGAACGGGGCGTGGCGTGAGGTGACTTGTCTGCAAATACGCCCTGTGATGCGTTTTAAGTTAGAGAATTAATTCCTCCTCAGTCCTGTGGGTCCCTGCAGGCCAACTAGCCCACGAGATACCTACAGTATGCGCCAGAGGGCTGCGTTGCAGAGAGGTGTTCTGAGGCCACGCCCCTTTTTACAACACTCTGCAACGCAGCTTCCTGGCGCTTATTGAAGGTACCTGGTGGGCTAGTTGGCCCCCAGGGAACCTCAGGATTGGCAAGGAAGTAATTCCCCAACTTAAACCGTGCCACAGGGTGTGTTTGCACACATGTGAACTCAGGCCCCGCCCCCTCCCTTCAACACTGTGCAAACGCGTCCTGTGGCGTGTTTTAAGTTGGGGAATTAGCTCCCCCTGAATACTGAGGGTCCCTGGGGTGCAAGTAGCCCACCAGCTACCTCCAGTAAGCGCCACAGAACTGCGTTGCAGAGGTGTAAAAAGGGTCGTGGCCTCAGAACACCACTGCAACGCATCCCCCTGGCGCATACTGGAGGTTCCTGGTGGGCTAGTTGGCCCCCAGGGACCCCCAGTATTCAAGGGGAGTTTGTTCCCCCTGCTAACACGCCAGGGGGCGTGTTGCAGAATGATGCTGGTAGGGGGCGCGGCCTCCGGCACGATGCGGTCTTTTTTCTTTTCTTTTTTTTTTAAGAAGGGCCGTGTGGCCCTCCTTGTTTTCCTATAATTTTGCCCTGGGGACTCCATCCCCCAGGGCCTGACAACTTTTTTTTTTTTTTTTTAAATCATTTTTGAAGGGGGTCGCGTGGCCCACCTCCCAAGGCCATAATTGGGCCCGGGGACGCCTGGCCTTTTTTTCAATTTTATTTTAATTTTAGGAGGAGGGCTGCTTTGCCCCCCTTCCGGGCGGCCTTTTTAAAAAAAAAAAAAAAAATGTTTTCATATTTGAGGGGGCCGTGTGGCCCCCCTCCCGGGCCACTTCTCGCCCCGGGAACCCCATCCCCTGGGGCTGGCCCTCTACCTTGGGGACCGTGGGGGGAGCCCCAATCCCCCCACAGTGCCGCCGGCTCCCCGCCTTCTGTGGGAGCCGGCATTGCTTTTCCACATGGGGAGCTGCGAAGATGCAGCTCCCCATGTGGAAAAGCAATAGTCTTTGGTATTTGGAAGAGAGAGCAAGTTTCCTGCTCTCTCTTCAAAATACCAATGCAGTTTGCTATGGTAGGGTGGGAGCCGCGAGGCTCCCGCTCCGCCCTGCCATAGCAAACAGCAGTGTCTCAGGGGTGGGCACCCAGGGACACTGTAGGAGCCGGCCCTGGGGGGTGGTGGTCCCTAGGGCCATCAAGGGCTCCAGGAGGGGGGCCGCGTGGCCCCGCTCCCACCATTTCTAAAGTCCCGGGGGGTGGTGGTCCCCGGGGCTGGGGGGCCCGTCACGGACTCCTCTATTTTGAATATTGGAGCCCCGGGGAGGTGGCGGTCCCCGGGGCGTGTGGGGGGGGCTTGAGCCCCCCCCATACAGGTTCATTTTATTTAAAAAAAAAAGATGGCTTCCAACACTTCCTTATTTGTAGTGTTAGCAGAAAATTGTGGCAAGGTCCCTACATGAGTCACAGGAGTGATCTCTTCTAGCACCGCGTACCTAGATGTTCTAAACAATACCAATCACACAGTTTTTTTATGGCCTACGGTGATGTATATAAGGATTCAAATTTCACCAAAATACAAACACTCAATAATGTCCACTAGCTGTATATGTCATATGCATATTGATACCTTGAGATTATAACAACTGATACAGACCACAATCAAAATAATTAATACATAAACAATCAAAAAGAGAAAAAGAACTTGGGAGATATGTTGTGCAAGTTGGTACAAAATTTATTTAGACATGTTATCGATTTTGTTAAAGTCACTCGTTAATACATCACTTAATATAAGTACATTCATAAAACACTTTATAAAAACATCAAAAAAAGAACACAATCGTTAAAAATGTTCATCAGAACAGGGGTCGACGCAGCGTTTCGGTTGTGGGTTTGAATAAAAACCTTCTTCAGGACCAGTTCTACAAAGAAACAGACAGTAAATATTTTATCTGTGCATGATATCTCTTTTGTACAAATCAGCACCAACAACATCTTTGTCCCATTATATACATTTTTCTACTTCCTAATGGACATTTTAGACTACACATCATCAACTACGCAGGTTATACTATTGGTATTGTTAAGAAACATCATTTTAGGGTACACTCTACATAGTAGCTCTGATAGCTACTTGGGGTTTATCAATCTGTATGGGGTACATACAACCAAATTTGATGGTTACCTGAGGGTATTAAAATTCCAAGTCAGAGGAATTTTAATACCCTCAGGTAACCATCAAATTTGGTTGTATGTACCCCATACAGATTGATAAACCCCAAGTAGCTATCAGAGCTACTATGTAGAGTGTACCCTAAAATGATGTTTCTTAACAATACCAATAGTATAACCTGCGTAGTTGATGATGTGTAGTCTAAAATGTCCATTAGGAAGTAGAAAAATGTATATAATGGGACAAAGATGTTGTTGGTGCTGATTTGTACAAAAGAGATATCATGCACAGATAAAATATTTACTGTCTGTTTCTTTGTAGAACTGGTCCTGAAGAAGGTTTTTATTCAAACACACAACCGAAACGCTGCGTCGACCCCTGTTCTGATGAACATTTTTAACGATTGTGTTCTTTTTTTGATGTTTTTATAAAGTGTTTTATGAATGTACTTATATTAAGTGATGTATTAACGAGTGACTTTAACAAAATCGATAACATGTCTAAATAAATTTTGTACCAACTTGCACAACATATCTCCCAAGTTCTTTTTCTCTTTTTGATTGTTTATGTATTAATTATTTTGATTGTGGTCTGTATCAGTTGTTATAATCTCAAGGTATCAATATGCATATGACATATACAGCTAGTGGACATTATTGAGTGTTTGTATTTTGGTGAAATTTGAATCCTTATATACATCACCGTAGGC
Source organism: Lissotriton helveticus (assembly GCF_964261635.1). Taxonomy (NCBI): domain Eukaryota; kingdom Metazoa; phylum Chordata; class Amphibia; order Caudata; family Salamandridae; genus Lissotriton; species Lissotriton helveticus. The sequence continues at coordinate 144,546,184 of NC_136060.1, read as the reverse complement.
CATAAAAAAACTGTGTGATTGGTATTGTTTAGAACATCTAGGTACGCGGTGCTAGAAGAGATCACTCCTGTGACTCATGTAGGGACCTTGCCACAATTTTCTGCTTACTCTCCCCCTGGTCCCAGACCTTAAACAATTGGGGGCCTCTTTTATCTTTTGATTATTTGTAGTGTTGACAGCCAATTAGAATACAGCTCGTGCACGGCAGAGTGCGCTTAGGATATGCGGATCCTGCGCGGCCATATATATATATACATTTAAATGTCATTTTCTCAGGAACTACTGAACGGATTTACACCATTTAAGCAAAAAGCACGAGTCTGAACTGAGGACTACCTCTTTGCCACATTTAGTGTAATTCCGTTCAGCAGTTCGGGCTGTAGCTGCGTCAAAAGGTCCCTATGGAAAATTGGATGGGGAAAACACGTTTTGGGACCCCCCCTTTTTTCCTGGCCCCCGCTTGACGAATCACCCCAAGACTTTCAGGATAGGAGCGGACCGGAGCTTTTAAATAGTTTTGAAAATTTTGTGAAGATTCGTCAACCAGCGCCAAAGTTATTCCAAATAGAAAGTTGCGGATTTCCTATGGAAAATAGGTCCTAACTATATCTACCGACTGGCGACTGCCAGTAGGATATATATATATATATATAGCAGCTGCTCGAAAAGGACCTCGTGAGAAAATCCGCCAAATGGCAACAAGAGCAGCGGCTGCCGCCAGGGACTGTTCCCAGGTATGGACTCGAGCAAACTTGAAAATGGTTTGCAAGGGAATCGCGGCTAATAAAGAAAATCGGCAAAATTCAACATCGCCCACTGAAGGGATATTACTGTGAGGTTGCTTTGACTACAGGTACCAGAAGGCTCGCTATTGAAAGACATTGCCACACCCACTGGAGGGTAACTATGGAGACTTAAATGAGCAGTTACTTGGCACCTGGAAACTCAATTGCAGCTTTGTGGTGTTGGCCGTGCTCCTCCTCTGATGAAAGCCTAAGTGAGGCTGAAATGCATGAGGACAATTGGAGCGTAAAAAGAAATGAAATAAAGGCTGTTAACTTACCGCGATGTGTGCGGCTCACTTCTTTCCTTTAGGAGAGGTTTTGTGATTTATGACGGTCTGGTCCGACCGTGGAGCAACGCACCACCAGTTAATGAGCGCCGCAGCCGCTCGAAAAGGACCTCGTGAGAAAATCCGCCGAATGGCAACAAGAGCAGCGGCTGCCGCCAGGGTCTGTTCCCAGGTATGGACTCGAGCAAACTTGAAAATGGTTTGCAAGGGAATCGCGGCTAATAAAGAAAATCCGCAAAATTCAACATCGCCCACTAAAGGGATATTACTGTGAGGTTGCTTTGACTACAGGTACCAGAAGGCTCGCTATTGAAAGACATTGCCTCACTCACTGGAGGGTAACTATGGAGACTTAAATGAGCAGTTACTTGGCACCTGGAAACTCAGTTGCAGCTTCGTGATGTTGGCCGTGCTCCTCCTCCTCTGATGAAAGCCTAAGTGAGGCTGAAATGCATAAGGACATTTGGAGCGTAAAAATAAATGAAATAAAGGCTGTCAACTTACCGCGATGTGTGCGGCTCACTTCTTTCCTTTAGGAGAGGTTTTGATATATATATATATATATATAAGACTATTCAGTGCTTATGACTTTGAAGAGTATACCCCTGGAAAAGAACTAGGATTACAGGTAAGTAACTTATCCTTATATGCACATCTCTGAAATGGTGGGTACCCGCTTATGAATTAGAGGACATTTTTCAAAATGGCTTGTATTTTTACACTTTGTCTTACATTTGGAAGGCAGAAATGCAAAGAAAGTCAATTGACAGTAACACTTGTTTTTCTATTCTGTTTTCCCCTAAGTTTCCCGATAAAAATTGGACCTCACTTGTGTGAGTAGGGCTAGTGCCTGCGACAGGAAACTGCCCAAAACGCACAGAAAGCGTACCCTTTTTTTGCAACGTGCCTAGCTGTGAATTTTGGGACCGTAGATTAGCCTGCACCTAGGGAAACCTAGCAAACTTGTACATTTCTGAAAACTCGACACCCAGGGAAATCCAGGATGGGGTGCCTTGTGTGCCTCTCACCAGGCTCTAATACCCAGAATCCCTTGCAAATCTCAAACTTTGTAAAACAAACCAAAGGAAAAAAAACACATTTTCCTCACATTTCTGTGATGGAAAGTTCTGGAATGTACTTTAAGGCGCAAACTTTCACCGTCCCAGCATTCCTCCAAGTCTCTCTTTGATCTTCCAATGATGGTACTCCTCTATTTGTTTATTTATTCTGGAAACAGTGCCATTCCGTGCCTATCCTCTGTATTTGTGCATCCTAGATATTCAGGCGAGGATTCCAGTATTTCGGCCTCTATCCTGGATTTCAGGGAGGCTGACTCTGAGGCTGCTGGACCTCATGTCCTCTAGCATTGTTCCAGTTCTTGTACAATACACCGGATGGCAGATGCAGGCTCTGCACTGGGATCAGGAGAATCCTTCGACTATGTCCAAATAAGAGCAGACCCCTCTCCCTTCCCCACCAAGAGTTCACAGTGGGGACAGATGCATCATTTCTAGGTTGGGGCAGCCATCTGGGAGAGTTGGAGATCAGAGAACTCTGCTCCCTGGGGAATCTTAGCTCCATATCAAATTGTTGCAGTTAGGTTCTATCCGCTTGTCATTGAAAGCCTTCCTTCCATCCATCAAAGGAAGGGCTAGTTGAGTTTTTCACGTCAACACCTTTGCCATGTGGCATTGCAACAAACCGGGCAGGTTGGACCCTGTGCTACGAGACTCAGCATCTCCAGACATGGCTGGAACATCAGGACACTGCCATAGTCATACAACACCTAGCTGGATCTCTGAACGCCAGGACGAACTAACTCAACTGTCGATGCCTCACAGATCACGAATGGCATCTCCCTTCTGGAGGTGGTGCACGAGAATGGGGAGAACCTTGCCTTGATCTAGTCACCACTGCTGACAACATGTAATGTCAGTGCTTTTACTCTAGTTTCCAAAGCTGCTATCGCTCGGAGATGAGTTCGCTTAGGGTGGAACCTGGGACCCAACACTCCTTTCCATTGACACCTTTTCTGCCCAGTGTTCTCATGAAGATCAGGACCAATCTGGCCCAGCAGAGACGCTAAGAATGGCATTGGACCAAGGGAAGAAGGCGTCTTGATTTTACTCGACCTATCGGCGGCCTTCGATACGGTCGCACATTCAATCTTGATTGACCGCTTGGAAAACGCAGGCATAGGAGGAATGGTGCTGGCATGGCTCACTAATATCCTTTCTCAGAGACGTCAGGTAATAGTACTAGGTGACTATAAATCTGAGGAAAAGATCATCAGCTCAGGGGTCCCACAGGGCGCTAGTTTGAGTCCTGTTCTTTTTAATCTTTATATGGTCCCCTTGATTGAGCTGATTGCGTCCTATCAGATTGAAGTCCTATCGTACGCTGACGATACCCAGCTGATTCTAGTGCTGGATAGGGAGCTGCCTGGGGCTGAAGAAAATCTGATGAACTGTCTAAAGGCTACATTTGAGTGGATGACTAACAATCACCTCAAGTGTAACTCGGGGAAGACAGAAATAATATCTTTTGGACCCCAAAATCTGTTCTCCCCACACAATGGTGGCCCGAGGATGCAGAAGCTCCTCCTAATACTATTGTTTCCGCGCGAAATCTTGGGATTAAATTCGACGACCAACTTTCATTCAAACAGCAAGCGGTGGGCGTAGCTGGCTCATGTTTTCAGATCATCAAATCATTGAGGAAGTTTTTTGATCTTCTTCCTCTGGCAGCCAGAAAGACTGTGGCAGTAGCCCTTATAACATCTAGACTGGACTACTGCAACAGTCTTTATGCAGGCACCAATAAAGCAGTGCTGCACAGGCTGCAGATGGTCCAGCATGCTGCTGCTCGCCTGGTACTCCGCTGGCCGAGAAGGTCATCTGCCTCGGCGGCGCTCAAGATCTTACACTGGCTGCCCATTCACAAGCGCGTTTTATTCAAGATTCTTGTTATCACCTTCAGAGCCTTTCAGTTTCAAGGCCCCAGGTATCTTCTGAATGGCTTTAAACGCTATGTGCCAGCACGCTGCTTGAGGTCCGCCAATCAAAATCTTTTGGTGATCCCCAGATTTAGATTGGCCACCAAAGGGGGAAAATCACTTTTTGTGCTAGGATCAAGAGCTTGGAATAAATTGCCAGCTCAGCTTTGGCGTATAGTCAAGGAGAGTGATTCTAGGAAATCTCTGAAGACATGGATCTTCTCACTCTCCGATGCGGCCTGCAGAGCATTAGTGTAAAGCTTGTATTGCGTAAAACTGCCTTTTGTCCACCAACCTATTCCAGCGGGGTTGGGTGCTTAGCGCCAAGATGCTCCTTGGAGCGATAGTAGCGCTATATAAATGTGTGCTTACATTACATTACAAATCATTCTAGTGGCTCCGGATTGGGCACGAAGAGTATGGTATCCAGAGCTCCTGAGCATGAGCATCTGCCCACATGAACTTGCGCATGTTCCACCTTCATGTATGGAGATTGAGCAACAGTTGAGGGATTTCGATCTTCCTTCTGAAATTTGTGATGTCATCTTGCCAGCAAGGCGTCCTTCCACTAAACCTGCCTATGCCTTCTGTTTGGAAAAGTTTGTGATTTGGTGTGCCTCATGCCAAGTGGACCCCCTTTCGGCACCTCTTGCAGAGGACATGTTTATTCCTTCTTTAGCCTGACAAGGTCTTGCTCTGGACACCTAAAGGTTATTTGACAGTCATTTCATGTTTCTTGCCGCTGCCGGATCAACCCTCTTTTTGTCACCGGTTGTGACTAGGTTCTTGACGGGTTTACAACACTTGCTCCCACCTACTCTTTTTTTATTACCCCAATGGGACTTCAATTTGGTACTTACGTTTCTCATGTGTTCTCCTTTAAACCACTGCATCGCTGCCCTTTGCAATATTGACTCGAAAAACAGTTCCTGGAGGCTACTACATTGATCAAGAGGGTCAATGAGCTTCAGGCTCGTTGGCCCACCCTCCACACACCAGCACCTTACCTGACAAACTGGTCTTTTGGAAATGTGCTTCTTTCTTCCGAAGGCGATCTCCCCCCTTTTACATTGGCCAGAGCATCATTCTGCCAGCGTTATATGCTCCGCCTTATCTATCCGAGGAGGAGGAGAGGCTTCCATCGTTTGAACCCTAAAAGTGCTTTGTCATTCTCTCTTGATTGCATCAAAAGATCGAGTGAACTATAACCTCTTAATTCACTGGAGCAAAGGCTGTGCAGAAATGATTCATCTCCAGATGGATAGTTCTGCTGATCATTGGTGAAGAAGCAACACTCTGAGGGCTTTTGGACACACTCCAACAGGGCCAAAGCCGCCATTACTGCATTAGCTCACAGGGTACCTGCCCTGGACATCGACCAGGCTGCCACATGGACATCCCTCCATATGTTCATGAGGAACGACTGCTTGGACTGTTATGTCCGTTGGGATGGGTATTTCGCCCGTTCGGTCCGCCAGCACAATTTGGTCTAAGCCAGTTTGCATACCCACCTCCGGAGAGTATTGCTTGAGTGTCTATTGAGGTGATGGATCGGTGGCTAGATGTTTCTATCGGAAGAAAAAGTTACTTAGCTTAGGTAACGCTTTTTCTAGTAGAGACTCTATCTAACTGCAGTTTCCTCACCAACCCTCCCATCTTCCTTGCTCTGGGAACTGGCTCTTTACCCAGACAATCCCTTTAGACACCATATACTGGTCTAAACAGTAACATTTGTTTTTATGCAACTCTGCATTTTTGGGCCAGAATTTGTCACAAAAGAAGCTGGGGTGGCGCCTCTATTTGGGCACTGCGACGAGATGTTCGGTGCAGACGACACCGATGCGAGGCTGAACAACGCTACACTACTTACTGGCGAGCAGAGATGCTGCATAATATTTTCCAGATCCAGTCTGACACCTTGGTATGGTTCTAAGGTTAGGAATCTGCTGTTAGGCTACCAGAAAAAGCATTACCGAAGGTAAGTAACTAAGTAGTTAGTCAATGCATAAATTGAATTAGCAAGCCAAGGTCTGTATCCAAATAAAAGCCCAAAAGGTCACTGGACAATGTTTTATAGCTAAAAGTAAGCAGAACAAAAAGTTGTCTGTTCTCCAAAAAGCACACCTTTTATTATGTTTCTGTAACAGAAGGCACACGCAGTCATAGCATGATATTACGTTTAAGATTAGAACTGTTTAATTAATGACCACCAATAAATCTAATATTGGGACAGCACCACAAGAAACTTACTTCCTAAAAAATCCTGTTGGTTAAAGAATGCACATATTTAATTAAGTAGATGAAATCACATATTATGAAACACAAAAATAGCTTGTTCTACTACCGGCAGAGGCCTTGAACAGTTAACAGAAGCACATCCATGAGCAGAATAAGGTATTATACATTTGGATACACCAATACCATCGCTGAGGCTGCACTTTCATTGATTTCCTGAAAGGGAGAAAGACACATGCACGCGGAAAGCTCATACACCTAAGATATACTTCACTTACCTACAGCATTGCATGAATAATTGTCAGTGCAGCCTGGTGTGGCCTAGTTGTGCTAACTGAAGCATGCCTATGTTCATAATTATTTTCTAGGAAATTAAAACTTGCCTACATTTTCTCAAAGGTTCCCTGGGGCCTTCATGTTCTGTTTGTAACTATGAATAGCTGGGTGCTTTGTTAATATGGAAAGAGTTTGTGCTAATATGAAAAACAATGCATTCATTTATAAGAATGATATTGCGTCTTTATTAATAAGTTGGCCTGTGAAAACCACATCAACCCCGACCTGCAAATACGTAGTCAGGCAAGTACCAATCTCCTCCGATGGTGGCTCCCAAATACCTTGAAAAAACAAGAGACATGAGGCGTTTTGGCAGAACAGCAACAGTTACTTTAATTAACCATAGCGGCAGGAAAAACTGGTACAGGCACAGGGTATGAGGACTGTTTCAATTTACAATCTATCCGTAGCAACCTTTTGTACAGTACATTGTAGGTAATCCGGTGAGCCATATATTGTGAGGAATGCAAGTTGCTGCCTTTGGAGTCGTGAATTAATTGTCTAATGGAAAATACAGGTGGGCCTCGACCTTGCATGGACACAATGTGGCTTGTGGGTAATGTTCCTAGATGTCCATCATGGGGAGCGCATGATTGCTGTGTCCTGATTGGCTATATGTACCTAACTCATGTGGCGTCTTGATTTATGGTGTTCTAGGAGCACGCGTACCCCCTCAGCCAGGTGTGCGTTATTGGAGCCAATCTCCCTTGACCATTGTAGTCTCACTGCGCCTATCTGTGGGACTGATCTAAAATTTCCTGTTTGTGCATTTGTCTGCTGGTTACGGCCACCCCACCTTTGATCTATCAATCAATAAATTCTGGCCTAGGTCTCAGTACTTGCCTGACTAACTTCTGTAGTAGAATTTGGTGCTTGTATGAGCCAAAAACAGTCTAAAACAGGAGCCAAGCAACATGTGCAGAGTAAACTGTGGGCGGAGTCACTATACCTCGTGGCTCTCAGATTTGTAGCAGAAAAATAACTTGTAATTGTCCATGCCCAACACTAGATGGCAGGATCATGCTAAGCATATGAATCTATGGCACTACACGCTATGAATAGATGCTTACTGGGTAAGTAGCATATTTCTTCCCTCTGACCTACGGAAGAATTTCAATTTTGAGAATTTTTGACCCAGTATTTTGACACCAGTGGCCATTATTAGGACATGTTAAGGTTAAGATATAGGTATGCTCTGTTCCACTGATTTCCAGTCTATCCTGCTCATTATCACAAAAGGGATTTTCCATGAAGGTACTTGTGATGTAGTCTTCAATGCATGTTGCGATCCTGCCTTTTCAAAGCCAGATGTTCAGTGAATATTTGATGCAAATTTTCAACTACATTCCAGTGACATTGTGTCTTTGAATTTGCAGGCATTTGTGAATCTTCTCTTCTGGTACCAGTTCTACTGTGGTTTCTCGGGCACCTCGATGATGGACTTTTGGATGTTGATATTATTCAACCTCCTCTTCACTTCCGCTCCACCCGTTGTGTACGGCATTCTCGATAAAGATATTTCTGCAGAGACACTGAAGCAGCTACCAGAACTTTACAAAGCAGGCCAGAAATCAGAGGTAGAGTTACTTGAATCGTGTCGCCACATTCCTCTTCGTTGAATATCTCTTACGCAGAAAATCGTTCCTAACATATCAAGATCGGTTGTGTTTAAGTTTGTAACGGATTGTTGCAATTTAGTGGTAAAATGAGTGCAACTGTATTGCAAAAACTAATCAAATACAGACCCCTCTGTCTGCCATTAGTCACAAAAGCAAACTTATTTTCTTGTTTAAGAATGTTGGTGCTGTATTTCTCAATATCACATCCGGAATTCTATTTTTGGCACTAATTCCTTACCAAATAATTTTTTATTTAAAAAAAAATGTATCGTTTATCATAAGAAAGAAATGTGATGCTATACGTTAAATTAAACAAAAATAAGTGCTGCCTTATTGTACATCATATGGCTTACATTTCTGGTGGTCAGCGAGGCCCATATGTTGATGTTATGTTATGCAGATTTGTAGTTAAGCAAAAACACAATGTTCTTAAGGAACTCATTTATCCAAGCAATACAAGAGATGCAAACGAAGCTAATTTGCTTAGATTTAATCTCAGTCAAAAATATCCACTTATTTTCTTCCTAATTGGGTCACAGTACAGTTTATCTAAGAGTATCTATACAAACTAGTTTATGAGAATTCTGAAGCCCAACACAAAAATGAGTCAAGATAGTGCTTACTTCAGCCGAAGTAAGTGAAATGTATTCTGCAGTAACAGTCTATACCACAGATGTATTTCTTTTTACATGAAGAAATTGGAAAGTTTGCATTAGTTGCACATTAGGAGTGATTTGTGAGCCCCAGTAAAGTGACCATAGCCTATCTTGGTGAGAACTCTCTGAAAACATGTGAAAAAGTAGGGAAACATGTTATTGGTAAACATCAAAAGGACGAGCTATACACAATGGATAATGAATCATTCAGGCTCTCTCTTTTCTTTAGTGTAGACGACGCATCGAATTAGATGCCCTGTGACGTACTGGTAAGCCACAGTACACACATTGAGCTTAGCCCTTCTCACCACCACGCTGTATTTCAGTCACCCTAATTTAATTAATTTCCCTGCATTAGTCCCCAGAAACGCTGTCCTGAATAAACCCCATATCAAGAGGGTCGAAACGTTGTCAATACTAAACAAAAGAGAGAGCCTGAATGATTCATTATCCATTGTGTATAGCTTGTCCTTTGGATGTTTACCAATAACCTGTTTCCCTGCTTTTTCACATGTTTTCACGTAGTTCTCCCCAATTTAGTTTGTGGTCACTTCACTGGGGCTCTCAAATCACTCCTAATGTGCAACTAATGCAAACTTTCCAATTTCTTCATGTATAAAGAAATGCATGTGAACATTGTTTTTTTGCTTAAGTCCTAACCCAGCTCACTAGGACGTATTGGTCTCTCCTGTTTCTTTAAAATAATGCAGATTTGTTGCGCACACTATCACCTGAGAGGGTGTCTTGCCACTGAGCAGGTGTGAGTCTAGTCACACTAGGGCCTACTGGGACTACTCAAAGTCAGGTCTTCAGATTCTTGCGAAATTTAAGAACCGAGGAGGAGGCTCCTATGTGTTGCAGCAGACCGTTCCATGCTTTAGGAGCACTTCAATCCTGGAAAAATATCAATTATAAAGTCTCTATTAGACTCTATCGTCAAGAGCTAAAACTGCCACAAGCTAAATTTTATGAGGAGAAAATCAACCAGGCTCTGAACTCCCCAAAGGAACTCTTCAAAGTAGTCAAAAACTTGACTACCCCTCAAGCAAATAAAGGCTCCTTTAAGGTCACAACAGACAGATGCAACCAAATAGCTTCTTTTTTTCATAAGAAAGTGACAGACCTCTATGGTCTCTTTCAAATCGCCATCTATCCCGCACGCGAAGAGCCTGATGTGGATCCTGCCCAAACATGTACCTAGAGTCTGACACACTTTCCGGAGCTTGAGGAAGAAGCTACCCTAAAGCTGCTTAAGGCCATAAAATGAGGCTCCCGCTAGACTCCGCCCCTCTGCACGCCATCCTTAAGGTGACCGACATCATACTTCCCCCTCTAGTGAAGATTCTCTTTAAATCGCTCTTGAGTTCGGGTCGGTTCTGCTTACCTGGAAACATGCCAGAATAAAACCAATCGTAAAAAAATCCCACCTGGATGCCGATGTGTTTGGCAATCTAGGGCTCATATCGCTTCTCCCTCTCCTTGGCAAAATCCTTGAAAAGCACGTCAACCGGATGCTAATTAACTATCTGGAGGAGAACAAGTTACTTCATCCCCTGCAGATGGGTTTCCGCAAATTTCACAGTTTAGAGGCAGCGCTCCTGGTAGTCACAGAGGAACTCAAAGCCATTCTAGACAGCGGAGGGTCAGCCGTCATCATCTTGCTTGATCTCAGTGCGGCGTTTGAGACCGTTAATCATGCCATACTTAAATAAAGATTGAGGGAAGTAGGCATTCAGGACATTGCATTAGAATGGCTATGCTCCTTCCTGGACGAGCGGTCTCCAAGTTATGGAACAGGACTGTCTTTCGGATAGCCTGCCTATAAACTTTGAAGTACCACAGGGCACCGCCCTTAGCCCCACGTTATTCAATGTCCACGTAAGACAGCTTGCCACCATCATGCAGGAGTTCAGCATCCTGGGTGTATCGTATGCTGACGATACACAGTTGATTGTCTCCCTGCCCCAAGATCATAACCAGGGTAACATCTAATTGGGTCCCTGCCTGGACAAGCTGGTGTCAGATAGTTACTTAAAACTGAATGGCGAACAGACAAAGCTCATGATCCTAGGCAACAGGGACATTCCCAGGCCATTGAATAACTGGCCAGCCTGTATGGGTCCTCCACCAGTCTCTAAACAAGTGATAAAAAACCTAAGCATCTGGTTAGATAACTCTCTCTGTATGAACCAACAGGCAAACAAATTGTCTGGTATCTGCTTCGGACTTCTGAGAATGCTCAAAGCCCTCTGCATTGCCCATAGGGCAGTAAACAATAAAGGCAAAGAAAGACTCAGACTTCTGATCTCTGCGCACACCTCGACTAGGCTACCAAGGTCTTCCCACACTCACTTCCTGCATGCCACCAGAATAAATAGATCCAGATGGGTAGTCAGATCTTTCTCACATCTGGTTCCTAAGATGTGGACTGAGCTGCCTTCGGATCTAAGAAGTTAACAACATGACTTGGCTTATAGAAAGGGACTGAAAACCTGGCTGTTTTCTGGAAACAATTAGTTGGTTTTTCTCCCAATCACAGCTCTTATCGTCAGTGAGGGGAAGTCTCCAGGCAGCCATGCGCTGTAGAAATCCCCAAATCAAGAAGAAGGCTTGACCATTGGATCTGGTTTTTCATATGAGTGGGATTTGTGCAAGTAGGAGTCAGGGCGACCGGAGGTGTCTGGAAGGTTTTTGAAAGCAGATGCGAATGTTGAGGCATGCTTGTCCAGTGTTATATGTAGTGCCTTGAAAGTGTTGGTGAGGAGTTTAAATTGTGCTCGTTTGTGAGTCTGGAACTAGTGGAGCTCCTTCAGATGTGATCTGATGTGAGTGTGGCTTGGGAGGTGGAGATTGATTCTGGCCGTTGAGTTCTAAATAGTCTGCAGCCTTCTGGTGAGTTTTTTGTGGATCCCAGAATAGAGGTTGTTGTCATAGTCCAGCTTGCTTGTGACCGGGTCGTACATGGTGATTTTCCAGATGTTCATTGAGAGCCATTTGAAAATTGCTCTCAGCATCTTAGGCGATGGAAGTATGAGGTGAGTGGCATATTGACTTGGGCGGTCAACTTGAATTTTTTAATAATCCTGAGGTTCTTGGCTTGGTGGTGTCGAGCCTAGCTCTGTTGGGTTCCAGGTGGATCCCCAAAGTAATGTGCTCTTGCCCCGAAGATCATGTTTTCAGTCTTGTAATGCTCAGTTTTAGACAGTTGGCCTTCAACAATTTGATGTTGAAGAGGGCCAGACTCGGGGAGGATCCTTGAGGAACTCTGCAGATGAGGTTGCAGGTATCTGAGTTGTATGGCGCCACGATGGCTGACTGGGTCATTCCAGTCAGGGAGGAGCAGATCCATTGGAGTGCTAGTCCTTTGATTGCGATGTCGTGTAGAAGTTGTAAGGTAATGGGGTGGGAGACTATCAAATGCTGTGGGTAGATCTAGGAGGATGAGGGCTGCTGTGTCTCCTCTGTCCAGAGTCTCATGGCAATCATCAGTTGCAGCGATTAGGGCAGTTTCCCTGCTGTGGTGGAGTCTGAAACTAGACTGAGTGGTGTCAAGGACTTGGTGGTTGTTGAAGTATTCGGCGAGGTGTTAGTTAATGTTTTTCTCTAAGACCGTGGTCGGGAATGGTTGCAGGGATATTTGTCTGGAGTTGGCGAGTGTTGAAGGATCCGCAAAGGATTTCTTCAGCAACGGGAGGAGAAGTTGCTTATTTCCAAGCACGGAAAAGATGGAGCTATTCAGGATGGGTGTGATCATGGCGCCGATAGGGTTACAGTCCTCTAGAGCAGGCGTGGTGGGAACAGCGTCTGATGGGGCTCCTGACTGGATGGAGTTCATTGTGGTGGTAGTTTCATCTGGGATATTGATTATGCCATGCAGTTAGTGTTCAATCAATCAGGTTTCTTATAAAACGTGACTACTCACCTGTGAGGGTCTCAAGGTGCTGAGTGGGGGTAGGGCATTTGGATCTGTGATTCAGTCGAAGAGCCAGGTCTTGAAGTCCTTTATGAATTGCAGCAGTGATGGCGATTGCCTCAGGTTCCAGGTCTTTGCAGCGAGGTAGGAGAAGGAGTGTAGGCACTTTGGATGAGATCGGTAACTGTTTGACGAGATCTGTGTGGTCCTGTTGCTGGTTGAAGTTGCTGTAAATGTGGGTAATTTTGTTGCTAAAGAATTGAGATTGTTGCAGAGGTCCTGTGAGGTGGTGGTAGAGTTAGAGGCGGCTGATGGTGAGGTGAAATCTTTCACAATGGTAAAGATTTCTTTGCTTCTGTTGGTGCTGGAATCAAAGCACTCCATCCGACTTCCACGTTTGGTAGGTCTGGAGCATTTGTTGTTTTTTTTTTTTTTTTTTTGGTTAAAAACTTTTATTGAGCAATCACGTAAAATTACATAGATGGGCCCACAACCACACGGGCTGGCCGCTAAGTCGCATAGTACGACACATGAAATAAACAATCATTACCTAGGTCAGGCCAAATCGTAGAACGAAATTGCTACAGACATAGAACAGGATACAGCAATTTTCTATATAAAACATGAAAATACTCAACACAAACATAAGGCGAGTGCAATAATCAAGTCAGCCCAAATAGCAGAGGGGGAGGTCACAAAACAGGAGAACAAAAATACATCAATGAGAGTCGGGAAGGCCGTGAGGGGGGGGGAAGCAGGGAGGACAGGAAAATCCTAGAACAGAGCGAAAAATTTCGGGAACGTCAGCCTAAGGAGACAGGGTAACATCGGAGGTGGCAACCAAGGGAGGGGTACAAATTTCTCCACGGTACGCATTCCATTGACCCCAAATTTTCGTCCACGCCCCCGGCCTGCCCCTAGCCATGTAGACTGTCTTCTCACGGAACATGGACCAGTCCATGTTGTCCTCCCACACTGAAACATCAGGAGGTCGGGATGCGCCCCAGAGTTGCGCAATGTCACGCTTCGCGACCATGTAACCCAGGGTCGCCCATCTAGTCTGGGCCACAGAGTAATCGGAGGGTTCCCACACATTCAGCAGACATCGACTGGCCTCAGGCCGCAGGTCAACACCAGTCACCTCAGTCATCAACGCAAGCACATCCACCCAATAAGCTGCCACCACAGGACACTCCCAAAGTATGTGCATAAAGGTAGCGCTCATCCCACAGCCACGCTTACACAAGCCATCCGGGGAAAAACCCATCACGACCAGACGCGGACCAGTCACATACACCCGGTGGAGGATCTTAAGTTGCACCAAACGAAGACGGGCGGGAATGGCGACCTCCTTCGGGGAGGAGAGTGCCGACTGCCAGTCCTCGTCATCTAGTTCCAAGCCATCACCTACCCACATTTCTCGGAGTCGGACCAACAAATCAGCGCGATTATGAATCAGCTTCTTGTAGATGAGAGAGATGGTGCTGTCGGGCAAGTGTCCATCCAGTATACGATCTTCAAGGGGGGAAGACTCGGGCAGGGCCACATCAGGAGTCAGAACCGAGGCCAAGGCATGTCGGACTTGCAGATACCGGAAAAACTCTCTATCACTCAAGTCGTATTCCGCCTTAAGGGCCTGGAATGATTTCACGCAACCATTCACACAAACGTCACCCACTTTACAAATCCCGATCACATCCCAGCGGTCAAAGCCCTTAGAAGACCAGAGACATCCCAAACGTTCAGAAGCATAAAGCGGAGTCGCCAGCGTCAGCCGATTCTCCCATCCCAAACTCACATTCGCTGCGCGCCACACGTTGACCGCTGCCCTGGTCGGGCCCACAAGATGGCGCCCGGCCGATCTGGAGTATAGCGCTCTATTAAAGTCCCCTCCCGGCAACTGGAGCTTATCCATCTCAAACGCCGGATCGCGACCTGGCGAGTACATCGCATGGTTAATGGCCGATAGCTGGGCCGCCCAGTAGTACCTCTTGATGTCGGGGAGTGCCATGCCCCCGTCGTACCAAGGGATAGTAAGTTTCGCAAGGGCTATACGTGGACGCCCATCCCAAATCAATTGTCTTTGCAGACTCTCGATTTCTCTGAAATAAGAAGCAGGAACATCGTCGAAAGAATTCTGAAGGGCGTAGAGGAACCGCGGCAAAGACATCATTTTAAAGAGAGCAGCCCTACCCAGAGGAGACAGGGGCAGCTTACGCCAACGGGCCACATCCAGTCGCAATCTAAGAAGCGGGGGGAGGAGATTACGCTCAAACCGGAGGGAGGAATCCCGGGTAATAAAAATCCCTAAATACTTGAAGCCAGACTGTACCACCTGGATAGGGAATCTGGCCGGCAAAGAGGGCAAAACACCCGAGAGAACATACACACAGGACTTAGCCCAATTAATAACAAGGCCCGAGTTAGCACCGAACGAAGTAAGAACATCAAATAAGACGTTCAAAGATTTACGCGGGGATGTCAAATAAAGAAGAATGTCGTCCGCGTAAAGAGAGACGCGGTCTTCAAAGTCCGGTGACCAACGGATCCCTTTGAGGGAGGGTTCCCATCGAAGCCACGCAGCTAACGGTTCCAAGGCCAGCGCGAAAAGCAATGGAGACAGGGGGCAACCCTGACGGGTCCCTCTACCAAGGCTAATGGGGACAGAAACTCTACCATTCACCACCACTTGCGCTAAGGGTTCCACATACAACAACTTCACCCATCCAATAAATTCAGGTCCAAAACCAAATTTTTCGAGAGCTGCCCAAAGATAGGGCCACTCAACCGTGTCAAAAGCCATCGAGGCGTCTAACGAGGCCAAAATGGCCGGCTCCGTCAGAAGCCCCGCCCTCGTAACAGCGCCGTGAAGACGACGTAGGTTAAGAGCCGTGTTGCGATGCGGGATAAATCCGGACTGATCCGGATTAACCAAGTCGCTAATGACCGTCAGCAGGCGGGTTGCCAGGAGCTTAGCCAGGACCTTAGGCTCAACATTTAACAGGGAAATGGGCCTATAAGACGAACAGAGGTCCCGCGGTTTCCCGTCCTTGGGAATAACGACTATCGTGGCAAGACGCTGGTCATACGGGAGAATACCCCGTTCCCGGGACTCCAAAAACATGGCACGAAGATAGGGCGCTACCTTGTCAGGGCGTAGCTTGTACAGCTCAATTGGCAACCCATTCGGGCCCAATGCCTTGCCCGAACGGAGCGAACGAATGGCAGTCGCTATTTCATCCGTAGTAAAAGGGGACTCCAACGAGACACGGTCCAGATCGGAAACACTGGGCAAAGCTATATCGCGCAACAAAAGGCGAGAGTCAGCCACATCTCGTCCAGACACAGGGGTATACACCACACGAAAATACTCAGCAAAACATTCAACTATTCCAACCGGGTCTGTCACTCCGACACCATTCGACGACTGAATCACAGGCACCACACGATTCGCTCTCTCTTTCTTATCCAACCATGCCAACAATTTACCCGCTTTGTCCCCCATATCATACAGACGACCCTGCTGTTCCCGGAACATCAGTCTAGCCGCATCCGTGACCAAGGATTTATAAGCAAATTGTTTCAGACCCAGGGCGTGGAGTTTATCAGAGGTGATCTCAGACTCTAAGTCGGCCTCCCTCTCAGCAATCTCTATCTCAAGGTCCACCACCTCCCGATTCCTAGCCTTCTTGGATTCAGCAATTAGAGAAAGGGCCTGCCCACGAATCACTGTTTTAAAGGCCTCCCACAGGGATACCGCCGAGGAAACCGACCCCTCGTTGTCCAAAAAGTAGGCATCTAAAGACTTAGTCAAAAGGTTCCGGGTCTCAGGGGAGGCAATATACCAGGGGTTAATTGGAGCCACTCGGCCCACCGCCTCCACCCCCAACTCAAAACAAAGCCAGAGCGGAGAATGATCGGAGATGCCCCGGGGGAGGTGTCTGATCTCACGCACCGCCGGCGTCTGCGCCGCGGGCATCAGGAAATAATCCAGTCTAGACAGACTCCCGTGGGCCCCCGAATGGAAAGTGTATTGAAGCTGGGTAGGATGCAGGAGCCTCCAGCAATCCACCAAACCAAACGTATCCAAAAACCCACCTAACCATTGTTGGGCTAAAGGAGTATCCCTAGGGGGGTAGCGATCTTGCAGACCGGAGATCACAGAATTAAAATCGCCTGCAAGAAAAAGAGTACTATCAGGAAGGTCCAACAACACACGGCCCAAATCGGCAAAGGTAGAAGTCTGTAGGCCGGGGGGCACATAAACCGTAAACAAGGAGAGGGTACGACCTTCATAGCGACCCACGAGGACAGCATAACGCCCCCGATCATCAAGGATCACATCATCAATAGCTAGGGGGAGGGAAGCCCGAACAAGGATACCCACCCCCCTGGAACCCGTGGTAAACCCCGAATGTGCAGCAAGGCGATACCCCCACCTATTCATCGCACGACAAGTATTGCCCACCAAATGAGTTTCCTGCAAGAAAACAATATCGGGAGATAAACGGCGTAGACATTTTAACACCACACTCCGCTTAATGCGATCTCCCAGACCATTAACATTCCACGAAACAAGCCTCAACCCGCTACCCCCATCCCACACAGCAACCCCGAAACCCCCCCGCAATGAGCATGACATAAAAAGGAGCAGAAGCCAGATTGATTCGCCTTGAAAACATAACACAAAAACATCGAACATCCCAACCACCCACCCCCCAACAATCAAGAAAACACCCCCCACCCTGCACCCCTGCAAAATGCTAAATAGCCACCCCAACATGCAGTGTGCCTGTCGCCCAGGAACCCCCAGTCTACAAAAAGAACCCCGGAGGAGGAAAGGCTCCGGCCCACCCGCCACCCCGAGTAAGACAGATAATGAGGAGAATACACAAACAGCAGAGGCACTGAGGCATCAAATCCCTGAAGAGTTTACTCTAGTCGAGGGCCCAGGCGTAGGCGGATTGTTCAGCTCTCCACACCACCCTCAGCACCACCCGGGTGGGCGGCGGACTCAGTCTCAGGAGATCGATCAGGCAGAGAGTCCATCCAGTCATTTACAGAATCAGGCCGATCAAAGAAGAAGGTTCGGTCGTTGTACTCAACGCGCAGCCTGGTCGGAAAAAGCATGGCGTAGCGAAGCCCCATGTCTCGGAGACGTTTCTTAACATCACGGAAGCCCATACGCTGTCTCTGGACCTGTTGAGAAAAGTCCGGATAGAAGTTCACCGTGGCGTTCTCAAAGGCCACCGGGCCCTTCACACGCGATGCTTGCAGGATAGCGTCCCGATCCCTATAATGGAAGAGTTTCGCAACAATAGGCCTCGGCGGGGCACCTGGTTTACCCTTGCCCCCCGGAACACGATGGGCACGTTCCACAGCGAAAAACTTCGTCAGACCAGACGGAGAGAGGTGGTTCTGGATCAAATCCTCAACAAGGAGATCAACAGAGTGAGGTTCTGGATTCTCCGGAACTCCGACCACTCGTACATTACAGCGACGTGCCCTGTTCTCAAAGTCCTCCAAGTGCCGGGTCATGAAGTCGTTCACCCTGCGAAGGTTGCCGACCTCCGTCTGTATCTCCGAAACGTCCTCCGTGAGACTGGATGACTTAAGATCCAGTGACTTCACCTTCTCATTGGTTTTCGACAGGTCAGCACGAATCAAGTTGACCTCGATGGCCACGGTGTCGATTTTGAGGGCCAAAGCTTCATATTGTTGGCCTATCGACTCCTTCATAGCAGAAATGGCGCCCATGATGTCCTGCAAAGAAGGCTCCGTTGACGCGTCCACAGTGAGATCAGTATTAATGGCTCCGGGCAGGGCGGCTCCGGGGGACCCCTTGGAATGGGTGTAGCGGTCCATCACGTTAGACTGGACCGGGCCCCCACGCAGGGGTGTCTTGGTCTTCCGAGTCTCTCGGTCCCCTCTGCCCGCCATATCAGAACTGCGTCACCAGGTAATTAACCAGGCTGGATGGAGTGGCCACAGGAAAGTAGGGCCTCGGGACCAAAGAACCGCAGCTAGGGCACCACTAGCAGAAGGGCCAACAGATAGGAGAATAAGCTAGCCGAAGGCCCGACAGCCGTTCCGTGCCCCGACTGCAGCCCAGGCCAGGCTCCTCTGCCAGATGTCTCAGTCTGAGGCAGAAACGAAACCGAAACTTAAGAGGGGGACCCACAGGTCGAATCCCCCTGCCGTTGTTGTTCAACTTCAAGACGGCCACTGAGCCTCACCCAGTCCCGGGCGTACCTCGAGAGTGGAGCCCGAAAGCTCGAACAGACGTAACTCCGGAACCCCGGGTCCAAATCGAATTCCAAAAAGTCCAGGGCAATCAGCCCAGTGTCCTCTATACAAATCCTCGTAAAAAGTCAGGATAAGTTCAGGATATCATGCCGGGAGTGGCGGGGGTCCTGGGAGCGCTGTGCTCACGCGGCCATCTCGGATGCCCGCCAAGCTCCTCCTCCCTGGAGCATTTGTTGATCGCAATTTAGAGTGGATTTAAACATGCTCCTGTCTACATTGTCCTGGCTCATTTCCTTTGTTCTCCAGTTGTTAGAAGTGGTCTTTTATCAGTGTGAGTTCCTCCATGTACCACCTAGCCTTGGGTCTGGATCTTGTTGTATTGGTGTGTCTTAGATCAGGGAGTTGGTGGAGGTGATTCAATTGTTGAAAGTCTTGATGGCTTTGGGGAGGGTGCTGTTGGGTTTAGGTCGGTGGGTGTTGAGAGCTGTGTTCCAGTCCACCTCTGTGATTACAACCAAGACTTAAAATATTAATGTGTGAAATCCTTAAAGCCAGCAAGATGGCTCTTCAGTAGAGGTCTGATGGTCAAAAGTTTGAATCCCAGCTTTGCAGGCTCGGTGTGTCAGCCTTCCGATGTCAAACAATGCAGTGAGAACAATTAAAATAGAGATATTAGTAACATCTATTATTGGCAGTTCCTAGGAATTACATGCATCCTGTGTGAAGCGTTATTTTAAAATACAAAAGCAATTACATTTGTTGAAACAATTTAAGCATTTAGCATACATTTCTCACATATTTTTTCCTTCTTTTAAACTTCTCTTGGACTTTGATTCTAAATTCCTGTCTTTAGGGACCTACCACATTGTCGTCTCCGACCTTGACATATGCTATCACATGTATTTTCCCATTCCTCCAGACATCTGAGGTGTACTGGGCAGTAATGGATGGTGAACTTTTAAATGGATTTCCGTAAATGCCATTCCCATGATATAGTCCTAGCCATCCCTCTCCAAGAAGGCTTTGAGGGAGGTTTGCTACTTCCGTGGAGAAAATCTTGTAATGGTTAATGGCAAGGAGTTATTTTTCAGCACAATTGTACAAATATTATAGTAGAAAATCCTGGGTATTTGTAGCCAGTTCCTAAGAGACTATGTAAGTTCAGCATGAATTAATTTGTATATCAGAAAAATGTGCATCATTAATTAAATTTAGATGCTGATACAACAAATGTGTAAGCCAAAGGAGAAACTAGGCCTAATACAGTTGTACCTTTATTTTTCATCGGAATGGTATTGGTATTTCATCTTTGTGTGTCAAAAAATATAAACACCAGAATAGTAATGGTTCAGGGTGACTACCACTAGGGCCTGTCCCGCTGCACATCCTTAATAAAGGGCTCTGATGGAGCTGAAATAACTTCCATTGCCTAAACCTGGAGTTCCAGGGCTGACCTGATTTTGTGCTCAATGAGAATGGAAAGATCCTACCCTTGCGCTAAGTTCTCTGCATGCATTGGGCCAAAGAAGAAAGCTAGATGGCTCACAAAATAAATCTGCCAAGGAAAAGCAACTCGCCACAAGCACCAATGCCACACTGAAGAGCAGAGAGGATCTGCTGAGCCACAGGGTTCCTTTCACACTGAGGGTCCAAGTGTTATAAATATTTATAGAGTCCAAAAAAGAGATCTGCATTGTAACAGTGAGGTTCAAAGGCACTGCAACCCATCCTTCCTCAACGGGAGGAAACATGTATGACCCTACATTTAGCACTCCAGCTAAATTTGTCTGGACAGACTGAAAACAACAAGTGGCACTGCTACGACCATGCGCTCTGAGTCGCTCTCACTGATGCCACTGTGCCCATCATTCAAAAGGGGTTTAATGCATTGGTTGCCTTCCATTGTGATGCAGGGGCTAAGACACCACAGATAAGGAAGTCCCAATGACTAATTCCTCACATGCTCTTTCCACTGGTCCCGCCAAATGCTCTTTCCACTGGTCACTGGGTAAAGCCACAGCGGGCAATGAGTCTTGGGACATGTCACACTTTTGGCTCTCGGCCTCACTGTGTCACCTTGCAACAAAGCGGAATCTGCCAGATACTCCCCCGAAGCGGCACATGGGTAGTTATAGGGAGGGATGAGGACAAGCCCTGGACCACAACGTTAAAGTGCTTGTTGGCGTGAGATGTTTTCTCTAATTCACTTTTCTTATGTGTTTTATGGAAAAGGTAGTTTGTCTTACTAGCATCAGTAAAGAAAAGGAAGCATAATGGTCACCTCTAGGTCTGCAACAGAATACGCATGAATAACATAACCCTGATTTACCTTAAAAAACAGTGAGGCACATACTTCCTACAGGTCTCCAAGATGCACAACCTTTTTTGCAGAGTTCCTACCAGTGTTGGATAATTTTTGGGGAGATTATAATAAATATGTGCTCCCTGGTAATTTTTAAATTAATCAACCAATTGGATGTCAATCAACAATCAGTCAGTCATCAATCTCATGCATCAATTCTATAGCCACATGTAAAGACTATACGGTTGCGGTATATAGAAAAATATATAAGTGGATTTTCTTTTTGATGAGAAAATATCTTCAAAAGAACTTTTTTTTTAAAAAACCTACATATACTGACCAACAATACAATATATTGATGACAAAGATTCACTGGCGAATAAAAAAAAAAATAGACAAGTTCATTCATTAGTCTTCAAAAATATCACCTCTGCCAAATTAAGTCTCTGTTCATCTATGAACCAATTTATCATATACAATTGATCAGTGCAAAGCAAATTTGATAATAAAATTGTTGTCGTGTTTCAGTGGAAACTATTTATACTGTGCACCTGCACAATATTCAATACATTTTACTTCCTCAAATTAATACTGCATTCCAGTAGTCGGATACAACATATACAACCATCTGCAGACCACAACACAAAAAACAATTATTTTACACATAATGCAAATAACATGTGAAACAATCTGAAATAAATTCAAGACACAATAACACAATTATTTAAATACAATATCTCCAAGCATCTTGTTCTTCTATAATGGTCCAAACTTGGAATGAGACCATTATGTAAAATAATTGGGGTGTTGTGCATGACTGACTCTCTGTAAGGGTGCAAACTTAAATTGAAAACATCAGAGATGAACAAGGCGCATGACCCCCAGAAGATTTCGGAGAATGATAAATTGTTAACTGATCATAGGCAGATCATTAATGCCTACTTCATCAAGGTTAGAAGACATGGTATCTCCAAGAAAAGGTAAGTCCACAATCTAAAACTGAGCACTAAAAGCCTACATTCACACATTGTTTTATGTTGCCTTCCACAGAGTACAAGAAACACATGAACTATATACCTTGAATTGTCATTCCATTCATATTGTGCTTACTAGCCCTGATGAAGCATTGACGCTCTTTACAGTGAGAAACGCACTGTTTCAGAAGCAAACGTGTATTGGTGGAATTATGGGTTATTAGGTTTACGCTTGTGTTTTTGGTGAGAGCATTCCATGCATTCTCTTTATAATTATTTGTGGTAAATTGAACTGAGTAAATCGAAGTCGGACAGCATTGTTAGTAGGGGGTTGGGGCATCAGGCAATTGATTGGTGGTCTAGGAGAGACTCTGTATTATTCGATTTCTGAGAAAGGAGAGGTTGTGATCCATGGAATGAAATGTAGAT
The DNA here is from genome assembly GCF_964261635.1 of Lissotriton helveticus. Lineage (NCBI taxonomy): Eukaryota > Metazoa > Chordata > Amphibia > Caudata > Salamandridae > Lissotriton > Lissotriton helveticus. The sequence goes on along the minus strand of NC_136060.1, from coordinate 144,523,407 downwards.
GGTTCACAGAAATACATAACAGAAATACATAACAGAAAATTAAGAAATGGACATGAGTTTTAGAGTAGTATAGGTATGGTTGGCAGTCGCGCAAAAGAGGGGGAGGAATTCAGAAGTTTTAAATAAAGGACACATTTTCATGCAGGATTTTACCAACATTGGGGAGCCCTAAGCATTGTACCCTAATTACATGCGAATTTGATGAAGATGTAAATTATGCAGAGGAAGGAATAATGTTGAAAACTATAAATTAAACTATAAAGTTAAGTGTATTCAGGAGCATTATTTTCTGTAAATCGTTTTAAGCTCAATTTGGCATGAAAGTACCTTTCACTTATACATAATACGCCTTGAACACAGTTGTTTCTTTTATTGCAGCAGTGTTAACAAATTCCACTAGACGACTACATGGACAGACCTTTTTTGAAGGTCAAAGATAGCCTGAATAACATTCAGGGATACTCACAAATATACTTGAATTAGAAGTGAATTGATGTCCAAAGTAATCAGAAGTTTTGACTGTAGGTAAAAGTCAAGATACCCTTTCATATTCCTCAAGCCCCTAGATCTCTGGCTACTATGGAAGGACGTTATACAGCGGTTCTCTTATTCTTTTCTCCGTAGCCAGCCCTCAGTAACCGTATTGAAAGTGACTTTTGCAATCACTTTTTGCATTAATAGTTGGGAGTTTGCTGATGGTCTTGTTTAGTGTTCATGATTATTGAGTTGTCTCATGATTACTTATCCATAATCTGCTATGTTTTGTAATACCGTAAACCATCCTTTGTCAGCAGGCTTAATGACAAACTCTTTATTTTGTGATATCAGACAACTGCCATTCTTGTTTGATTGTCATATCTCCGCAAACTTATGTTGACTGGAATGCTGAGAAATACTGTGAATGTACAGACTCACTGTCACCACATAAGTAACCTCTTTGCAGGAACAAGTAACAGGAACTGACTGAAGCATTCCCCATTTCAATATAGTTTCTGTGCTCACTTCAATCGTGTCTTATAAATAGAGTAATATATTGCAGCAACTGTAAATCACTCGTATTTGTGTCATTGTGCTGGGTGTGTGCGTATAGCTATAGAGTTCTTCAGTTAACCTTATGAATTGTTTGTGGTAACATGCAGTTTGAGAGTGTTCATGCTATCTTTTCTTTTTAAGGCATATCTCCCCTCAACGTTTTGGATCACCTTACTGGATGCTTTTTACCAAAGTCTGATCTGCTTCTTAATTCCTTATTGCGTAAGTATGTTGCTTTGGTGTTAAGCATTTTTGTAACATTTGATTTGTTGGCTTTCAGTGGATAAATCTGTGAAAGTGGTAGGCCTTTATGCAGTGTTTCCGGTAAGCATTCAAGGACAAGCACGTTTTATAGCCCAGGGAGGCTACCTACTTATGGGCAAAGCAATGAACTTTTGTCAGAGGTAAGGGTGCTGGGCTTATTGAATTGCCATAGAGCTGTGCAGTTATGACAAACTAAACATTAGTTACCAAAATGAGGTTCTCTTTAGGGGTTTACATCTTTAAAAAGATACCTTACCTGTGCGAGGCATTGAACACTTTCATGTAAGGGGAATGAATAAGCTCTCAGGTTTTGAAATTTGTAAAGGTCATAACTTGAATTTATATATTTGAAGAAGGACCACATTATGTTCTTAGCTGCCACAATCATTTGCGTCTCCCGGTGAGTCGTTATTGTGAATGTTTTCAGTGATTAGTTAACATTTCCATATTAACTGCTTGTTAAAGCTGGCATCCGTGGCTTGGTTTTACCCCTATCTTTTTTTCCTTCAGACCATCTATTTGCAGACTTTGTTTTTGCTGGTTTAAGGACTCTTCACACTTTACCACTGCTAAACATTGTTTGTGCTCTGCTAAAACATGGTAAGAGTGACTTTACACGATTGTCTCATTGAGTTTACTGTTAAGTTCCTTGAAAGGTGGCAACACCTGTTACAAGGGCCTGTAAATTAAATGCTACTAGTGGGACTGCAGCACTGATTGTGCCCCCCACTTAAGTAGCACTTTCAACAGTACTAAGTGGTGCCACCCCAGTTCTGCACCCTTGGAAGTGGGCTTAAGGTGCTTTGCCAGCCTCTGTGGATCTAGCGGAACTTATGCTTCTCCTCTGCTGCACGGCCCAACCCAGAGCAGAACTGGCACATCCCTGTTGCTGAGTTAATTGGGCCTGTCGCAAAGACCTTAATCGCTACTGAAGCCCTCTTTCTCTGCACAGGCCTTCTCCTTCCTCATCGACAGCAGCCTCAACGATTATGCCAGACTCCACTTTGCAGCCTTGCAGCTCCTTAGATCCGACGCTTCGCCTCAACTGTGAGCTTCATCTTTGACACCAGACTTCGCATCGTAAGCCCTCATTGACTGGATTATCTGACGCAGGATCTCTCATCGCAGCCTTGCCACATCTTTGAACTGACACAACGCTTTGGCTGCGCAATGCATATTTGTGTGGATCCTCACACTGCTCTGCAAACCAGGATTTAATATACTTTGGTCAGCTGGCCCGCACTCCATTGTGGTTGGCCTGAACTTGTGATTTTGTCCCGGTCTGGCACGTCCAGATATCCACAGTTGGCACTTTGTGCTTTTTGGTGCTATTTTTACTAGAATCTTTAAAATTGCATATCTCTGGTTCTACTGATTGGATTTTTGTTTTGGTCTTGGTTTAATTTTTTTTAATTTTCTTTTTCCTAATTTGGTGTGGGATTTTTTTTGTGTGGTGTTTTTTAAACTTTATTATTGTTTGAAGTGTTGCACAAATACTTTACACATTGCCTCCAAGTTAAGCCTTGTGCCAAGTTACCAGAGGGTTAAGTACAGGTTGATTTAGGGTTAGCTTGTGGCTCACTATAGCAAGGATTGTGGTTTCACCTTGACAGGAACTCACACCCCAGTCAACCAACTACCCAATTTCTTACACTGCTTGTGATCTTCGACGGTTTAAATGTGTCACTGTTATCACGGTGGCACACTCGGACTATTAAAATGTCAATTTCAGTAAGAAACAGGTAGAAGGTTTTTAGGAGAATTATGAGGCTTATACAGACCATTGTCAGTTTTTCCGCCCAGGACTGTGCTGATAAAGTCTCCAAAGAAAGCTGGAGATTGGTGGATTAGTATAGTATGGATATTTGTCATCTTTACACTTGAAGATTTTAGAGCATCAGCTTCTTTCCCAGTAAGTTAAAAGAGCAGACCAAGTTTGGAGAAATGGCTGGAATGTGCCTTTAGTTTTACTCGTGCTGGTATTCACATCCAGCATGGTACACTGCAATATAAAACTACCTAGTGGTCCGTAATATACTGCATATATTATAGTCAATAGTTGACTTTTTCAGAACCTAGGAAAGAATTATTATTATTTGACGGAAATAGCTGGAGGGCTATTGAGCTACGGAGCGGATAGACTGCAAACTCTGTGCCAAAACGTTCTGGATGAACTGTGTGTGTGTGTGTGAATAGGGTCAACATTGGGCACCACCTTTGGCCATTCAGAACCAACTTCAAATGACGTACTTTCCCTAGTTACCTTTCAGAAATATATTGAACTGCATGCCCATTGAACTAAGGGGTAACGGTTTAGTACCAAAGGAGTATTTTTAATTTGTTGTTTTTACTTTTTATTAAACAGTGCTAAGGAGGGCTGGCTACTTCACACTTCAGACGTGAGCTCCATGCAATTGCCCTTCTGAATGCCATTATACAACAAGCATTGATGAGGCCA